>NW_021320096.1:274798-313197 GCF_001605985.2 Dendrobium catenatum
AAATGTAAAGCATTCAAATAGCAACTATCTTAACAAATGTCTGATTCTTAATTTGATGATGCTCAAATGCTCATCTACTATTTTAAAATTTTGACTCCCATTCATCTTTTATAGACTAAGAGAAAGCAAAAAGTCGCCCTTAGCCAAGTTATTAGATAAATCCTTGAAATTAAGTATGAACATACCTATCCTGGTCCACCCAACAATTTTCCTATCTTCTACACTAATTCTTCCTTTCAAACTCTTTTCCACCATCCATGGGTCATAAAGCACGAGGATTAAGATTTTGATGAAGAAAGGGGAGCTGTAGTTGCACTTTCACATTTAACATAATCAGCAACAACACTAGTACCACCACCTG
The DNA here is from genome assembly GCF_001605985.2 of Dendrobium catenatum. NCBI lineage: Eukaryota > Viridiplantae > Streptophyta > Magnoliopsida > Asparagales > Orchidaceae > Dendrobium > Dendrobium catenatum. The sequence continues at coordinate 275,160 of NW_021320096.1, forward strand.
CACCATCCTACAATGTTTACCCTCATGAAGAAATAATCCAGAAGCTCGAATGATTAGAAACTTGGCTAGACTCCCACATTCAACAATAACAACAACATCACAAGGCAGAAATGGGGTGGTTTGGGGAGCAATTATCTGCAATTGAAGATCAATTTACGTCAATCCATAATTATTTCTAACCACCACCACCACCTGATCAAGATCCGTACAAATTTTAGATTTTTTTTTGTTTGATGTATTTTTATTTTTCCTATTTTTTATTTTCTTTCCTATCTTACGTTCTTCTCTTTTTGGTGATGTCAAAAGGGAGAGGAAATGTTTTGTTGTCTGTATTGTCTCATTTTATTTTTGTGGTCTTTTTCTACTAACCAATTTGCCTGTACTTTTATTTATTTATTTTATTTGTTTATCTTATTGATTACTTTTAAAAATAAAAACTATATATATATATATATATATATATAATAATATATATATATAAATATATATATATAATATATATATATATATTATATATATATATTATATATAACTATTTAATCTTACCCCTATTGTTAAAATCCATCAAGTGAGGATGAGATTAGGAAAATGAAATGTAGGTTTGCTCTTGAACCAAAAATGTTTATCATCATTAAAAAGGTGTAAATTTTTGTAAATGAAAATCCCTAGCTTGTTATTTTGATGATAACAACCCTTATTTGAGTTTCTTTTAATTTTTTAAGCATATATATTGGATATTATTTTTGTCTATGCACACTAAAATTTCAAGAAAACATACTCCGCTTAAGGTTGTAGGACCCAATCTTGGGTAGAATAAGTTTTCAATAAAAAAGATCCTATAATTTTAATTTTCTTGTATTTTTATTTCTTAGGACTTGCCATGTAAGGGTGTCTGGTAAAGTTGTGATCGTGCATACACACACTATGGGAGTGAAAAATTGAAATTAAAATTTTGAACAAATCGTACTGTACAATTAAATGCATATAGTACGATTTGTTGTTTGAAAAATTGTGTTTAACGACTAATTAAATCATTAATTTTAATGATTTAATTATACCGTACAAATTATAATGTACTATATGATTTGTTTCCAAATGTAAATCCTTGCCATAAGATAAAATAATTAAGACTTTCTTAAAATAAAATTTGAGCTAATCATATCGTACGATACTAATCAAACTATACAATTTAACTTAAAATTTTATTTTAATCTCATTTTTATCTCCATTATGAAGCAGACTTTTAATATTAAATTTTGTCACAAGTAAAAAATTCAAATTTGTAGGGCATGCGTTATTGCAGTTAACAGTGTAAATGTGTTGAGTTCAGCTTAATTTAAGAGCTTGAACTTCATTAATTAATGAAGCTTGAACTTGAGCTTGTGTATATTTTTATGATTTTGAATTGGCCCATGATTTGGCCAATTAAATATGAAAAAGAAAAATGATTATAGTTCAAACAATAACATTAATAATATATTAAAAAAAATGATATATTACAAAAGTAATAATAAAAAAAATCAATCTATATAATATGTTTATATATATTTTTAACCATTTTATATTAAACTCTTTAATATTATTGTATTTTAAGTACAATTTAAAATATTTTTAATTAAATAAATCAGCTTGCAACTAAATAAATCAAATTGTCTCACCCTTGGCTCAACTTTTGGAACTTTTATTTGATCCGGTGAACGTACGCAACTCTATGTTTGGCCGCCAGTAGAATCGCGCCACGCGTTTTTGTTATTTACCGCTCGCCCCGACAACCCGACCCGGAACGGATCCAAAATTGCTCAGTATTGCTCAGTATTGCTAGGTATTGGTCGATTTTGATCGGCAATAACCAATACCGATCAATAGCGAGCAAATACCTAGCAATACCGAGCAAATCCCTAGCAATACCGAGCAAATCCTGAGAAAATACTGAGTTGTACCGAGTTGTAAAAAAACTCGGTACAACTCGGTATTTGCATGGTATTGGTGTTCACAGAGCATTATTTATCATTTTTGCAAAGCAATACCTAACAAATACCGAGCAAATACCGAGCAATACTGAGAAAATAGAGAACATAACATTCCCGGGTTCCGCCTCGGGTCAAGTCGTCGGGCCGCGCGGTAAAGAGTAAGAGCACGTGGCGATATGTTATTGGCGGCCGAACGTAGCTCTAGATCCGATCAGAAGACGTAATAATTATTCTAACTTTTGAGCTCGACCTATTTATTAAATTAAATTCCAGCAGGCGTTTGAATTGACACCACTCACGTACACCCCTTTAGAAGTACAGTTTTATTTTTTTGTATTTTTTGGGGAAAGTAGCAGTACAGTTTTGCTTTTCCGGTTGTTTGTGTTAAAAATAAATTTATATATATAATAGATACATAAACTTTAACCGATCAAAATGAAGTTGTGTGCTTTCCCGGTTCAAACAAAGCACAACGATGGGGTCCACAAATGTCACGTCCGAGAAAACGTGAAGGGGTTTGCTTGGGTCACACGGGTCCCGCATTCCGCATGGGGCGGAGCGAGTTAACGACTGCAATTGCTCGGCAACTTCAGGACCTTTCAAGTTCCAACTTACGATTTACGTTTACTCAAACAACTTCTATGCGGAGTGAACATACGTGAACTAGAGCAGTATCCCACTTGCTACGGAGGTGATGCGAAATTGAGGAAGACGAGGTGCTCAGTCTGGTTGGGGAGGAAAAATTATTATCTGTTGAGTTCCTATAGAGATAATCTTTCAGATATAAAAGTGTAAAAATACATAGAACTGATATGAGTATATTATATATTATGTATACAGTATGTATACATTTACTGGTTATTCCGATCCGAATTTGGCACAAATAATTTCTCCACGGAAATGCTCTAGCTCTATGTTGCACGGATACACCTATTTATGAAAGCGTGCTATATCCGATACACCGATACACCGATACACGGATACGCCTCCGATACTCCACCAATACTTGTCGGATACGTCAAAGACGTATCCAATTAAAATACTATTTAGTTTCAAAAGGACATGCGTACGTATCTGATACACGTGTCCGTTGAAAAACAAAAACAAATCCGAAAAAAAAAAGATGTGTTGCTTTCTTAATTTTTATGTATGATTTATAAATTATAATGCCGTGTCCGCGCCGTACCCGTATCCTGTATTTTTAAGAATTGACGTGTCCCGTATCCGTATCGTGTCGTATCCGTGTCGCCATATCCGTATCGGTGCAACATAGCTCTAGCTGGATTCCTTTATATAGAGGTGGGGATGGGCCCTTTGGGATTCCTTTTGTTCTTTTACTGAGAAATTTTTTTGTATTAGTATTATAATATATATTTCAATGATAATATGACAAATTTATTTATTTAATCACTTTGAGAGTTACAATAAATTTCAATGACAATATAATCTTGTAATTGATATGTACATGAAAATAAAAAAATTTGTTAGAATCCAAAAAATAACTAGCAATGAAAAACCACATAAATTATAATTGTATTTAAAATGATGTTGCTAAAATTAAAAAAAGACCATAAGATTTTAGTGATTATCAACGATGTTATCAATGACGTGTACATAATGATTTAAAAAAATTTCTTAGAAAAAAAGCTACTAATGAATAGCACCAAATCTTTATTTGTATTTTAAAATTTTAACTAATGAGCAATAAACCTACATACAACTAAAAATAACTTTGAATATCAATTTTGCTTTAGACAATAATAAAGAAAATAGTATTAACAGATATATATATTTTTGTTTTATATTATACATACTTTTTTTTTTATTTTTAGATTTTGAGAGCTGTAAAATACTAAAGTTTAAATTCAAAAGTAATTCAAAAAAAAAAATGATTTGGCTAATAAAAGACTTATGAAAGATTTGCTTAGATAAATTTTTGAATGCCATCATAATATGATCAAATAATAAATTTTAGAAAACAAAGCTTGTAGAGGAAGTAAAATACAAAAAAGTAAAAGAATGAAAAATCATAATTTATATAATTGTTCAGTTAAATTTTAATTACGTTCACTACCCAAAAGTCCTTTTTAAATATTTTACAAATAAATATTCCTTCTGCACTCTGTAAAATGGAGAAGCCCTTCTCCTCCCTGGTGGAGAATGACCATCACTTAATGGAAGAAATGTTGCTCCCCTAGCCTCCTGAGCTAGTCACAATTCTTTCACCTAAATACTTTTTTCCATAGAGCTCCACTCCAAGAGATACAAAACTACAACCTGGAGTACCCAAACTGCATGGGGAGGTCGAATAATTGAAACACTGGAATCATGAAGTTGGTTCCCCACACAATAAATAACTTGACCTTTAAGATGTTATTTAGTGGCATCTCATTTCTTCTATTGATTTTTCCCATCCTTTGTAATCTCACATCTTCCCATAAAATCGTATGTAACTTGGAATATCATAGGACATTAAAAGCCAAACAAAAAAGTATTAACAATAGCGTGACTGAACCTAAATGTCATGCGTAATTGAATGCAAGATAATTGTGTACGTTTCTAGACTTTTGTCAAGGGTTTGATCATAATAGATTTTATATAGTATTTTTCATATCATTAATAATTCTTGACCTCTTATAGAAACTTCTTGCATTGTTGAAATGATTGCTTTAGAGGTAGAACATTACATGCAATATAGTTAAATATAGTTAATGTAATCAAGTAAAACTCGCATAATAAATGAAGAGAGATAGCCTACCAATTCTTTCTTCTATGCTAGTGCTAGCAGTATAATCGATAGCATTGCATTGCAAATTGAATGGAAGCTATAATTAGAAATATTATTGTTTTGATGATGAATAAGCATTGTCATAAGCTCCTTAAAATTTAGTTGGCTTGAACTTGGAAGATTATACAGAGGTTTTGTGATCTTTGAAAAATCTTTCGTAAATCTCTTGTAGAAACTTTTGAACTCAAGAAACTCTTTATTCCCTTTGCTGATGTTGGAGTAAAGCTTCTCAATCATTAATATTATGGCTCTATCAATCTTAATCCCAGCTAATGAAACTTTGTGTCCGAAAATAATTCCCTCTTCTACCATAGAATGGCACTTATATAAGTGTAGAATCTGGTAAAATTCCCTACACCTTTTTAGTACTAACTCTAAGTGATGTAAACAGATGTTGATGATAAGCCATAAATTAAAAAAGGTCATCTAGCTAGCATTCATCTCTTAAAAGCGGTTGATTTATGATTGTATGATAATTATTAAATTTAACAATGGGTTATTAGCTTCAACTTATTTACTTCATGATTACTAGTTATTAAATTTGAACAAAAGGCCATGTATGATATCAGATCAATACGGAGATAAATGAATATGGGAGTTATTTTCTGGTCATTTTATTAGATTTCATGCTGTATTAGAATATCTCAAGTGACTTTTATGGACGTACTTTGCTTTCTTAAATCATATCATGAGTTATGTGGATTACATAGATCTAACATTTGAGTTCTTGCCATTTTTTTTATTCCATTTTTGGACGCAATGAGTTCATAAGAGCAACCTCAAAGTCATTCTAACACTCCACAATAATAATCAGTATATATTTTCTATTGGCCTCCAAACATTTGCTATATGTGACTTTAAGATGTGCTTCATATTTGCCGCCCTTGGATGAGAGGGTTCAACACATGAAGCTCTTATTTTCCATGCGCTGTGCTCGATCTTTGGTGCAATTTTCGTGCACCACAACTTGTTACTTTTAAAAATATGAAATTAATTTAATTGATATATTTTTTCGTTATAGCATATATACAAAACAATTTAATTGTTAACAGAAAAAAATTACTTATTTAATATTGGTTACCCAGTACAACAAGGATATCAAAAGCCTTTCATAAAAACGAGATATCATGTACTAGATAATGTTTGAGTTAGTCAATTTGTTTGCAGTCTCTATGAAGTTTTAAATAGGGGACATTCCTCATTGCAAATTGTAAGAGAATGTGCATTTGGTTTATGGAAGAAAATTTGACAATTATGAGAGATAGGACAAATTACTAATTCAAGAAAAATCTTATTGTTATAGCTACAATGATATTTTCTAACTACATACGGAGAAAAAACTTACGGAGCGATTATGAATTTTAAAAATGTGATATCAATGAAATTTGGTTCATCCAGAGACTAATCGGTTTAGATTGAGACAACAAGTTGAACAAATTAGTATTATGGCTGTTGATGTAAATTTGGTTGATGATGAAGGTACTAACAAGATGGTTCTACATGGAGAGAGTATAGCATTGGATTTTTACAGTTATAATAGCGTTGAATTTATACAGTTATAATTGACAGTACAAAAAGTTAACAAATGGAACTTTTATTTGTTCTGGTGAACGTACGTAGAGCTACGTCCGGTCGGCACTAAGATTGCATGCACAAAATGAGAAATACAGAGCAAATACCAAGCAATACCAATAATAACGAGAAAATAACATTAGGTGAAGATGAAATACCGAGTTATACCGAGCAATACTGAGTTATACCAAAAAATACCGAGAAAAACTCGGTAGTTTTTGGTATTGCTCGGTATAACTCGGTATTGGTCTTCACATAGCGGTATTCCTCCATATTATCAAACAATACATATCAATACCGATCAAATACCGAGCAAAATTTGAGTAACAAGCCTCTGACCGGACGTAGATCTAGGTCCTGTCAGAGGACGTAATAATTGTTCTAACAAATGAGACCTTAGGCACCTAGCAAAGTTAGGTATTAAACCATATTTAACCGTTTTAGATTTTGAACGATGATTCTAGTTAAATTGCATGATTATTATCTTTGGCGTTTGGTTTGGATTTTAAAAATTGTGCATCGAACGTTTAATATTTTCTGAATCTCTTGTGTGATGCGTACAGCATAACCTATTAAAATAAAATATAAGACATTCCAATTATTATACTTCAAAGCAATCTTGCTGTAAACCACAGTTCAACTTTTTCGGTGCCACTTCCCGTATTATGACAGATTTTCATACACCAAATGGGCCAAACATAATGCCCCTTATACGACCATTTCTTCCCAGTAATTAGGTCTTCTGGGCCTATCTGATTATTTCTATTTGTTTGTAAATGAGAATATGGATCCCAAATGGCGATATGTAATTTTGATTTTATTGATTGAAAATCCAACATTGTGTTTTATTAGACTCTCAAGATATTTCAGTCAAATAAGTTTTATTATATTTTCTATAGAATATAATATATGATTAGCCAATTAAAATTGAAATTACATGAATCTAAAAATAAATTTCATTTGGATACAATTAATTGCTTTTTCTAGGACTTTTTCAGGCCTAAAGAAGAAAAGTATAATTTATATTTATATTTTAAAATAAATCAAGTTAGGCAAACGACGATAGGCTATACGCTTGGATGAAAGTTAAATTTCATGGTAATGTTCGCCAATTAAATTAAATAATGTTTATTTATGTTCAATTTAGATTATATTTTATACAATTACATTGAAATTGTGCTCTTGTAGTTATTGTGCATAATTTTCTTACTAATTTCCACAAAACTATAAATGAACTCCAACCTAATCAAAAACCTCTTCGAAATCTCATTACGATATTTTGAGCGCAGGTCAACATTTTAAGAATTTTTCATTCTAAGGCCCCAATTGGAGCACCAATTAAATAAATTTTTTGTCTCTTACACTACATATAAATTTATTGTCTTTGATGGAAAACATTGTTCCTAAATTTGTCCATTTGTCTTCACAGGGATCAGTAATCCTAAACTCTCTTGTTATTTGAAATATCAACCTTCAATAAATGCCAATTTTGCCAAGAAAAAAATCCAAATTGTGAGACCCGATAACAATAAATATTAATTTGAATGAGTATTAAAATCTTCTTTGCACTGAACATAAATTTTTTTCCTCTAATAATTCCTTAGAAAATATTAAAATTTGGAATTGGCATATGGCAATATGAAATCGTGGAATACAAAACCAACTTGTTTATTATTTTTAAGCTAGGTCTTTGAATCTAAAAGTTTTACAAGTCAGCCTTCAAAGCATATTTAAATGTACTTATATACAGGTTGATAGTAGTACAAAATTTGTTGAGAGCCACAGTTTTGGATATTTCCGAGCCTTTTTTGCATGCTTACAAGCAGATTGAAACAAAATTTGCAAGTCATTTTAATTGGGGCTAGAAATATAAGACATCGCAGTTGCCCTCGTAAGAATCGTCCTTTGAAAATTTAATTTTTTATGGGCATATTTTAAATAATAAATTATGATAAATTTATTTCTTAGCACGGACATTTTTTTTATTTTTTTTATTTATTTTGCAATCAAAAACATAATTATAAAGAACTTTGAAATGGTTGCTTATCTGGAAGCCTTATAAATTTGGTTCTCAGTTGATCTCTTCTAAACTATCAAAGAACTTTTTCTTATTTATTTATATTTTTTGAAGTCCCTATCAATGTTGATTTATAAAAACGATAAACCCATATGATTTTTAGTTCAAAAATATTATATCATATAATTTTAAATTGCGAGAGAAAATACACAATAAATGAGGTTAATACATTAAACAAATTTATTCAAATTCTTGGCCTAAAATCACAATGATACACAGATTTTTCATAAAGATCTTTTTTTTTTTCCTAAAAATATACATGAATGAATTAACTGACTTATATTATTGTAAGCTCAATATTTTAGATAGAATAATATTGAAAGGGCTATGTTTATTGATGAGCTATCAATGCATAAAATAGGAAAAACTTAATACAAATATCGAGAGATGAAAAGATGAATAAGAAATATAAAAGAATATCAATGCATAAAATCACAAAAAATTTCATATATATTCACCAAATTGATGTCTATGCTTTATTTAAGTCATTATAAATTTCACTATGGTTATTATTTAAAAAAATAACATAATGTTAATTTCTCTTGAGCAAGATAAGGCAACTCTTTCGCACTTCTTAAAGAAAAAGTTCCAAAGCAATTAACTAAGTCTAGTTAGCACATTTTCATCATGAGACAAAATTTGGCTTCACAAACATACATGTTTTTACTAAGTTCAAGTTAAATACAGATGCAATGATGAAGAAAATTTTTAGAATAAATGTGATAATACACTCACCTGTGAATTACAATTTTTTTAAACTATAACAAAGAAATTTTAAATAAAATATTAAAATATTGGAACTAAATAAGAATACTATTGGTGATGGTAGAAATATATAAAGTTGGCAAGCCAACCGCTTGGCATGTCGACGCTCACAGGAAAGTTTCTTTGCCTCTTCCTTTTAGTATTTTTGGGTAGTTTTCTCGTCTTGCTTCTTGGTTCGTCCACCTCTGGCCCTTGTGACTGAAATGGCGGTGAATCCTTGGGCTGACCTTTATTTTTTGGATGTGTTGACTAAATCCTATTGTTTTGTGCCTTTTATGGTCTTTCCTCTGATGCTTGTTTTCGTGATCACAAGCCTTCTACTTTTCATTGTTTGCATTCCCTTTGGATTCCAGATGAAGTGCTTCTCGCGCTTGCGGCTCCATTGCATTTTGTGTTGGTTGGTTTCTTCCCCTCTCGGTGTCCGAGTCTCGGTTTTATTTAGAAGTTTTTCTTTGCTTTTAAGCTTAATGGCAATTTCTCTATAACTTTTTTAAATCATTCCCACGCGTTGAAAAAGTTGGTTGATACCCTGACTATAACAGAGTTTTATCTCATAGAACAAAATTTGTTAGCAGATGTTATATGAAGTTGACAAAATGGTCTCCTGTACTAGATATTGGTTGTGAGTCCCCTTTCATACCTATTTGGATATTGTTCCCCAACTTGCTCCCTCAAAATTTTTCCCCGTATTCTTCAGAGCTTGGGTTCATTATTTGGCTCTCCTCTTAAGGTGGACCATGCGACATCTATTGGCTCTTGTCCCTCTCACTACATGAAAATGATGTATTACCGGAGGATTTTCTTGTGGAAAATTAGTTAGTTTCTGGCATATTTAAAAATTTTCTAGTGGATTTCCGATTAAAAAGATTTCACTGGAAAAACGAGCGTCACAAAATTTTTTTTGCAATAAAATTTCAATTTTTCCTGCTTAAACTTCACTGGAAAAAACTTATCTAAGCTAAAAACTACCACCTGCCCGGACACCTGCCCATGCCGCCCTTCCCCTTGTGTAGATGCCAGATTGCCCACACCAGCCCTCCCGGCCTCCCGTGCTACCCAGAAAAGAGCCTGCCCGTAGTACCCGAACCCTGCCCAGATGCTTTTGTTACGAATCTGATTTTAGGGAATAGAATTTTGATAATAGTAAACACTTTTATTTTCTTTACGATTTCCTTGCCTACTAATATTTCAGGTCCATAAGTTCAAACTGCAAATTAAACTAGTTCATGATTAGATAGATTATGACTGAGTTAGTTTGTATTGTACGACATGTGTCTTTTACCTTTCTTGAGTCCATTATATTAATATAGGTCATGATGCTAAGTAACCTTACACACACACAGTTTGGGAAATTTTTTTGACTATTTTAGAGTTTTTTACTTTTGATAACATTGTCCGAGACGATCCAAAAATCAGCCTGGACGATCAGTTAAAAATAAAAATCCTAATTATGGCATCCTGATTAAGGCAACCACAATTAAGTGCATCATCATGGATGATATTAATATTGACCGGGATGATAGGCTCAAATCAGAAAGAATCAGTCGTCAGATCTATTTAGTTATCTTTTATTTTTAGACATTGTCCAAACATTTTCCTAGACAATGAAGTATAATTATGCCTAAATTAATCTAGCAATTAAGATTTGATTGCTCAATCATATCGTCCTGGATGATCACAGGATCGACCGGGACAATATGTTCACAAACCTTAATTGTTCCTAGACGATCAAACATCAGCCTGGTTCTTTTCAGGGTGATGCTCTAGATGATATGTACTGAATTGAACTAATCATCTAAGACAATCATATGTTCGGCCTCGACGATCAAGTTATTTTTACATCATTTAGACATCCATTCAGGGTGATGGTTTGGATGATATTCAACGACATGTACTAATTATATAGGATGATATCCTATCATCCAAGATGATATGAACTAAAAAAAAAACCTTTTGATCATCCCAAAATATCTTGACTGATTGAGCTAAATTTGTACTAATCATACAAGATGATATTTAGATCATCCTGGATGATAAAGTTGGTTTGTTACAATTAAGAGTTATTTCGAAGCTCTTCTATATAAGACCTCTTGTTTTACATAAGAGTGTAGCTTTTTCTACTGTCTTGACCTGAGAGAGCCTAGATGAGAGGGAGAGAAAGGGGGGAGAGAGAGAGAGAGAGGATCTTGTGAGGGGTAGTTCGTGAGAGGTTTCACAAAGGTTGCTCCAAGAAAGAATCCTAGTCATCTTCTTCAGTCGGTGTCTCTAGTCCGGGGAGAGGATGTAAGTCAAGTTGACTGAACCACTATAAATTTCTATGTTCTTTATTACTATTTTTTCTACATTTAATTTTCACACTTTAATTTTCTTTATGGTGAACTTTGGTTTATGTTTTTATTTTGATTGAGAAATTTTTAAAATATCAATTCAACCCCTCTTGGTTAGCTTGGACTAATTCATATAGGATTAATATCCCTAACGAACTTTTAAGTGGTATCAGAGCAGGATTCATAAAATTTAGTTTTCGAAAATTTTTTAATTTTGATCAATGGCTAACTTTGGTAATCAAAATACTACGAAAGGATATTCTATTACACGACTACCTTTATTTGATATTATTCCTTTTGATTTTTGGAAAACTCGTATATCTACATTTTTAAAATTGATTGACTATTGCAGGTGGATGCTTATTAAGGATAGTTATACACATCTGTCTCGTAAAACTAATGGCATTACTATTGTACTTCCTTTCTCTGAATGGACTCTTGATGATAGGGATTTAACTCAACTAAATGCAAAGTGCTTGAACTATTTTTTCTATGCTTTAAAATCAGAAGATTATCTACGAGTTTCAACTTGTGCTACTAGTAAAGAAATTTGGGATATATTATGTATTACTTATGAAGGAACCAATGAAGTTAAATAATCTAGGTTGAATATTTTATTGCATGACTATGAACATTTTTGTATGAAACCTATAAAATCAATTTCTGACATATATACTAGGTTTACTCAAATTGTCACCTAATTGTATACTTTAGGAAGAAAGCTAACTAACTATGAAAGGGTGAATAAAATTTTTAGATGTTTGCCTTCTTCCTTTGATGCTATGATCACTGTAATTTTTGAATCTAATGATTTGAATACTTATTCGATTGATAATTTACTTGGATCACTTATTTCTTAGCAAGGGGTGAATCAAAAAATTCTAGTGAGAAACTATGCCGCTGAAGGCCAACAACACGAACACTGATTCTTTCGGGTTTGAAAGCGATGACGTTGCCTTAATCACGAGATAATTTAAAAGCTTTCTAAGAAAGAATCACAAGCACCAACAGAAATGGAATAAATATAAGAGTAGCAAAAATTATAAAAGTTTTTTTGATATTATTTATTTTGAATGCAGGATGCCTGGAAGATGATTATCCTATACTTAAGGATCACCCAAGTAAGGAGAAAGGTGAGAAGAAACCCAAGTACAGGAAGGACAAGAAGCAGTTCTAAAAGACTTTCTAGGAGGATTCTGCATCTCACTCATTTAAAACTTAAGTTGAAGAGGAGACAACAAACTTGTGCTTAATGTGTGATCATCTTGGTCAGTCTAACCAAAAAGAGGTTTGTGAATCAACCTATGATCAATTACTTGAAGTTTGTGAGAACATTTATGCATTATATAAGAAACTTAAGAAAACTCATACTAGTCTGAAATTGGAATTCTCAAATTTATAAAAAAGAGCATGAAATTTTAAGTAAAGATCACACTCAAATTGATAGCAATCACATGTCATTACTTGGCGAGTTTGATGAATTGAATAAAAAGTATTATGAGTTGGTTGTTGAGAATAATTCTTTGAAAGAATCGTACACCGCGGTTGAATGTGATTTTAAAACTTATATTGAATAATCTGAGCATATGGAGCACTATTTGAATGTCGATAATGCGGTTTTAGAAAGTGCTAACTTGGGGTTTCAAGCTAAATTGAATATACTTGAGAGAAATATAAATACATCCACACTTGATCTAAAGACAAAACCTAGGAAGAGGTATTATAACCCAAAATGATTAGTGAATCCTTTTCTTAGAGTTAGATGTTTTTCATATTGCATATTAGGACACATTTCACACACTTGCACTATTCACCGTAGTACACATTGGGTATGAAGACCCAAATTGCATGATTCATAGCATAACATAGACATATTGCATTCTTCTTTTCATAAGAAGGGACTCAAAACTATTTGGGTTCCTAAATTTAGTATTTGATGACTTTATAGGTGTGCTCTCACCAAAGATCTCATGATAGCATGTGTTACATGGACAACAGATGCTCAGGACACATGAATTTAGATGCCGATCAATTTATTACATTGGAGGGGAAGACTAGAGGTACGGTTACTATTGGAGACAACACCACCAGGAAAGTGGTGGGTGCAAGTATAATTGGAAACTCCAAGAATCTTTTTATTAAAAATATTTTCCTTGTAGATGGACTGAAAGATAACTTGCTAAGTATCCGTCAGCTATGCGATAAGGGCTTCATTATAATTTTTTTACAAATACATGCATTATTAACTTGAATAACATCATTATTTTGTAGGGAAAGCAGATTAACAATGTTTACATGCTTAATTTATATAATATTGAATGTGATGCTTCATTTTGTTCAAAAATTATTACAGATCACACTCAAATTGATAGCAATCACATGTCATTACTTGATGAGTTTGATGAATTGAATAAAAAGTATTTTTAGTTGGTTGTTAAGCATGCTTCGTTGAAAGAATCCTACACCTCACTTGAATTTTATTTTAAAACTTATATTGAAGAATCTGAGCATAGGGAACACTATTTGAATATTGATAATGCTATTTTAGAAAGTGCTAAATCGAGGTTTAAAGCTCAATTGAATACACTTGAGAGAAATAAGAATACACCCACACTTGATCTAAAGCAAAAACCTAAGAAGAGGCATTATAACCCGAATAGATTAGTAAATCCTTTTCCTAGAGTTAGATGTTTTTCATGTGGCATGCTAGGACACATTTCACACACTTGCACTATTCACCATAGTACACATTGGGTATGGAGACCCAAGTTCCATGATTCACAATATTACACACATGCATTACATTCTTCTTTTTATAAGAAGGGACCCAAACTTATTTGGGTTCCTAAATTTGACATTTGATGACTTTATATCCGTGCTCTCACCAAAGATCTCATGAGTGCATGTGGTACCTAGACAGTGGATGCTCACGACAGTATGACTGCAGATGCCGATCAATTAATTAAGCTGACGGCCAGAGCCGGAGGAAAGGTTACTCTTGGAGACAACACTACCAAAAAAGTGGTAGGTGCAGGTATAATCAGAAACTCTAAGAACCTTTTGATTAAAAATGTTTTTCTTGTAGATGGATTCAAATATAACTTGCTAAGCATCATCCAGCTATACGATAATGGCTTTATCATAAAATTTTTGTTAAATACATGCATTATTAGATTGAATAACAACACTGTTTTGCAAAAAAAAAGCGGTTTAATAATGTTTACATGCTTGATTTGAATAATATTGAATGTGATGCTTCATTTTATTTAAAAACTATTGCTCATGATTCTTGGTTGTGGCATAAGAGGTTATGTCATACTAGTATGAAAACCCTTTCGAGAGTGACCTAAAAAGACCCAGTTAGAGGTGTCCCTGAGCTTAAGTTTTCCAAAGACCACCTTTGTGGTGCCTGCCAACTAGGAAAGCAAGTCCATTCCTCTTTTCTTTTCATTAAGGATATTAGCACCTCTAGGCCTTTAGAAGTCCTTCACATGGATTTATTTGGACTCATTAGCACTGCTAGTTTAGGGGAAAAAGTCTTTGGATTTATGATTTTCATTGACAACTCGAGGTTCACTTGGGTAAAATTTTTTTCACATAAGAGCAAGTCTTTTGATTAGTTTAGATCCTTCTCCACTTGGATTCAAAAAAATGTTAGGTTGTGAGATCTTGATAATCCATAGTGACCATGGGGGAGAGTTTAAAAATGAGAGATTTAAAGTATTTTGTGAGAATAAAGGGATTAGTCATAACTTCTCAGCTTCTAAGACTCCTCAGTAGAATGGGGTAGCTAAAAGAAAAATAGGACCTTAGTTAAGGCTGCTAGAGCTATGCTTGTTGAGTATTCACTTCCAAAATACTTTTGAACTGAAGCGATAAGCCTAGCTTGTTATGTGCTGAGTAGGGTGAATGTTAGAGCCAAACTTTATAAGACACCATATAAGATTCTTAAGGGTAGGACACTCAAACATTCCCACTTTCATGTCTTTGGTTGTAAGGATTTCATTCTTAATAATGGGAAGTCACACTTAGGAAAATTTGACCCAAAATCTGATGGAGTGTTCTTAGGATATTCAAGTGTAGGGAAATCCTTTAGGGTGTTTAATAAGAGGACTTTGGTGGGGGAGGATACTACTCATGTAGTGTTTGCTGAATATGATCCTAAGGAGTCTAGAGTTGAGGATGAAGATGGTGTTGGAGAGATTACCCAAGGAGTTAAACATTTGGAGAAGAATGTAGAGCAATAAAACACTGAAGGTGTAGGTGAGATTACCCAATGAGTAAAAAAAATAAATCTGGAGGAAAGGGTAGAACCTACACAAACCTTGCATAGGGATTGGAGATATTCTTTGAGTCATCCTAAAGAACTGATCTTAGGAGACCCTTCTAAAGGTGTTAGAACTAGGCATGGATTTAGAAAGAAAGTAAATAAATTTGCCTTTATCTTAATGATTGAACCCACTAACTTTAATCAAGCCATGTTTGTGAGTTTTGGATCTTAACCATACAAGAGCAATTAAACCAATTTATTAGGAATGATGTTTGGGAGCTTGTAGAAAGACCAAAGGGATAAAGTGTAGTTGAAACCAAATGGGTCTTTAAGAATAGGATGAATGATTCTAGTATAGTTAAGGTGAGATTGGTAGCTAAGGTGTACAACCAAATAGAAGGGAATGATTTTGAGGAGACATTTTCCCCTGTAGCTAGATTGGAATCATTAGAGTGATACTATCCTTTACATGTTATAAGAGATTTAAGCTTTACCAAATGGACGTGAAGAGTGCCTTTTTAAATGTGGTAATAAAAGAGGATTTGTTTGTAGAGCAACCCCTATGTTTTGAGAGTTTCCAATTTCCAAATCATATTTTCAAATTAAGAAAGACCTGATATGGATTAAAATAGGAACCAAGAGCTTGATATGAGAGGCTTAGCACATTTTTACTAAAGAGGGATTTTGTTAAGGGAAGTGTAGACCCCACCCTTTTTTTGAGGAAAGTAGGAGATGAGTTAGTTATTGTGCAGATCTATATTAAAGATATACTTTTTGGATCCTCTAATAAAAAGCTATATGATGATTTTTTTTAAAATAATGAGTAAGGAGTTTGAGATGAGTGTGATGGGAGAGTTATTATACTTTTTAGGGTTTATCAAAAGATAATTGGATGATGGAACCTTTATAAATAAATCAAAGTACATTAAGAACATCTTAAAGAAATATAAAATGGATAAAGCTAAGCTAATAAATACTATCATAATTTCTAATATTCATATTGATAAGGACTCAAATAGACAATTGATTGATCAAAAGAAGTATAGAGGGATGATTAGATCTTTACTTTACCTGATTGTTAGTCAACTTGATATAATATTTAGTGTTTATCTCTATACTAGATTTCAAGCTGATTTTAAAGAATCCCACCTGATTGCAGTTAAGAGAATCCTTAGATATGTTTTGGGGATAAAAAACTTAGGAATATGGTCTCTTAGGCACAACACTTCTTTTGAGATTATTGGATACTCTTATTCTGATTTTGTAAGATGTATGATGGATAGAAAAAGCACTTCTAAAACTTTTCCATTCATAGGATAATCTTTAATCTCCTGGCATAGTAGAAAACAAAACTCTGTTGCACTTTCCACTGCTGAAGCTAAGTACATTACCTTAGGAAGTTATGTGGCCCAAGTTGTTTGGTTGAAGCTACAAATTCTGAATTTTGGATTACCTATGGGCATAATTTCAATCTTTTACGGCAACACTAGTGCCATCTGCATCTATAAGAAACCTATCCAACATTCAAGTTCCAAACATATATACATAAGGAATCATTTTATTAGAGGTCATATGACCAAAAGAGACATTGAGTTACACCATGTAATAATTGAGAATAAATTTGCTGACATCTTTATTAAACCACTAGCTTTTGATACTTTTAGCATCTTAAGGATCAGATTCAGTGTGATTGATATAAATGTATGAACTTGATGTTTACTGAATTATGAATTTTTTATTTTATTGCTTATTTCTTCTTTTGTTTGTTTCACTTTATTTATTTTACTTTTTACTAGCTTTTATTTCATTTTATTTTTTTTTATTTCTCTTATTTTAGTTTTTATTTTTTTGTGATCACTGCTGAAATGATATTTTATTTCATATTTTTATTTTTTGAAAATTTGTAGTCAATGTTTTACATCTCTAAATTAGTTAAAGAGAGAAAAACCATTGATTGTTTCTCTTCCTCTAACCTCTTTTAGTGGTGTAATTTTCTTTTCTAAATAAAAGTCTATCTCAAATTAAAAATTGGACTTTGTGATTGAGATATTTTCTATTTTTCTATAGTAATCTATCTTATATTTATAATGTTCAAAGTTTTATATTACTTTCAAGTTATTTTCATCATCTTGTTGTTAAATTTATCATATGATTTGATTCTATTTTTTGGTTTGTTCTTCCTTATATTAGAGAGTGAGTTTTCCTTCTCTAATATTTGGAAAATATACTCACAACTGAGAGTATTTAAGAGTTTTGAAAAGAAATATAGCTTACAAAAATAAAAAAAGTGGCTAATAACGCCAAATCAAAAGATGCATAATGACACCAAATTAAGAAATAGAAACAAAGTATATCAAAAATTAAAAGATGTGAAAAGTGTGCCATTCAAATGATAAGTGGTATAAAATGAGCCCACTAAAAGCAAGCTCTCTTCTCTTCCAAACTTTTAAAACTTATAAGAACTTATGTGTCATTTGATATTTTCGAAAGCTTGATTTTGAATTTCGTGATTTTGAAAATTACTTTAGTATATTATTTTATAAGATATTTTTTTATAAAACCAAGTTTTGAACTAATCTTTTTTTCTTATCTAATTGGTTTTTCGGAGTTAGGTCTTTTATTTTTAAAAGATGATTTTGCCCTGAGAGAAGTCCGAGCAAGGGTTAACAAAATCAGATATTTTACCATTTTTTGATTTCACCGATGTTAACTCATTGGTCTTACAAAGCTTTAAAATTAATCACATGGAGACCTTTTGATATTCATGCTTTATTTAAAAAAAACCTTTGCTTTCATTCTTTTTTTTCGTGTTTTTTTTTCATTTTCCTTTTTGCTTTTTCCTCCTTTTTCTGATGTCAAAAGGGGGGGTAGTTATACTAATTTTCTGTACTGTGTTGGTTTTTATGTATTGTGTTAGTTTTCTACTATAATTTGAACTTCCTGATTCACTGTTACTATTTTCTATTGTGATACTTCAATTAAATATTTGTTCTATGTGTGCCATCATCAAAAAGGTGGAGATCGTTGCGAATTTGATTTCAAGAAATTTAATTTTAATGATAACAAACATTTATATTACTTTTGCTTCTCTGCGACTGCCTTGCCTATTAACATTCTAGGTCCATAAGATTAAGTGCAACTCAAGCCAGCTCAAGATTGGTTAGATTAGGATTGAGTCAATTTGTATTCTTTTATCTTTTCTTTAGTCAATTATATCACTATGTGTCTTGATACTAAGTAACCTTTCACACACACACTTGGGGGAAAATTTTTTATTGTTCCAAAGTTTTCTTTTTTGGATCACATCTTTCGGGAGAATCAAAAAATCTAATTGGATAATAAGTTAAAAATAGAAACCCTAATTAGGGCATCCTGGTAAAGGTGGCCGCAATTAAGTGCATCATCATGGATTATATTAGTATCGGCCGAGACATTAGGCTCAAATAAAAAAGAATCTACCACAAGATCTTTTTAGGTATCTGTTCTTTTTGGACATTGTCTAGGACATCATCCTCGATAATGCCGTGCAATTATGCCTAGATTAATCTGATAATTAAGAAAAGCAATAAAGGTTTGATTTTTCAATCATATTGGTTTGTATGATCGTAGGATCGGTGAGGATAATCAGTTCATAAACCTTACTTAATCAGCTTGGTTTTATTCAGGGCGATGCTCTAGACGATATGTACTAAATTGAACTAATCATCCAGGATAATCGGATATTGGCCAGGATGATTAAGTTACTTTTCCATCATCTAGACATTCATTCAGGGTGATGTTCTGGATGATAATCATCATTTTGTACTAACCGGCCTAGATGATCGTGAGATCATCTAGATCGATCTAGTCATTTTTCCATCGCCAAACATCCATTTAGGGTGATGGTTTGGTCGATATTCGTCGAGTTGAACAAATCACATGGGATGATCAGTTGATCGTCCTGGATGATATTTAATGATTAGTTGCTAATTAGGGCTATTTTGGAGCCCTTTTTTTAAGCTCTCTTGTTTTTCTCATGAGAGATCTTTCGCTACTGTCCTTACCTGAGAGAGCCAAGAGGAGAGGGAGAGCAAGGTAGAGAGAGAGGATCTTGTGAGGGGGAGTTTATGAGGGGTTTCATAAAGGTTGCTCCAAGCAAGGATCCATCATCATCTTCTTCGGTCGTCATCCGTGGTTCTTTGGGGGTTCTAGAGTGGTCTACTTCAGCATCTGATCGAGGTTCTGCCTACTTCAGGATGAAGCAAATGAAGTTGAGTTCTCTGTCTGCTTTTGGAGGAAGCAAAAGGAGTTGGGTTCTCTACCTCACCATGGTTGGTGGAAAAGAGCTTTTGCATGGGCTTCTCTGCCTTATCGTGGGGGCAAAAGGAGAGACACTATGTTTAGTGCAATAATCAGAGGAGAGGCTCCGGGGAGTGGACATATGTTAGGTTGACATAACCACTATAAAATATGGTGTGTTCTTATTTATTATGCTTTCGCATTTAATTTCTGCACATTAATTTCTGTGGTGAATCTTGGTTTCGGTTATGATTGTGCTTTAAAATAATTTTTAAAATACCAATTTATCCCCCCCCCCTCTGGTTAGCCTTGGGATTAGTTCATAACATTCCTGTCGAACTTTCATTATCTACGTCCGGTGTTCGGACCTAATAATTTTCTCTTTATAGTAACTTCTAAAATTCATTAAACAAATTTATGGAGCCTCCACAATAATTCATGTTAACCTCTTAAAGTCTTTTAAATGACCAACTGATTGATGATCTTTTCAAAACTAGAGTTACTAAAGTTTTAAATCTAAATTTTCCTACAATTTGAACAAAACACACATACTAGTAAAATCAAGATTTAGGTAATGAAAGAATTGTATTAATTATTCAATTACATGAATAAAAGATTATAAGTTACTAACTAGTTTTGGAATTAATTAGAAATGTTTCATCACTAAAACATTTCCATCTTTTAGAAGCTTCTCCCTTCTTCTCTGAGTCCACCTTTTTCGCGAACATCCACAGGTTTCGACTCATTCACCTCCTTCCAAGTTCATTCTAGAAATCAGAAGATGATATCGTCACAGACTTACTTTCTACTCAAAGAATGAAGAACTCCATCTTGGTCTCCTCCCTCAAGCTATTTTCCTAGTTAGCTAGCCTCTCTCTATCACTGCTCTGGGTTTTGTTTTTAGCTCATTTGTCTACCTGATCTCCCATAGATGAAGGACCCATTTTCTAGTAATAAGAGAAATGAAATATATTAAATAAGCCACACTAATGACTGAATACATAGCTACACAAGTAAAAAAACAATGCTAGTAATACAGAATATGTACTTAGAACAATCTGATGAAAATTAATAAAATAAATAAACAACTTACATTTAATTTGTTTAATAACTTAATAAATAATTTATAGGCCTCCACAAATTATTTTGTAGGGCATTGTTAAGTTTTACACAAACCCATTATACTATATTAAGAAAGAAGTGTAGGATTTTAGGCAAATAACTATTTTTTTCTCTTAACTCAGTTTTAAGTTTTCTATTATATATATCAGATGCTATTGAAGCAAATTGAAACCCTAACTCTATATACAAAATTCCATCACCAAAGTAATATTCGTAGGAGTAAGCTTACTAATTTGTAATACTTCACTTTGATATATGGTTCTAGAATCTCATTGTTTCATGTTGAAAGTTTTATATACGATGTTAAGCCTAGGTGAATTATCCTTAGGCACACAAAGAGGGGGGAGGGGTGAATTGGTAGTTCTAAAAATCTTACTGGAAAACACAGTTTAATTTTTATTTTGCAATTATTAACAACATAAAAATAATAACACTTATTGCCAAATGCAGAAGAAAATAATTTTATCAAAAGTTACAATAATGATGATGATATTCTAATAAATATAATGAAGCATCAATCACAGATTTTCAACAAGCAATTATCATAAAACTAAAATACAAAAAAAGTTAAGGTGTGAAAATTAAAATTTAGAAAGAATACATCAGTTATTTTATAGTCGTTCGGTGAAACAATGACCTACATTCAGTCCTCAGAGTCCTCTCGAAGTATTGCATTAAAATTTAGTGTCTTTCCTTTAGCCCTCACAGCTAGATAGGGAAGCTCATACAATTGTTTCACCAACTCAGTGCTATAGAGAACCTTAAGATTCTTTCTCACTCTTCAGGTGATGGTAAATAACCTTGACCTCGTTTCTCACCATCCTTGTGATAGCAGAAAACCTTGAACCTTACTTCTCACCCTTCTAGTTATCATAGAGAACCTGAAACTCCTTTTTCACCCACCTAGTGAAGGAAGAGAGTCTTAACAATCTTTAAGATAAAGAACATCTTTCCAGAGCCACCAAAGAAACCTAGACAGACACATGGAGGGAACAAGGCAAGACACTTTCTTGAAGAACCTTTAACAACCAACAATATAATCTCTCTCATTCTTCTTCAAAAAGCTCTCCCAATTTTTTTCTCCTCACTCTCTCTCTCTCTCTCTCTCTCTCTCTCTCTCTCTCTTTAGAACACTCAATAGCCAAAGACTTGAAACAAGTCTATTAAGAGAGATTAAATATAAGGCAACATAAAATCCATAGAATTCAATTCTGACGACACTGGTCATTCAATACGATCCATGATTGTATAGTATTATCCAAGACTATATAGTACAATCCAAGATCGTATGGAACGGTAGGTTCAAATAAACTTAATAGTATTGTATGAAGAGCAAGGCATTGTACAATTAGTTTAATTGATTGAGCCGATTGTCTAGTATGATATTAAGCATCATCCGGTATGATTAGTTCAATGATTTGGATTATTATGCATTATTACTAGAGGTGATATAAATAATGCATAGGTTTGTTTGTACAAAAAGATTGGCTCTAAACATTTAGTACGATATGATTAGACCAATTAGTTAAAATTGTTTTCCTAATTATATGATTAATTTAAAAAAAAATTAATTACATCATACAATATGATACCTATCGTATAATATGATTAGTAAACATTTTGAATTTTAAAAATTCTATAAATTGTGATTAGCGGTTAGGATTTTTATTTCAATAAATCACCCTTTATGATCTATATCATGCAATACGATTAGTTCAAATGGCTTAAATTATTATAATTATCCATTTTAATAATTTTTTTAAATGCTGATCTTATAATATGATAGGGATCAAACTGTGTGAATATTTCTAAAAATTAAACTCCTGATTTTCTTGCTGCCTCACTCCCTTGAGTGTTTGTGAGCACGATCACCATGTTTAGCATCCATGAAGAAATGTAGATATAAGATAAAAAAAATTAAAACACTTCAAGACACTTAAACAAATTCTACCAAGTTTTGAGCTGATCAATTTTACACAGTATATGGTGGACATGAAATGTTTGTGCACAAGAAAAACATATATAATAATAATAATAATAGAATGAGATAATATAGTAAGGAATTTAATAAAATTTGTTATCATCAAAATCATAAAACTTGGGTTCAAGATTGCCAGAATCTCCCCTTTTTAATGATGAAAAATATTGTCGCTAAAAGACTTAAATTAACTTTGGTTATGTCTGAAGCTTCCCCTTTCTAGTTAAATTTTAAAAAATAATGAGAGTTTTTTTTTTTTTTTCATTTTTCTAAATGAGTAATAAAAAGAACATACACTAAAAAAAATAAGTAATAAATAAAAGGCAAAATAGTGAACTAATCATTCCAAGGCAATAAGTAAAGATTACCAATAGTAGGCTGACAACCCCCCCCCACCCCCCCTTGACATCGCCAAAAAGGAGGAACAACCACATATAACACCAAAATAATGCACATAATGAAAACATAAAATAATACAAAGACAAAAAAAAATTAAGATACACTAAAATAAGAAGGGCCCTGATTAGGTGGAGGATATGGTGGTGGTGGTGGTAGTTGGAAGTATGTGAGTCTTCCACTAATTAAATATCATAAAGTGTGTATCATATTGAGAGGGGTACTGAGCAAGTGCTGGTGCTGGAGCTTGTGTTTGTGTTGGACCTCCCTCAGCATCCTCTTGCTCGGGGTCGACATAGTGAACATTTTCATGATAAGCACTATGAAGGATGTTGAAGGAGTAGTTTATGTAGAAAATTGGTTGATTTCTAGTGGTAAAGGGAATTGAAAATTATGTTTGGATTCATGGGAAAAGGAAATGTTGTGTCCTAAGGCATGATTTAGCTTTTTTTTTATTTCTAGGATCTCAAATGAAGGTAAGATCCTCTAGGTAACAAATAATTAAATAAGATGCATTGAAATCAATTTCATCAATTCTAAAATATATGGTAAGGGATACAAGAGATGTGATGTTTTTTCTGTCCCTATCTTTTGGAATGACCAAATTTAAGGATATGCTATATAATTTTAGAATCTTGAACTAAGGTGTTAACATGAGGAATGTGATAGTTGATAGACGACTCCCTAAGGGTGGTGTTAGCAAGGGTCCAATCATAGTCGAGGAGACCAGATAAAGAGTGAACTTTTTTCCCTAGTGGTAAAGAGATGTAAAAATTATTAAAATTCTTGGTAAGTGATTTTAATAGGCCTTCTATTGACATAGGATTTGATGGTCCCTCACTGTTGATTTAAAGGATTGTAAAGATTCAAGATGGAGTTCAGAATTGAAAGGGTAGGTAAGAGTGAGAATGAATTGAAAGGTGTTGCAAGCAAAGAGAGTGAGTATTTGAAAGTGTAGAACTTTTAATTTATGGTTTTTGACAGTGTGATCCTAACAACCTTGTAACAATTGTATGCCTCTTTTTCAGTTTCTTCGCAAAGAAAAATCCTAAGGACATCGATGGTGGTTCTGATGAGAGATCTTTATCACTTTCCACCATCTATTTGTAAAGAGTAAGAACTTGGGGAGGAAGGAAGAAGGTTTGAAAGGAGTTGAGTGAAGAAAAAAAACCTTATTTTCCATCCCTTTAAATTGAAATCAACCATACATATATTACGATATAGTATCATACAAAATGATCTGGTGCATTTAATTCATCTAGTCCTTTCAGTTAAAAAAGGTAGTCTTATTGTATGGTATGATTAGAATCACACTGGACGATCAGTGTGACGATAGTCATCCCAATGAGTCATCTTGGATGATCATTGACTTGTCAAATCATCTTGCATGAATATGTATTCATATAGTACGAGATGATATTTAATATCCTACCGGCTACATTTAATTTTTCCAATGCCTAGTTCTATGTGCATTATATACTAAGAATTAGGTATTTATATAGTATGATCACTAATAATTAATCAATCAAAACCGTTGGATGTGTTGTGAGCAGTGATGTGATACATTGTGAATATTGTATAGTATGATGTGGTTTCATACAATATAATGTGATAAATTTTTTAGTTTATGTGCGATGATCATAAAAACTTCATAAAAAAGAAAACAAAGAAAACATTTACACAAAACTTGATCACAAACATGAATAACATAACATGATTAATCACAAAGAAAATTATAGAAAAAAGTATGCACAAAAAACATTTATGTTTCCAATTTCCAAATAATCATGATTCAAGTATAAACATCTATAACACCTAGTTTTTTCCTAAAGGTACTAGAAGATTCAAAGGCTATGGGTTTTATAAAGATATCTACCAGTTAACTTTCAGTAGCTTCGAGATATAACTTTATACCCCCCATTGGTTACATAATCTCTAATAAAATGGTGCCTAATATATATGTGTTTTATCCTAGAGTGTTGGATTGGAATTTTTTAAATTCAAATTGCACTACTGTTATCACACATGATTATAATAGTGCGGATATGGGAGTCCAAGATCAACTATTTATTGTTTAAGATAGGAATTAATAAACACTACTTCCTACAATTATATATTTTTCTTCAATGGTAAATAATTCTACAAAGTTTTTTTGTTGGACTTGGAGACTAAAGATAGTCCTATGAATCGACAGGTTCTAGAGGTACTTTTTCTATCAACCCTATATAATACAAATCTTGAATTAGAATATCCTATAATTTCAAAAGAAGTATTATGTTTTAGATACCAGATTCATAGAAGATATATAAGATCTAAGAATTCCTACAAGATATCTAATAATTTTTTTAACAACACTCATATGGGATTTTTTTTGGACCGACTTAAAATCTAGCACATAGACATATACTAAACATGATATCAAGTTTATTAGTTGTTAAGTAAAGAAGTGATCCAATTATCACTATGTAATTCTTCTGATTAACTAATTTTTTTATTTTGATCCTTATCAAATTAAATGGTGGATATCAGGGGAGTATTGATTTCCTTAGCATTATACATCTCTATTTTCTAAGAATATCCATATTATACCTTAATTGGCCAAGAAAACTTGTATCATCCCTTTGTAGGAATATCTTTATTATCCATCTTACATTTTCATACTAAATTCGAGGAAATAGGTAAGCTCTCCCATCTTACTCATCTCAAACACCGCTTGCATTATTTTTTAGATTTTATCACAAAGAATTTTATTTGTAGATCCAAATAGTATATTATCAACATAAGTCTAAAAAAGAGTAGATCTTCTCCTTCTTTCTATAGGAGTAGGGTGGTGTCTATATTATCCTTAATAAAAGCTCTATCTAGGAGAAAAGTGCTCAGCCGTTTATACCAAGCTCTAGCTGCTTGATTCAATCCATTTCCTTCTTTAGTTTGTATACATGATTGGGAAATTTTGAGTTCTCAAAACTTAGGGGTTGCTAAACATATACATTTTCTTTTACTTCCCCATTTAGGAAGGAACTATTAACATCTATTTGATATAGCTTGAATCCTCTTAAGAAATAAAAGCTTAGTAACACTATAACAGATTCTAGTCTAGCTACAAGGACAAAGATCTCCTTAAAACCAATTCCTTCAATTTGATTATACCCCTTAGCTTATATTCTAGCCTTATTTTTATTTTTTTTGCCAGAGTCATTCATCTTATTCTTGAAATCCAATTTGGTTCCTATAACATTCTAGTCTTTAGGTCTACTAATCAACTCCTAAACATCATTCCAAATAAATTTAATAAACTCTTATTGTATAGATAGGAGTCATAATTCATCTAATAAAGCTTGATTTATGTTTGAGGGTTCTAACATAGAGATAAAAGAAAGTGGCTAACCTCCATTCTATGTATATGCCTAGTTCTTACTCCTACTTATGGATCTCCTAGGATGTGGGCCTTAGGATGACTAGATGAATATCTCCAATCTCTAGGCAATGGAGTCTGAGGCTCTTATTTATTTTCTAGGTCAATAGATTCTACACCTTGTGTCACCTTAACAACTTCTTCTTCTTGTTTCGAAATAGGCTCAATGGATCTATCATATTTATTAAATACTATATTGGTGGTCTCCTTTACCACTAGTGTCCTCTTATTAAAAACCCCATAGGATTAACATACAGTTGAATATCCTAGGAAAGCTCCTTCATCAGATTTAGCATCGAATTTTCCTAATGGAGATTTTCCATTATTAGAATGAGCATCTTACATCCAATGACATGAAGGTGGGAGAGATTGGGTGCTCTTCATTTGGGTAATTCATATGGTGCATATTAAGATTTATTTGATATTAACCCTATTTAGAACATAATAAGTAGCATTCAGTGCCTCGACCCAAAAATATTTATGATGTGAGCACTGAACTAGTGTGGCTCCAGTAAGTTCTACTAGAGTTTTATTTTTTCCTTTCAACAACCCCATTCTACTAAGGAGTTTTAGGAGCTGAGAAATTGTGTTTAATGCCTAGCTCCTTACAAAATTATTCAAAATTATCATTTTTGAATTTCTCACTATGGATTGTTAGGATTTCACAGACTAATTTTTTATGAATCCATATGGAGAATGTCCTAAATTTCTCAAATGATTCATACTTATGTAATATAAATCTAACCTAAGTAATCATAAGTAATCATCAATAATCATAAATCCATATATTTTCTTGCCTAAGCTAGTAGTGCTAACCTGTCCAAATAGATCTATATGAAAGACTTATAAGGGTCTCTATGTGGTAATGTGCTTAATTGAGTGAATGAAAGTTTTGATTTATTTTTCTAATTAATAGGCATCACATAGTTTTTTTTAAGAGAAACACTTAGAGGGGCCTACACATTAATTAAGAAAAGGATTATACATCCTTAAATGGATGTGAAGCTCAATAATGCTCATAAGATATACAAAATGAAAGTAAAAAAACTTAAGAGCTCGAGTTCCCAACCACGTAAAAGTATAATACAATGTAGGTACAATCTACGCTGCATAAGAAAGAGCACCCAAAAGAGGGGAACAAACCAAAAAATAGCAATGACATCCACCTTCCCTTCTAAAGTGCCACCACTTCAAAAACTTGGACTAAAGAAATTATGAAAAAATATGTGAAAACCAAGATTGAAATTGCACAAAAGAAAACCAGAAAATGTCAGGATGATAATCCAAACAATTATCCACATAACAAAAAGTATAAACAAAAGAAAATATATCCAGCCTCCAACCAATAGCTCTATAACACTTAGCAACTTCTTCACAAAGAAGTGAGCAAACACCATCCAACTATCAGCTAAGTAGCCATGAAACCCAAGGGAAAACCCACAAGAAGTAGACCACGGGCCATAATCCATAATGACATAGACACAGTAAACCAAGATAATCAAAATATGTATCCCATTCCAACCAACTTAAGATATAGCCATAGCTTAAAAAATGTAGCAAAATAAAACCCTAAACTATTTCATGAAATACCATATCCAAATAAATCAAACACACAAACAGTGAGTCCACATCAAAGAAATGTAATTAAAAAATTGGCCAACCCAACAAAAATAATTAGAACCCTAAATGCTAGTAAAACCATAACCCAAGTACCATTCTAGTCTAATCCTAGCCCCACCTAAGCATAAAGGAACCATGCCTAGATAAAGGAAACACACCAGATGAGCTAAATAAAGAAACATTAAATTAGTCAAACCCCATTGGATCCAAGGGACAACTACCAGCAAAACCTCAACAAAACCAAGTGACAGCATACATGACACAAGCCCACACTAAGCAATACTAATACCTAGTAGGCTTGGAATAGACAAGCAGTACAAGGGAAAAAGGTCACATAGGTGGTTTTTAGAGAAATCTAGTTTGGGTTACCTCTAACTAGGTCCTTTTGGGATATATTTCTAAGGTTTTTCATTGTTGCATGGCATAGTCTCCTAGGCCATAGTTAGGATTCATTAGTAATTATTTTTAAGCATAGAGAATTTTTAGATTTAAACAATTTAAATCAAGTTTGTAAATATTATTACTTCTCTTTCCTTCTAAAATACTATTCCCTTTTAGATTAATCACATAACTAGTAGATAAAAATTTAATACGAAAGCCTTTGTCACACACTTGACTTATGCTAAACAAATTATGTTTCAAGCCATCTACTAGTAATACTTTTTCAGCAATGAATTTCTTAGAGTTACCAATCTTTCCTAAGCCTGCCACTTTCCTAGTGGTATTTTCTCCAAGTGTTACCTTGCTTCCTACCCTGGCATCTAGTGTGATGAATTACTTTAAGTCTCCAATCATGTGCCTTGAGCATCCATTGTACATGGACCACATGCTCTCACTAGGACTTTTATGAGAGTACTTTGACAAAGTCAATCATATATTAGATTTGGGAACTCAAATGAGTTTAGGTTCCACCTTGTGCATTAATGAATGAATTGCATACATGTTATACTATAGTGTAAGTGGTTTAGGTCTCCATACTAGATATGTCTTATGGTGCATCATGTAAGTATGGGCTATGTGACATATCATGCCAAAAGAATGACACCTAACATTAGAAAAGAGCTTACTAATCTATATGGGTGTTAATGCCTCTTCGTATGGGTACATAATGCATGCAATGATGTGGGATTAAGTCATAGTGTCAAAGTGGGTAGTGTTCTAATTTATTATAGTGCATGAATTTTTTATTTTTTTAAATTGATTCACTTTTTCAATATTTTCTTTTTCTAATCTTAATTCATGATCACTACTATCTAATTATGATGCATATGATTCTAATTACTTGTATGTGTTTTCTATCTCAAGATGTTTTGATTTTATGGATTCATGTGAGCTGGATAGATCAATATGTTCTTTATTTAATGCATCATATTCATCATCTAAAGACTTATGCTCCTTATCTATCGCATAATGATCTATTCTCAGGCTATCATGCTCTTTTTAGAAACTTGACAAATTAGAATACAAACTAGGATAAATTTTCTTAAGCTTTATATATACATTGTGAATTTTTTTAGAAACTTTAAATAATTCATTATATAAACACTTAAATACCTACTCTTTATTAGAATGATCTAGACTATTATCTTCCATAAGGCACATATTGGTTTCCTCCTCTTCCAGTTCTATTTCTAATGAATCTGAATCATAGTTTGCCTAAAATGCCTTCTGTGTCTGTTGCTTACACTTTTTAAACTTTGTCTTTTCCTCACCCTTCTCCTTGATCAAATGGGCTTTTATGTTGGTGGAATCCCCCCACATGTGGCTTGAATTTATGCATTTAAAGAAATATATATCAGATGATGCTTTAAAATTTTTAGTTTATTTACTTTGGTTTCATTACAGATAGCGCTTTTGTTTTCTTCCTATTATGTTTTTGAATTATTGTGTCATTAGTGCTTGTCATCATCTTTCTTAGCTATAGAGCTGCCACTTTTTTATTCATTTACTTTTAGTGCCACCCTTTTCCCTTTCTCTTATCTCTTGCATCCTATATTCTCTAACTCACACCTTCCTTATAGGCAATAAGTGAGCCTATCAAGTCATTTATAGAATAAATATTCAGATTATTTTATTAACAAATGGAAGTAACCCTAGAATCATAATTACTAGGTAAACATTGAAGAATTTTATAAACTTTCTTAGAATTGAAAGCTTACTTCCTAAATCATGCGAAGAAGACATAATTTGTGTAAACCTAGTGCACATGTTTGAGATGGTTTCATTATGTTTCACGTGAAAGAGGTTATTATAAGGCAACTGAATATTAAACATATATTAATTAACCTTATTGGTTCCGTCGTATATAATAAATAGTTTATCCCAAATATCCTTGCTAGTGGTAAAGGTAGAGAGACTAACGTAATATTTATACTTAATAGTACTGATTAAATTATTTAAACACTTTGAATTAAGCTGAGTTAAGTCCCTATCCTCATTGCTCCATTCATTAAATAATACATTAGTTTTAAGTCCATTAAAAAATGAGAGGGTGCAATATAACCCTCTTGCATTAAAAATAACATGCAAATATCAATATACTGTAAAATGGTACACATGTGAATTTTTAAAAATTAAATTGTATGCTATCAAATTAAGATGGCATGTTATAGAGAAGCCTTCCATGATGTTCCAATTTTTGAAATGAGCCATGGATCATTTTACTCTATGTTTTCTAAAATACTATTTATAAGAATATCTCTGATACCAATTGAAAGTTTAATATAGGATGTTAATCCTAAGTGAACTATCCTTAGGCACACCAAGAGGGGGGGGGGGGGAAAGTTTAATATAGGATGTTAATCCTAAGTGAACTATCCTTAGGCACACCAAGAGGGGGGGGGGATTGGTAGTTTAAAAAATTCTACTGGAAAATGAAATATTATTCTTGATTTTGGGATTTTTAACAACTTAAAAATATTAAAACCTATCAACAAATGATGAAGCAAATAATTTTATCAAAAGTTCAAATTAAAAACTAGAAAGAACACACCAAACATTTTATAATGGTTCGGTAAAATAATGATCTAGCTCTACTCCATGGAGTCCACCCCTCCAAGTATTTTACTAAACCTTAATATCTATCTTTGGGCCCCCAAAACTAGGCAGAGAAGCCCTTATAATATTTTCACCATCCTGGTGCAGCAGAGAACCTCGACCTCCTTTCTCACCCTCCTGGTAATAGCATGGAACTTGACCAGCTTTCTCACCCTTATAATGATGATAGGGAACCTTGAACCTCCTTTCCCACCCTCTCGGTGATTGTAGAAAACTTGAACCTTCTTTTTCCCCTCCTAGTGATGGTAGAGAAGCTGAATCTCCTTTTTCAGAGTCCTGATGAAGGTAGAAAATCTCAATGGTCTTTGAGCTAGAAAACTAGTTCTCGGAGCCGCCCATAAAACCTAGAGAGAATCTAGAGGAAATAAGGAAAGACATTTGATTGGAAAAAATATGTAAACCCCTCACACTGCTTCTCCCTCACACACTTGCTCTCCCATTCTTATTCCAAAAACTCTCCAAGATTTCTTCTCCCGAATAATCAGGAGCCAAAGATTTGAAACAAGTCTTTTAAGAGAGATTAAATACACGGCTCCATAAAAGCAGTAGAATTTAATTATTGAAACACTAATAATATAATACGATCCAAGTTAGTATGGTACTTTTACTTCAAATAACCTTATAAGTATTATACGAACTGTAAGGCGCTATATGATGAGTTCAACTGATTAAGGTGATCACCTAGAATGATTGAAAGCATCATCCAGTACAATTAGTTTAAATTTCTTTGATTATCATTTAGTATATCTGGTGGTGATATAAATATCATCTAATGTAAAGATCATGTCATATAGTAAGATTAGTTAGAATTGTCTTGTATGCTCTGATTGGACTAATTAGTCAAAATCATTTCCCTAATTATAGGACTAATTTATGTAAGAGTAATTACATCGAACATTATAATACCTATCATACAGTATGATTAGTATAAATTTTAAATTTTAAAATATTTCCAAAATTATGATTGGTTGCTAAGAACTTTATTTCAACTTATCACCATGTTTGATCAGTATCGTACAATATGATTAGTTCAAATGGTTTTAATTATCTCAATTGGAATTTTTAATAATTTATTAAATAACTAATCACATAAAATGTTATGGATTGTATAATACAATTAGTTCAAAAAATTATACTCAAAATTTTCTCACTATCACACTCCCTTGAGTGTGCGAGTGCATGATCACTATGTTTAGCATCCACTAAATACATGATTTGACTCAATAAATGTAGAAGTAAGAAAAAGCAAAAATACAAAATTTTCATAACACTTAGCCCTATTCAATCAAGTCTTGAGCTTATCAATTTTATATAATGTACGGTGGACCTGAAATATTAGTATAAAAGAAAAATAGCTATGCAATAATAATAATATCTTGAGATAGCATAGTAAAGAATCCAATAATATTTATTATTATCAAAATCATAAGATTTGGGTACATATTTGAAACATATATAATAATATTGACATGCTAGATTGTTCCTTTTAATTTTTACATTTTAGGTTTTGTAGTAAATTTATTATGTATTTTTATACAAGGCTTTGAGGTGGTAACCTTACTTATAATAGAATATAAGGTTTGATTCCTCTCTAAAGGCATATTTTAAAGTGTTTCTCCACTAAAAAAAAGTTATGATGCATTAATTTGAGTATGTAATCCTTGTATCATTGGAACAAAAGGAATGAATGTAGATTTTATTAAGTCGAACAACATCCAAAATATAGTTCCCCATGACTTTACTTTTTATTACACTTGCATACTTATGTTGAATTTATTTTCAAAGTTATTTTCTACAAAATATTTTATCATTCAATAATTCTTTAAATAATTATTAAGAAAAATTCAAAAATTCCTAATTCACCCTACTCTTGTATCACATGTATGGTATTATAATTACTTTAACAAAGACATCAACAACTTGACCCACAAAAGAAATTTCAGCAAGGTGAAAATTTGCACCGTTGAATTTAACACATACAAATTGAAAAATGATAGTGATATGTTTCATTAGTTAGTGAAGTACTAGATTAGCATGTATGTATGTTGCATCAGCATTATACTAATAAATGATTGGTGGGACAATGATGATAACACGAAATTCCTAGGGAGGAAATGTCTAGGAGGAAATGTAACTCAATATATTTTAATGTCGAAAATGTGGTTACACTATGCTTAAATATTATGTAGGATTGTGCCATTGATATTTATTTTTTTAGAACTCCAAGAAATAGGATTATATCTTTAATGGAAACATAAGAACTTGTGATATTATTTTCCAATAATATGTAATAGGACATGCAAAGTGAGAGAGGAGGTTTACTTGACAAGAAGTCCTTTTTTTATATATAATAAAAATTGTAGAGTACCTATTTAATAAAGGAGTAATATTTGAATGTTAAAAAACTCTGGAGTTGAGTGAGCTTTTTGATAGTAAAGGCAATATAGAGGTAAGAAAGTGCAATATATTAGAGGTCACTAGCAATGGATTGGTATTTTGACATGTTTGTAGGAGCATGGATTAGGGAAATTAGTGTTAATAGCTTTGGCATTAATCAAGTTTGCATTATTAGAGAAATTTATGTTTATAATTTTAATGTGAGAGAAATATATATATATATATGTCATGTTTACAAATGGACCAATAGTTAAAGAGTGGAAAGAGAAACTGGTTAGCTTCATGGCAAGGTTGAAGGATTTTATTAAGTTATGTCCGAACATTAATGAAATATTTTTTTCAATAACATGTTGGCCCTTACTTTAATCTATGGCAGCATTAGGATTATGCTTAATAGAAAGTGCTCACTTATTATCAACTAAATATTATGATGGCATAGATGGAATAAGTCCCATGTCTAATATTAAAACAAATTTACTTGTTAAATATTGTAGGATGCAATTCATGATCTTTTATGTCATGTGTGACATAAATAGGTATGAGAAGGTGAGGAAAAGTTTATGTGGAGAGAAACATTTGGGTTGGGTTTAATAATAATATTCTTGATGCAAATTTGTGCTAGATCTAGAAATGGGCGTGCAGTTGGATGTCTAGGTGAGTTTGATTAGCTATAAATAATTGGAGTAGGATTTTTAAAAATATTTGAGATTATTATTTTTTTGAAGAAATGAACATAGCAATTTTATTAATCAGAAAAACAAAGACCTAAGAGAAGTAAAATCTATCACATTCCACCTTCAACACTTTGTAAAAGAGAGGAGGAACGTTATTGTCTACCAAATTATCCCAAATAAAATTGCCAAAACAAGCATAGTCAGCACAACAATCGGCTAACTTATTACATCCCCTATTCACAAATTGAATAATAACTTGATTGAAATTTCTAAGAAAGAAAAAGTCAAGTATACTAGAGCTATTACTTTCGATTTTTCCTTCATTTATAACCTTCTGGATGTGCTTCATGACATTATAGTTATCTCCTTCAATAATGATTCCTTTTTCTTCATGCATCCATTCTAAACTACCTTCTTCAAGGAAATAATAGCTTCCATCTCCAATGCAAATATATTCCATTGTAGACGTTTGAAACCAAAGGCAAATAAAAATCTACCTTTACTGTCTCTAATTACACCTCCTACTCCGGCAATATAATCCATACCAAGAGATGCATCCACATTAAGTTTTATCCATTCGGTTGGAGCGAGATTCCAAGAGGTTGAAAACTTCCTTAGCTAATTAGAATCCCAGTTTACCAAAATTAGATCATGGCTGAACGAGGATGAAGCAAAGTTGATAGCATTAGCTACTATTACATGTAGACTATCCTCCTTATTTCCATGCACCATCTTATTTCTACTTTTCCAGGAAAAGAAGATAGCTGAACAGTATAAATTACCCATGAAAGGATTAGATTTAGACAAATATGACAGCTCCTTATAGCAATTCTTCAAATATTATATAATAGGGATTCTGAACCCCCACTTATTAATGGTCTTAATAACTTCTCTGAAGAAAAAACAGCGAACTGCTATGTGCTCAGCATCGTCAACTTCACTACACCCTCTTAGATATCCATTTTGGTTGATAATTCATCTACACATTAAGAACTCATTTGAAGGAATACCTTTGTGAATAAATCTCCACCAAAAAATTCCCACTCTTGGCCTTGATTTCAAAATTTTTAACCATCTCCAATTGTCATCCTCCTCTTCATATCTGTTTCTTTATTCTGAAATCAATGTTGCCAACATCTTTCCGGAATTCTTGAACATAATTTCCATTACATCACCTTGAATTCCAGCACTGATCGGGACAGAGGTTATTAATTCTACCATCTCTTTTCGAAAATCTTGCTGCAATCTCAGAATGTTCCAACTTCCTTCCTTAATGAAAAACGTCAAGCAGCATTGTTCTTCTTGTACATCAGTAACATATGTAGGCCATTTATCGATACATTTATTTAGGATCCAAATTTCCTTTGTTGCATCAATACCCTTCCCATCCGATACCTTCCATCTTACTATTTGATGGAGAAATTTACCACCATTGTTAATGATTTTCCTTGTAGGATAAACACCATTCACGGTTTCAGAATTCCAGGATTTTGTCCCGTATTTAGCAATTAAAATTCTATTCAGCAATGGAGATGGATTGGATAACAGGTTCGATGTGAATTTAGCTCTCCGTGATCCAACTTTATATGTAGCTGACATAACTCCTTCACCTTTCAACTTTATCTATTTACAAAGAGTTTTCCAATCCACATAATGAATACCTTTACTCCTATCTTGCTTCATCCAAAGAAAATCTCTACACAGCTTGTCAAGTTCTCTCAACACCCCCAATGGAACCAGAGAATGAGTAGAAATGAAAATTGGAATAGTTAAGAATGAGGACTTGATTAATTGAAGTTTACCAAATAAAGTGATGCAACGATTTCCCCAAATATTAAGCTTATCTAAAGTTTAAGCATTTTAGGAAGTAATAGCTGAGGTGGGATCCAAATTAAGAAAGGAGATGAAACAGCTTGATTATTGGTTATGGGTTAATATGAAATTATACAATAAATGAAATTAAAAAAAATAATCTATAATCAAGATTATTCCCTGGTCGATTGTGCTTAGATGTTGGTTGGGTAAGGAAAAATGGATCAAGTGAAATTTGCGATGAAGTAAGTATGGTTTTATGTGTAATTACATATCAAAATAGGCAATACTAAAATCATTCCTTATCAACATATGCTCAAATTTGGTGTGGTGTGCTGGCTAACGTTTTTATGTCTATTAATCATAAAATCTAGATAATGTGTGAGTGATTTCAATAAGTGATAAAGGTTCTTATAGAGAGATGTGTACACATGAGTAGGCGTGGGAAGGTAGAGGATTAAAAAATTTTGTTCTATGTTGAGATTTTTGTTAGATAGTTGTTGTGGGTGAGGTGATAAGAATTATTTGAGGATTGGAAAGTGAACGTCATAACACAGAAGAGAGAGGTGGTTGACTAAGTGTAGTACCAAGAGCATCAAAAGTACCAGAAGAAAAAAGTGTCCAACCACTAGGGATTAGTATAAAGAAATTGCAGATAAGCAAAATGGACTCATCATAATAGCAAGTTGAAGACCGTAACCTAAAAAATCTTATTGATATTTCCTTCATGTGTTATTGTAATAACATGTGTAAGACTTTGTGTTTGTACTATGGATTTCATGTGTTAATTAGCTTGTAGAGGAAATTAATTATGCTAATTAAGTGCTTCACACATGGAAGTTGTTGGTTAAAAGTATAGGGGAAAGGTAAGCTTGGAAAGTGGGGTTATCATATTTACTAATGTGGATCGCCTCATTTGTTGTTATTACTTTTCTTCATCTTTCACTTTTTTTTTTCAAAGCTCTATTGAAAAATTTTTATAAATACTTAATTGGCTAACAAAAAAACATACTTATTTGTTTTGTGATTGAATTTTTTTTAAAAAAATTATTGTTGGAACTTGAAGTTCAAGAAAACTTGAAAGGGTTTGGTGATCCTCACTATGATTATAGGTTTATTGAGTAGTATAGATTTATCTTTAATTAAATTTCTTTTAATTTTCTTTACTATTTTGTGATATATATAATCCCTCACTCCAATAAAATATCAACCTAATTTTTTTATCAGTTAAACCCAACTGTTTAGTGGTTTTGTTAAAATCAGCCTAACATGGTAAAAAATGACCGAGTTATAGGTTTCCTTCAATTGACTAACCTAAACTTGAATGTTCAAGGAAGGGTTGTAAACTACCTCAGGCCCATCAAGAGACACCCGGGGGGGGGGGGGGGGGGGGGTGAGGCACTTTTTTTTTTAGTTGCGGGTCAAATTTGGGTTAAACTTGGAATTGATTCGACCCTATTTGGGTTGACCCGAACCCGACCCGTTTTTGCAAACAGGTCAGTTTGTTGAGCTCGGACTCG
>NW_021320096.1:313297-349901 GCF_001605985.2 Dendrobium catenatum
TTGGGAACATGATTTCAGAAACAAGCAACCAAAATATGAAGAGTCAGAGGATGATACAATTGGAGCCCCATGGATTTATAATTTAGAAATCAAGGCCCGAAGAGTGGAACTTTTTTGTGGAGATTTATTCACAAAGGCTATTCCTTCAAATGAGGTTTCTGTAATGTGTAGATGAGATGTTTCATTCAACCAAAATGATATCTAAGAGGGTGTAGTGCAGTAGTTGAGGGCCCTTGCTGCAGCACATAGCAGTTCGCTATTTTTCTTCAGAGAAAATTATTAAAACCAGTTAATAGTTGGGAACGGTTCATAATCCCTATTATCATAAATATTTGAAGAAGATTTGCGTATAAGGACTCTGTCAGATTTGTCTAAATCTAATCCTTTCATGCGTGGGTCAATTTGTATGTTCACTTCCTGTGGAAAAGCCTAGAAACTAAGCTCCCGATGAGATGGAAATAAGGAGGGATAGTCTACATGTAATAGTAGGCTTAATGCTATCAACTTATGCTTCATTTGCCTCGTTCAAACCATGATTTAATTTGGTAAACTGGGATTCTAATACAGCTAAGGGTCCAATTTTCCGAAACTCTTGGCAACTCCCGCCCTCCAACTGAATGGAGATTAAAACTTAATGTGGATAGCATCTCTTGTAGGATTATGATTGCGGGATAGGTGACTCTGTAGGAGAGAGGTTAATTAGAGACAATTAAAGGTAGATTTTTATTTGCCTTTTGGTTTCAAACGTCACAATTGGATATTTTGCGATTGCGAGAAGGAAGCTATTATTTCCTTGAAGAAGGTAGTTCAAGATGGATGCATGAAGCAAAGGAATTCATCTATTGAAGGATTAACTATAATGTCAATTGAAGCACATCCATAAGGTTATAAATGAAGGAAAATCGAAAGTAATATCTCTAGTATATACTTTGATTTTTTCTTTCTTAGAATTTCAATCAAGTTATTATTCAATTTGTGAATAGGGGATGTAAATAAGTTAGAACGTATTGGCTGTCGATCTCGTGCTGACTATGCTTTGTTTTGGCAATTTTATTTGGACTAATTTTGCGTAGAAAATACGCTCCTCCTCTCTCTTTAGAAAAGTGTGAACGGCCTGGAATGTGTATAGATTTACTTCTCTTAGGTCTTTTTTTTCTGATTAATAAAACTTTCCCATGTGAACATTATCTTCAAAAATATACGATAATCTCAACATTGTTCAAAAATCCGTACCTCTCCAATTATGTATAGCTATTCTAAACTCACCTACACATCCAAACTACACGCCATCTCTAGATCTAGCACAAATTTTGCATCAAGAATACTTATTATTAAAGCCAACCCAAATGTTTCTCTTCCACATAACTTTCCTCACCTTTCACGATACCTTTATTATTTTCACACATGACATAAAAGATCATGGATTGCATCCTACAATTATTAACAAGTAAATTTGTATTTAAATATGTCGAGCGTAGAGACCTCGATCGTTTTGTCCTACGGGACTATACATGGAAACTTATTCCATCTATGTCCAATCAGAAATATTTAGTTGATATAAAGTGAGCACTTCTATTAAGCATAATCCTAAATGATGCCATAAGATTAAAGTATGAGAGGCCCCGGAACATGTTATTGAAAACAAAATATTCATCAAATGTTCGGACATTGTAAACTGAATAAAATCTCTCCAAACCTTGCCATGAAGCTAACCAGTTTTCTCTTTCCTATCTTTAACTATTTGGTCGCATTTGTAAACATGACATATATATATATATACCTATCATACTATATGATACCTATATATATATATATATATAATATTTATATATATATTAAATATATATATATTATATATATATATATATTCATATTATATTAGCTATTATATGATTTCTTTTTCATTATGGCATCATTCCTAAGGTTATTTATATGCTTCTACAGTGGAATTCATTAATAAGCGTTTTCTTCATCATGTATATAATTTAAAAAATGTAAAATTACTATATTAATCAAACATTAAGTGTATCTCCTCGCAAGGGGCTTCATGACCTTTTTCCCTCCAATAAAGTTTATCAAATCTATTAATAAAAATAATATTATTTATTATCATAATAACGTATAATAAAATTAATAATAATCTATATGGATGACCCTGATTTCACTAATAATCAGATACAAATATTTTAAATATTTCAACCCAAACATGAGCAACAATTATCCTGTAAAGTTCAATGACATAGTCACAACAAACAATTGTATTTTCTCTTCACATTAAAATTTAAACATAAATTTCTCTAATAAATGCAAACTTGATTAATGCCCCACCAAAGCTGATTAACACTAATTTCCCTAATCCATGCTCACAGAAACATGTCCAACCACCATTATCAAATCCACTGGATATGCAGCTTACGTCGACCATCCAAATTATATAAATCTAACCTTGCATCTACTTGTACTATATCACTACACTCTCCAGCTGCTAGTGCTAACGACCACACCAAGATATGAGGCAAGATAGATAGAATGAGGGAGAGAGTGCATCTTAGTCAAGATTATGCGCATATATTAGCATATGAACTTACTACATTAGAAGCTCATTAGCTTTAGCGTAGTCACTCAGCGAATTTACACTATAATACTCACATTTATATAGCGCTATTCTACCGAGACAATTCATATGTACAGTTCTGAGAATATCAGTGAGCAAGCAGAATTATAGTTATACTTGAGTATTATTTTCACATGAGTGTAAGTTAGAAGATATTAACTAATTATTATTATTTCGATTTATTGTAGTAATTTATCTAGCGCCCATAACCAATTAATCCTCCAATAAGCTGTTTCATTCTTCCTTTCTTAATTTCTTGATGCCCACCTCAGCTATTACCTTCTAAAATGCTTCTAAGACTTTCGATAAGCTTAAGTATTTTGGCGGAACATCGTTACTTCGTGACATACTGTTCATGTATCTTGTGAGCTGGAAATTAATTTATGAGTTAATTGCCATCGATTGCGGCGTTCAATTTATTTAAACAATTAATATCTGCTAAAAATTGTATCATAGTTCAGTGAACTATCAAGTTCGTTTTCGATTTCTCCATTAGGTGTAGTTTAATAGATGATGTTAACATTTGATACAAGTATAGATATATTGTTATATATCATATTGAATTAATATTCATATATTTATTATAGAGGAGTGGATAAAAACGGGTATTCTGATTAATTTCCAAAATTTAATGTCATGAGATATCTCGACTGCAATAATAACTCATCCTATCATAAATGTTTATGAATTAAGATTGGTGAGGTGATATATGAGATGTATATTTTACAATGTTTAACATATTATTAATAGTACATGCGAACAAGAACTACCTTATATATTTTAAGTGAATTCTGCAAACATGCGCTAATATAGATCACTAATCACACATAATCCCACTTAGAATGATATACAATATGAGAGAATAAAAGAAATGCTAAAAATACGAGACTCACAAAAATTATCACTTAGAATATATTCTTATGATAACTATAAGGCTACTAATAATCGTGGAATTATAGTTTTTTATCCACAATAGGAAAACTCATTTAAAATATCCATGGTGTATAATTCTTCCAGCAAAGATATATAAAAGTATATGTATTGAACCTGAGTTATACTGAATTGATAAGTATAAAGAGTATTTTGAATGCACCTCACAAAGCCGATAATTGTGGATCTTAATATAATATAGTTATCTCATATTTAACTAATGGCCTACTAATATGTTTTACTATTACAAGAAGAATAACAGTAAGTGGCTAATAGACGATTAGTCATGTTTATTCCTACAATTAGCGACAAATTAGAAAAAAATAGCATGACTAGAAGAGAAACTGGTTTAGCTCTCCAATGCAGCGAGAGTGTGGAAAGTGATTTTACTCTCACGAGTATAAAATTTCAATACCGATAGATGAAATATAATTAACCTTCTCTGAATATCACATGCGCGTTGCTACTTAACTCTCTCCAGGCTATGAATTGCGACAGATCATGTAGAGAATTATTAGTGCTCCTCTATAATGAATAAGCTTTGACCTAACATTGATATTTCAAGCCTAAAATCATTTCATTGGAGATGTGTCACTATAGAATGCGAACAACAGACATAGCGAAATATATAATGATATAGAAGAGACGAAGAATTTATGCTGAGCGAGAGTTTGTAGAGAGTATGTATGAGTGCGAGAGTCTATGATCTTTAAAAATGTCATGAGTGTAATAATAAAATTCAGCACGAAGTATGAGAAGGTAGTGTGAAAGATTTTGTTTACTGATGTGAAGTATGCACATAATAGGTTTCGCGTGCGATATTGAATATACTTTAAAGTGAGGTATGATTGCTATAGGTGATGCCAAATCTCTCAAGCTAGAATCTAGTGATCAGTAATGGAGGTGTTATGGTTGGCAGTGTGTGAGTGAGTATGTGTATGCATTACGACTTATAAGCAAGTATCTCAACTATTGTTATCTCACATATGATTATTATTAATACTGAACAATACTCTTGAGATATTATATATTATTGTTGCTTCATATATCCCGTGAATAAAATGCACATTAAAGAATAATATATATATATATATTCATGAGAGAGAATTGCACAAAACAAAGAGCTAATCGTACGAAGTTTATTCATATCATTCACCCTAAATTCCACTCTCTTCATGACAGGCTTAATCTAGCATACAATGGATGTCGAGAGAGTACTGCCTGAGTATTATAATATCTAGTCACAATAATAGCTATCGGCGATGACAACATTATGAAGAGAATATCGAACGCAAGAGAGAAGGCGAAGTATAGGAGTCAGTCACCAGTATACACTAAGATACTGAGATGCTCTATACAACTCTTTGATCTTACATCTCTGGCACACAAACTGAATTACATACATTGATCGAAGAATAATATATAATCTGGATGAAAAATAAACAAAGGTCAATATGCTAATACAGTATCAATATAAGCAGATT
The DNA here is from genome assembly GCF_001605985.2 of Dendrobium catenatum. NCBI lineage: Eukaryota > Viridiplantae > Streptophyta > Magnoliopsida > Asparagales > Orchidaceae > Dendrobium > Dendrobium catenatum. The sequence goes on from NW_021320096.1 coordinate 318,326, forward strand.
TCAATTACTTTCGATATATTCTCCGCTGACAATATATATTAGACACTTGTGATAGAATCTGTTAGACGTCGATTAGAGATTCACTCTCTCTTCTTCATATTAATATGGTTCACTTTGTGATCTATGTCAGCATCGCCATATTCAGTTGAACTACCTCTTCAAGGAAATAATAAGCCTTCCATCTCCAATGCCAAAGATATTTTCAATGTAGACGGTTTGAAACCAAAAGGCAAAATAACAATCGTGACCTTTCAATAAGTCCTAATGTGACACCCTCAACTACCCGGGCAAATAAATAATCGCAGTGACCAAGAGATGCATTCACTACATTAAACCCCGTTTTATCCATCAGTGTGGAGCGGGATTCTCAATCGAGGCTTTGATAAAAAATTGCCTATAGCTGAAATTAGCCCAATGCCACTATGTTTTTACCCAAATATTAGCCATCCATATCGGTTGATCTAAAACGTCACCCATGAAAAAGTCAAAGTGATAGCATTACGTTACTGTGTACATGTAGACTATCCTCCTATATTCCATATGCACCAGCTTGTCAAGATTTCGGTACACATATGTACCAAGTGAAAGAGTAGATTATACTTACTGGCACCTATAATATCTCCATGATAATACGGATATAGATTGTATAGTACATAAGAATCTGAACAGACTCTCTTTGCCATTTCGGAAGATGGAACTTATATTATAGAATCCTAGAAGGAGAAGAAAGTTATTTCAAGAATTGGATGCAGGATTGGCACAAAGGAAAATCATAGTATTTTGTTTCAGAAGGAAATAGACTAATTATCATCTCAATATAATGTCATATGATATAAAGTGAAATATGCGCATTATAATATGAGAACCGCTTACTAAAGTTATATGATATATTATAAGATAAATATATAACTCTCGTGAAGATAGATACCTAAATAGGCATACATTATATATTCTATCTTCTAGCTTACTTCTAACTTACGAGCAATAATTCACTCTCTATTCAAGTGATTTATCTCCATTATTATTAGTCAATTATGATATGTGTATATATAATTTCTATAGTCTTACACATTAAGAAACTCATTCCGTTGATGTGGGCTGAACTACCTATTGAAGTAGTAACATCGCAACAATAAAAATAGTCCTCAATGCTGAGCTATATAGTGATTCGGTATTATGTTATTTAAATAACACGCCATCTCGACTCAATTTAATCAGTCCTCCCTAACTTCCACTAATATTTGTAGCGTGATATAGTTACTGTATAATATTCAAATCGTTGGGATGTGAGCCACGATAATCTTAATTGCACATTTCGCGTAGCATTATTTTTTGTAATCATATTATACACCATAGAATTCACTTCACCACTATTCGTGATTCGTACAGAGGTTAAAAAATATAATAATAACTCACTCATACTCTTATATTCTTTGACAAAATCTAATGCCTGACATATCATCAGAATTATGTATCCTACATCTACATCTCTAACCAGCCCTATACTCCGAAAACTAACCGTCAACGCTCTCGAGCTATCGTCTAATTATTCTCTATCCTCTAGCTAAATCATGTGCATCAGCCCAAATAACTGATACTATTAATGAGAGATCACCAAACCCACAGAATTTTTATCTCGATTCACACATTATATAACGATTCTCTATCCTATCCTTCATGCTCCTTCATCATACACTGTAGTAAATGCCACTAACATAATCTACATCAAAACTATCCTATGCGAATCGCTGTCACCTTCTCATCTATTCACTCAATTTATGTTTGAGAACATATAGACCACACATATGAATATTTAATGAGTACTTCACTCAGTTGGTAATCTAGTGATTACCAACCTCACAATTCCAACTCGAAAAGATAGTATTCAGAGAATTCAATCAAGAGTATGAGGTCATACTGTCTTCGTATTTAGACTATTTATAAAGATTCATTATTCAGCCATAAAGTGAGATGACCTAGTAGATATGTCTAACAAATAAGTGTACGACTCAAGCAAATAATATAAATCTCTCCTGTGAATAACCAACAATTTATATAATGTAGCCTGATCTAACATCCTGTCATCCCTGCACAACATTCAATCTCATTATAACACACATGTTCTATCAACATCCCATATATAGTCGCAAATAGACCTTTGTTACATCCTATGATTCTGACTTCCATTTGCTCACATATAGTACACAATTTCGTTCTTTGAAAACACATACCATCTGTCCTAATCTTCTCTAAATACACCCTATTGATCCGAAACACATAATTAATGTAAGTTAGTGAGAGACTCGATAATTTGGAATAGTAAGGAATGCAGGAACTTGTATTATAAATTAAAGTTTACCAAATAATTAGTGATAAGAATAATTAATAGGTAACGATTTCCCATAATAATTAAGCTTATCGAAAGTTTAAGCATTTAGGAACAGTTAATAGATGAGGTGCGGATCAATAATTAGAAAAGGAGATGAAACAGCTTGATTATTGGTTATGGCCAGTGAAAAATTATACAATAAATGAATTTAAAACAAATAATCTGATAATCAAGATTATTCCCTGGTCGATTGTGCTTAGATGTTGTTGGGTAAGGAAAATGGCTCAGTGAAATTTTGCGATAAGTATGAAGTAAGTTCATGGCTGTTTCTATAGTGATTAATATACATATCAAAATTTATGGCAATACTTTAAAACATCATTCACACTTATCAACTCATCCTGCTCTCAAAATTTTGGATTCTCTTTGTTGTAATAATATAAACGATTAGTCCAGAATAAATATATTAGTTGAAGATGTGTCTGTGGCTAACGTTTTATAATGTGCAATTAATCATAAATATATTCTTATGATAATGTAAGTGAAGATGTATTTCAATTATAAAGTGGATATATAATATGAGTATTCTGTAACACTATATATAGATGATAGTGTAGAGACACATATGAATAAGAGCCCGTAGAGTGGGAAGAAGGTTATGGTGCTTCTAGTTATTATCTCAAAGTGAAATTTTCCACCTCTATAGTTTAAGAGAGGGATTTTTCAGTTCTTATGATAGTTGCTTTGTAGGTGAGAGTAGTGATAAGATTTATTATGAGAGATGGAAAGAAGAAGTCAGACAGAGAGAGAGGTATATGTGTTGGCAGCTAGTACCAAGAGCGATCAAAGTACCAGATAGTAAAAAGAGGTGCCAACGCATGCATCAATTGTATAAAGAATTAAAGATAAGCAAAATGGACTCATCCTAATAGCAAGTTGAAGACCATAAGCTAAAAATCTTATTTGATATTTCCTCATGTGTTATTGTAATAACATGTGTAAAGCCTTTTGTGTTTGTACTATGATTTCATGTGTTAATTAGCTTGTAAGGAAATTAATTATGTAATTAAGTGCTTCAACAGGAAGTTGTTGGAATAGATATAGGGGAAAGATAAGCTTGGAAAGTGGGGTTATCATATTTACTAATGTGGATCGCCTCATTTGTTGTTTGACTTTTCTTCATCTTTTCTTTTTTTTTCAGAAGCTCTATTGCAAAAATTTATAAATACTTAATTGGCTAACAACAAAAAAACAAACTTATTTGTTTTTGTGATTGAATTTTTTTAAAAATTATTTATTGGAACCTTGAAGTTCAAGAAAACTTGAAAGGGTTTGGTGATCCTCACTATGATTTAATAGGATTATTGAAGTAGTAATACATTAATCTTTAATTAACATTACTTATTAATTTTCCTTCTATTTTTTGTGATATATATAAATTCCCTCACTCAAAATCAAAATAATCAACTAATTTCTTTTATCAAGGTTAAAGACCCACTCGATTTAGCTCGGTTTTGTTAAAATCAGTCCCTAAACATGGTAAAATATGACGATAGTTATAGGTTCCTTCAATTGAACAACCTATAACTTGAATGTTCAAGGAGGGTTGTTTGAACACTTAAACTACCTAAGCCCATCAAAAACCCGGGGGGGCGGAGAGGGAGGGGGGGGGGGGTTGAGAATTTTTGTTTTATTAGAATGTTCCTTACAAAGGTACTCTTTTGAAAAACATTAAAAAGATTTGTATGCAAAAAGTAAATTGAAAGTTTAATGATTGAAACAAAAATTTATTTTGTTCATCTTATATTGTAGAAAAAAATTCATGCTATTTTTTTAAAATTTGTTTTCTGTTTTTTTTCTAGCATAAGTTGATTCAATGCAAATATAAAATATTTTCGTACAAAATGATAATTTATCTAAACAAAGATTCATAAGAAAATATATATGTAGGAAAAATAAAATATTGTAAGAAAATATATGAATGAGCACACAAAATTTATAGTGATTCAATCAAATGACCTCCTTCCACTCGCTAGAGTCCTCCTCTCTAGGCATTGCTCTAAAACTTTAGTGACCATCTTTTTACCAACATAACTAGGAGGATAACCCCTTACATTAATCACTTCCACCAATGGTGAGACTGATAACCAAATCACTTTCACCTTCTTCGATGTTGTTGCAAATCAATTTCACGTTTCCTATTGCGACGGAGTTGCCTAAAATGTTTAACCTTGAAAACTTTCTTCAACAAAGCTTCCCTCAAGATCAATAAAGACAAAAAGAGGAACTAAGGTAGAAGTTTTTTTGAAGCAATAATGTCAAAACACCTCTCGCACTACTTGTCCCTTACTTGCAACTTCTGCTCCTTTCTCTAAAAAATTGTAAGTTTTCACTATTCAATTTCTATCAAGAAGAGAAGCCTTTAGAAACAACTCTCTCATAATTCTTCAAATAGCAAAAAGTCTCTTTGAAATGAAATAAGGAATACTTAAATATGAGGCTCGAAGAAAACCCTAAAGTTTAATTTAGCTATCATAAATTGTATAGTACGATCTGAGGATCATATATTACAATCCGTTTAATTTTTTCCTTTAGTACTATACGATGTTATTTCCCTATATGATCAATTCAAAGGTTTTTAGCTGATCATCTAGTATGATCTTAGTGTTGGACAATACAATTAGTTCAATTGAATGATAGTTCATCGAAGATGAAGCATGACAATTATTTATCATCCTTGCCACTGTTCCACTTATACAGTATGAACCTCATGTTATATAGAATAATCACTAATCATAATTAATTTTTTATTCAATTGCTTAATCTAAGGTATTTAATTAGGTATGATTTTTGAATATCATACAAGATGATTCTTACCATACTATACAAAGTAAGTAAATTCAAATTTTCAAATATTTCCTAATTATAAATTGTAGCAAGGATTTTTAAATATAAATTGATTATCTTATACGATTAAAATCATAAAGTATGATTGGTTCATCTTAATCTCAATTTTTTTTACATAATTTAATTGTTTTAATTAATTTTTGGAAGAACATGTCATAAAGTATGATCCAAATCATTTAGTAATATCACCAAAAAATTTAAATACTTATATTTTACTCCCCTCGTTTCTAGGTGTACTATTGCTAAGCTAGCATGCCACTTTAATAATACATAGACATAAGATATATAAAAATATAAACTCTTGTATAAATAAATTGGTTTCACCCAATATTGAGCCTTAATCTTTTAGCGGTGCTTGGTGATGTTCTACCAAAATTGTTAGTACACATAGAAAAAATATATGTAATAATAACATAGGAGAAAGTATATAAAGTTTAATAATATTTCTTATTATCAAAATGTAAGCTCATCCTCTTGAATTTCAACAAAACTCCTTTAAAAATCACAAAAAAAACTTTTAATCTATTAGAAAATATCATAAGCATTTTTTTCATATATTTTTAGGGTTCTTGTTCAAAAATTTCCCAAGTTCTATAAGCAAACAACAACATCAAGCCTTTAACCTATTACGTAGGACTGGTTAAATAAATCCTTTTTCTCCATTGTGTCCTCTTAAGAGATAAACTCTCATTTAAATCAAATAAAAAAAAGGTTATTTCTACTATTTTCTAACTAAGCCTTTTTAGGTCTTCCTCTATCTTTCTAACATAGGCCAAATCTAATACACATACTCTCCTAACAATGTCATCAAAATATTTCCATTCACATGACCAAACCATCTAAGAAATCTCTCTCTAATCTAATCTATCACAAGAGCTACTCCAACCTATTTACATATATGCTAATTTTTTATCTTATCTCTAAATGTAAATGCACCTATTGACATGAGAATCCTCATCTCAGCAACATTTAACATAATATTATGCTTTTCTTTTAATGGCCAACATTATGTGCCATAAAGCATTGTAAGTCTCACTATCAGATTATAAAATTTTCCCTTAAGTTTGACTGGTACTTTTCTATCACCCAACAAACCAGAATAATTCCTTCACTTAAACCATCTAACTTGAATTATATTAATAATATCCTCAAGTATTCACAATCACTATAAATAATACACCCAATATATGTAAAATGATTACACTTACTAATGAATTGATAGCTTAAAGTCATAAACCACCAAGTAGATCTATTACTACTAAAATTATATTCTATGTATTTGGTTTTAGATATACTCAAATGAAAACCTTTAGGCTCAATCATTGACCTCCATAAATTGAGTTTACCTTCAACTTCCTCTCTAGCCTTATCAACAACAAGAATATCATAAGCAAAAAGTACAAAATCGTACATCCTCTTACAAATTTTTACTAAGAATATCCAAGACTAAAGAAAAAAACATAATGGCTTAGGGATGATCCATGATGTAATCCAACTAAAATAATAAAATACTTAGTCAAACCATCTTGTATTTGAACACAAGTAATAACTCCTACATGCTTATCCCAAATGAATTGAATATAAGCATTATTAACCCCTTTCTTTTCTAGAACTCTCCATAACACTTCTCTGGGAACTTTATCATATGCTTTCTCTAAATTAATAAATATCATATGTAGATCCTCCTTATTCTCTCTAAACTTCCCCATTATCCCTCTCAATAAATGAATAGCTTGCATAGTAGACTTACCCGACATGAATCCAAATTGTTTTTGAGAAATATTAGTATCATATTGTAACTTATTCTCCAAAACTCTCTCCCAAAGTTTTAAAGTATGACACATCAGCTTAATTCCTTTATAATTTGCAAAATTCTCTGCATCAACTTTATTCTTAATAATATGAGATAACATACTCATTCTTCTCACATTTGATATCTTTTTAGTCATCAAAATAATATTAAAAAGTTTAGTAAGCATGGAAATTCTTTCATCTCCTAAGCATTTCTACATTTCTATTGGAATATCACCAGATCCAATAGTTTTTTCACACATCATTTTCTTTAAAGTCTCTCTAACTTACGTTTTACTAAAACACTGATAAAAATAAAATTTTCTCTTTTTTACTTAGAGTACTAAGGTTACAAAATTCAATTATATTCTCACAATTTTCAATGAAAAGTTTAGCAAAATATCACTTCCACCTTTGTTGAATATCCTCTTCTAAGAAAAGTACTTTTTGATCTTGATCATTAATGAACTTCTCTTAAACTAAATCCTAACCACTATCTCTTTGATTGGCTAACATATACATATATCTTTCATCCTCTTTTGAATCTAATCCATTATATAAATCATTAAAAGTTAAATTCTTTACATCATAGATTGCTTTCTTAGACACCTCATAAGCCTATTTACATCTTTCCAAAATTTGTAGGGTTTTTACATCAAAATCAATTATTATAACAAAGCTTCTTATACTTTGATATTTTCTTTCATATATTGATTTCATCGAAAACTATTTTTATTATTAGGTGCTTTTACTTTTGAAACTCCAAGAACTACATATGAAACATTCTTAATATTAGTAACTACTTTTTCTAGCATAACATTCGCTTCGTCATGCATAGAAAAGATATTAACATTTGACTCTAACTCTAAAAAATATTTTGCTAGTGTTCCTTAAATGCGCCCATCTAATCTTAGAATAATATTTTATTAAATTATTCATATTCTGCCCATTTATCTCAAAGTTTAAGCCTAACAAGCGATGTTGGGTATATAAACTTTTACTCAATATAACTTTACAATCTTCATAATCTAAATAATATATTTTCCTTATTTGAAAATAATCAAAATGAGTTTTGTTATATGTATTTTTATGAGTGATGAGATGCTTATTTCTTCTCTTAAATAAGGTATTAGTAATTAAAAAGTTATAAGATTGAGAATAATCTAATATATTCTTACCACCTATATTAGTCACTCCAAACCCATAGCCATATTGAATACTTTTAAAATCCTCTTCCTCTCAACCAATATGACCATTTAAATCATCTCCAATAAAATCTCTTTCTTTACGGGGTATCTTTTGAATTAATTATTCTAGTTAAGTCTAAAATTTTAATTTTAAACACATATCAAAGCCTGCTTGAGGAGCATAAGCTGTTATTTGATCATAATATGAATAATTATCTTTAAAGCTATAATTATGTCTCTAATTATATCAATTTTTTATAAAAAAACTATCCTTCAAAATCTTGTATATAATTACACCTACAATATTTCTAGTACGATTTCAACAAGAATACCAAACTTTATATCCTAAAGTATCAATCTCCTTATCCATCTCTCTAACTCATTTAATTTCTTGAATGCATAAAATATTTACCTTCTTGTGAATTCAAATATCAATTAATTCTATTAATTTACCTGCCACAGAACCAACATTTCATGATCCATCCAAGAAGTGAGAACTCTTACCTATTTAACATTGCACCCAATATCTGATGTATCTTCCATTACACATTTCTTACTTTTTAAAGACCATACAGTGCATTTGTTCCAACTAACACCCTATCATTAACAAAATGTATTAAATGATTCATGTCATGATTATTTGATAAGTTTTATACTGGCTGTTGACTATCTAACCCAACCCTAGAATTTTAACATCTAGAACTTGGGACCTTGCAATGACACTGTTACATCCAAAATTATATGAGCCCTATATCAAATTTAGCATTCAATTTGAGAGGAAATTTTTTATACAAACATTAGAAAAAATTTTAGGAAAATTTATAAAACCTTCACTAAAATTAACAAAGATATGATACATCAACTTCTTATCTTACAATTTTTTTTTCTCTTTCCTTCTAGAGTTTTTGATAGGAAGTTATTTGGTTTAGTATCTAGGAACCTAGATTATGGTTGGTTGTTATAATTCAATTTGTTAATAGTTAATTCTTACAAACCCTATTTCCACTCAAATCAAAACTCCAAAGCATATAACCTGTGCTATTTTTTTGGGGCTCTTTTGTTTTGCTAGATGAGTCTGTCCAAGGTGGTTTTGGGTGGCTCTGATGGTAGGATTGAGTGGCATGTGGACTTTCCTAATGAGGCTTATTAAATTAATTGTATTATGAGCTCGTTAAGTCATAATTCTATGATTGGCTTTACTTGGAGCAGAATTTTCTTCGTCTTTCTTTTTGCTAGCTATTATTTCTTTTATTGTTATTATTTAACTTATATTTTGTGGTGGTGTAGATTTTCCTTTTGCAACAGCTTTCCTTTGCAGGTGGAGCTGCTTTAGGTTATCTTCAAGCTTTTTTATAGAAAGATTGGGCTTTACTGTATTCATATTATCTTTCTTTTTTTAGATTCTTGTCTATAGCATCTTTAGAATGTTACTAGGGTGCCTTGTAATTTTGATTAGTGGAGACAATTGGCTTGTAGGTTTTCTTTTACTTTTTTTTGTAGCTCGTAAGAGCATTAGTGAGCTGATGGTCTCCTGTAAGGACACTATAACTGTTATTTTTAATATTAACATGTAGGCTCCTTTGTGGGTTTTAATTAAAAAAAAACACATAATATAAATATCCTATGTATCGTAGAAAAGCCACCCATTCATCATTTGGATAACAAGAATGATGTAAAGCGCATAAAAATTTCACTTTCAAGTTTTGATGGAAAAATATCTTCAACAAAACTTACATTTCATAATACACAAATCTTTTTGTTAGATTCAAAGCATTTGTATGCACATTTCATTAATGATATCTTAAAGAGATATGTGGCATATAGAGGGACTTAAGTTTGCCAGAAGTATATAGTTAAAGCCATGTGTAAAATAAGCACCAAAGGATGGATTACGAGGGAAAATTAAATGATTGACCATTAATTTAGGATTTTTATGTTTCTTTAGAAAAAAATTACGTAATTATCATTAATTTTCTAAAATGATAAACATACAATGGATTATCAACTTGAGAAAAGAGATAATTTATTTTCGTATTCAAATTTGGCATATGACATATGAAATTCATTCCAGAGGAAAGTATTCACATACAACTATAATTTCAAATGTAAAGCAAGCCCATGATTAGCTTTAGTAGAGATCCAAAAGATTTTTCCCCTATGTAAGCTAACTAAGACAAGGTTTATTCTGTATTGGATCTTGGGCTTTTTTAGTGGCCAAGCCCTAAAGTCATTCACTTCCCTAAAGAGATATTTTTTTATTAAAGTGGAAACTTTACTCATTCCATATTTAAATTATATGTCCAATTTAAAAAATGTGTTCGTGTATGTGGTGTCAAGTACAATATCATCTTATATCAACAGTACAAGGTCCTACAAAGTTCGTATCTTATACACCGAGTAAAGCCTAAAACATTTTTACTCACGAATGCAAATTACCACTCATATGAATGTAATGTATGATGCAATGTGCTAAAAAGAAAAGGTTGTGTATAAAATATTTTTTTAATTGATTGATTTGAAAATAGACAACATACTCAAACTTTGAAGAAAAGAAATGTGACTAGGCTCTACCACAACAAACTTGGATTCCTAAGCATATATATATATATATATATACATACATACTTGCTTATGGTATTTTATCCCCATGTCCTCTATAGAATTTTAAAAGAGAGTATTATCCAAGGGAGAGGATATCATCTTTTGGAGCTTCATTTACATGTACATATAAAAATATATATTTGACCCTTTTATAGCTCAAGACATTGCATAAATCAATCTACATATAGTCTATAATTTATAGGGAATCATATATATACGTCATTCCTAGGTACATTCTACTTTGTCCCTTGTAGGAAATATAAAGTAATGGAGAAGCATTAGCAGATAAAAATAAAGTATAGGAGCAATTGTGTCATAACCTAATGCTTATAGTGTAGTTCTTAAAGAGCCTAAGTGCATTGATAGGAATTTAAAAAGTATGACATTCAAATTATTGAAAACAAATAAACATATATAAAGTTCTCTCGAAGAAAAGCATCCAACAAGAAATTCACACCACCACCCTAGCTTAGAGTTAAATTATTTGTCCTAGTTAATCATCTTTGTGAAGTGGGCAATGTGACTTTAATATGTCCTATAGGAGTTTAATATTTAAGTTGCATGAATTTAAAGTGTTTGTTTATTTTGAGCGAAAAATGATTATTTAATTGAGCTTTACCTTATATGAATTTGGTTTTTCTTATTTGTGTTATAAATGGTTTGAAGTGGACAATTTAATTTTAATGAATTTGTGAGTTAATAACACTAGGTTTGGGAGCTACTAACCTATAAATCCTAAGGCTTACAATCAAAATATAATCTTGCCCTATAGAGGCTTGATGATTACATGAAGCCTTTTATTATTATTATTATTTTTTTTTGAGAAATGCTAAGTAGCAATAAGATTAAAAAACAAGCATCAAATAGCCTAGATACAAGCTAATGAGGGACCAACAATTTTTCACTTTCTTTCTTTACAATTTTGACAAAGGAAGAAGGAAGGTTGTTAGGAAGAAAAAAATCCCAATCAAAATCCAAAGATAAAGCTAAGTTAACACAATAATCCGCTAATTTATTAAAATTGCGCCTAACACAATTAAAGATAACATTATTGAAGTTACCAAAGAATAAAAAATCTTCATCTTCCATGTTCTCACTAAAAGTCTTCCGTTAGCTATACATTTGTTGAAGAAATTGGAGAACATTCTTATTATCTCCTTCCACAATGATGCCTATAACTTCTTGTATCCATCTTTGCCAATTTTCCTTCAATGCTTTGAATGCTAATAGTTCCAATCTTGCACTATCCCAATGCATTTTCTTTCTTCCAAAAGCAAAGACAAACATACCTTTATCATCTCTTACTACCCCACCAACACTAGCCATATAATTCTCTTTAAGAGCTGCATCAAGGTTAATCTTTAACCACTCAGGTGGAGGAGGATGCCAATAATCTAAGAGCAGTCCTTCAGACCGATAAGCATCCCAGTGATCTGAGCGATAAATTCCCCTTTTTGTTGAGCTAAAGTAGCTTAAAATAGATACACCAATCATAACAATACTATTTTTTATTTTACCATGTTTAACTTTGCACCTGTTATTCCAAACCATCCATAATAGTACTGCATATAACCTTGCTGTCATTATGTCTTGCTCGATTAATTTATTGATTTCTAGCAGAAAATCTCTCCAATTAAGGAATTCTGGAACTTTGAATCACCATCCACTTAATACTTTGGAAACTTTCATAAGTATTAGACAAGTAGCAATGACATGTACCTGGTTATTAATCTCACCACATCCCATAGGACAAAGATGATTACCGGAAATCTTTATTCTAAAATGAAAATCTTCAGTAGGAATAGAATCCTGCAAAGCCTCCATTAAAAAAGCTCCACCCGAGCATTTATCTTGAGCTTATGAATCCATGTATACAACTCCTTTGTCACACTAAATTTCAGACTATCTTCAATAACCAAAGCTTATAAAGTCTTACTAGAAAACTACAGTTTTAATTCCATTTGATTATGAATAGCATTTTTGTTGATCTGCACTCCTGTAATAATCTTTACCAGTTCTTCCCCGAAGCAGATTTCAAGTTTCCTTAAATCCCAATTTCCATCCTCTAGGAAATAATCAAGAGTGGTATTCTCATCTTCACAGCACCTCACAAAAGTTGGCCAATTAAGTAGATTCTTATCCATAATCCAAACATCATTTAAAACATTAATGTTGGAGCCATCTACTTCTTTCCGTCTAACAAACTTTTTAAGTACTTTCCATCCACTGGTAATGATTTTCCATGTGTTGGAACCTCCTTTAAACTCTTCCTTACTCCACCATTTTTCTCCATATTTAGCTATCAAATTTCTATTTAACAATGCATTTGGTTTCTCAATGAGATTCCACGCCAACTTTGCTCTAAGTGGACCAATTCTTGTAATTGTTGATTGAAGACCCCATCCGCCATTTTGCTTTGGTGTACATAGCATATCCCAAGCTACATAATGCAAACCGTGGCTCTTATCCATTTTATTCCAGATGAATTCTCTACAGCATTTCTCCAACTCATTTAAAGTTTTCATTGGGACAAGGAAGTGGGAAATTAAGAAAACAGGTAAAGTGAGAAGGACAGATTTTACCAAGCACAATTTTCCAGCTAATGATATAAATATATTCCCCCATTCATTAATCTTCTTAATAGATTTATCCAATAGCTTTTGGAAATCCTTCTTTTTTAATCTTCTTAAAGCCATTTTGATTCCATGGTATTCTATTTCTTCCACCACTTTAAAAGCAAACAACTTTGATATTCTTCTCTTCCGCCTCCTCAAAACAGATTTGACAAAGATCAATGATGATTTTTGATGATTAATACTCTGTCCAGTCCATAGGCATTAATTATCCACTATGAAGCCTTTTATTCAATACATATGATCTCCAAGTGGAATCAAGCATGATGTAAAGGATCTTTGGTTTATTAATATTTGATTAAGGGCTATGAATCCTATACAACAATGCCCTCCATAAATGTTTCATAGTTTATAAAACCCTTAAATTTAATATTAACGTTTATTAAAATCTCATAATCAAATATCAATGTGCTCTCATGAAATTAATCAAGCAGCAAAATATAAAGATTGTTGGGAGACTCAAGGTTTATTAAAGACCTTGAAAATTAATGCTAAAATAACCTCCAAATGGAACCAAGCATTAAGCAAAAAAGATGTTATTGTTTAATCAAAATTAAATATCAAATTTAAATAATTAAAAATAAATTATCAAGTTAATTTTATTTTAATGTTTTAATGTTTTTTTTTTATTTTTCTTAATTTTTATTAAATTATTTTTATTTTTTAATTAATTAATTAATTTTTAAATATGTATTTATTAATTGCTATTTACTTTTGTCAAAAAATATATCTTTGCATTTCATTTTATTATGTTATATTTATTAAATTTGTAATTTTAGCCAGTTTAATTATATTTATTTTATTAATATTTTAAAAATTTTTTATTTAATGACATTTTTAAATAGCCTAATATTAACATAACATGGGCTATTAATTCTGATATTCAAATTAAATTTCAAAAATTATGAAATTTTGATAATATTAGTAAGGATAGCAAATGGTTCAAATCCTCAAATTTAAAATAGATTGATTCTTTTTTAATGAATTTATTTAGTAATTTTAATTAAAGATAATGAACTATAAAAAATTTTAATTAAAATTTAATCTAGGTTTTTTTCTATAAATTTGTTCTAGTTTTTTTTTCTTTGATTTTATATATTCAACTTCTTTGCTTAAAACTAAATTTTTATTTTTATAAATTTTATTTGAATTTATTATAAATTATGGAAGTTTTAGCCATTAATTAAGGGCTTTTTTTATTATTTATTTTAAGGAAAATTAATGTCAATTAAATCTATGATTAGTTTCTATGATGAATAATGATTCTAATTTTAAGAGGTTGAAGCTTCATCCCTATTGAATTTGTGTATGAATTTGTGTATGAATTTCTATGATAGTCCAAAATTTACTATACCTAACCTTAATTGTTGTCCATAGGTGACACTAATATTGGAATAGGATTGAATAATCATAGTATTTAACCCTTATGTACGAACAAGCACAGCACAACAAACATGTTTCTCAATGTTCTATGGATGGATTATAGTGAATTATGAAGCTTATATGTCATATAATAACCTACCGACTTAATAATTCAAGGATAAAGAATACATAGGATAGATTTGGGCAAGATTAGTAAGGAGATTCAAGGTACATCGCAAATTAAACATTACTAATAAATGGGATCGAAACAATGCTTATTTTGAGAGTATTTTAAAGAAATCAATCACTAATGGAAGACAATTTATCATCAAATTATGCTAAGTTATATCCCAATTTTAGTATTTAATGAAAGAGCCCATTTCAATAAATCCATAGAGCCTTATATTGCATTATTTGGATCAATGTATAAATTATAATGAATTTTAAAAATGTAGCTCAAATAGGTTGCAATATTTTTTAAAACTCATTTATGAATAGATTAGGCCTCAAATAGTCATGGGAAAATTACTAAAGGTGTCAAACACCCAATAATTAAATGCATTGAAGTTGAGCTTTATTTAACAAGCGTCTAAAAAGAAATGAGGTAATTTTGATATATAAATAAGTCCACATTTCTCTATGTATAATCACTATTTTCATGAATTTTATTTTTAAAAGAATGGAATTTTAATTCGTAATAAAATGAATATTTATTTGCTATTTTTGGGTGAAAAATGAAAACTTGATATAAACTTTTTGATTATAAGTTAAGTGATTATATGATTTATTGATGATTGATAGTATATAATTAAAAACTTGAAATTGGTGGGCTAGATGACTACAAATCAGGTGATTGTAAGCTAGATGATTGACTATTGGATAATTTCTAGTCATAGGATTGAGGGTCAAGAGTTTGGTAGTTCATGATATCCTCTCACAAAAATTAGGTCAAGAGGTTATTTCATCAAACTTGGGAGGTGCCCAAAAATTAATTCAAAGGCAGACATAATAGGTGTTGAAAATCAGGAGACCGACCTAGTTTTTTATGATTACGATACTATTGGCTTGATCATTTTGAAGTCTTTACTTTATGTGTTTTATGTTTCTTTTGTGGGTTAATAACCATTTCAAATACCACATACATTTTGACAAATTGAAGAACTAGTCTCAAAATTATTCATTGTTAAAGCTTAGTTAGTTTGTAATGAAGAGTTTGTACTTTTTCCTTTCTTAAGTCAATTACATATGTTGGTGCATGTTGGAAAGACAACCGAGAACAAATTCACAAGGAGGCATTATAATTGAATACTTGATTTTTTTATTAAATCATAGAGTCCTATGCAATTAGTATAATATGATATGTTAATCCAAAAATTAATTCAAGTATTTAATTAAATAAAATAAATTAAAATTGAAGCAAAACTAATCATATTATATAATCTTCAACCGTATATGATGGTCAACCATTTTTATATACCCCACCATTGAATCTACGTTGCAAAAATTAGGCAAATTAAAAATTTGAAAATTATATTAATTATACTATATATACGATTTTGTACTATATAATTAGAAATGAATGTTGTTTAATTTTATCCCATAAATTAATGAATAAAAGAAGGATCAAATCATAAATTATTATTGTATTATAAAATTCTAATCATATACTCAAATCAATCTTAGAGCTCATTTGTTGAACCTTGACACATTCTGAAAGATCTCTAATTTGATATAAATAATTGTACTATATGACTACATATCATATAAGACAATCTTTGATGGGATTCAACTAATTATATAATGTAATATTAAAATTATAAGGTATAGTCAGAGCAACTAAACTAAAAGATATGGTTTCATTTAAATACACCATGTTAGTTCTTTTAGATAAGGTTTGAGGGATAAGGCTGAGTAGTTAGAGATGTCTTTTTCTTAGTAAGAGAGCTTCATAGAAGATGAGGGACTCCTTCTTTTAAGAGAGAGTCCAAGTCACTTGGGAGATGGAGGAGGTGAGGTTGAGGGATAGTTTTCTTGATGGAGTCAAAGAGTTTGAGGGATTAAAATTGGCATCTCAGTTATGTTTGTAAACAGAAGGTGGGAGGCTTTTTTGGAGGAGGAGCTTAGATAGGGCATTTTCGACCATGGAATAGAGAAGAGCTTCTTTATCTTTCTATGTTTAGATGGAGTATAACTAGTGAAATAAAAAAATAGGAGGACCTTTGGGGAGTGGATAAGTAGGTTTATTTCTATTGAAAAACTAAAAATTTTGGTTTTCTTTTCCTTTTTTACTTTAAAACATTTTATTTTCCAGAAGATTTTATTTTGAGAATATTGGTTTGCTTACTTTTTTCTTGCAAATTGAACTTAAGTTTGTTTTAAATATTTTCTTTGAATCTATTTTTTGAAATGTTATTGTTATAATTTTTTTTTTAAAAATATTTTTATAAAATAAAAATAACTTTGTATTTTTTACTT
This sequence comes from Dendrobium catenatum, assembly GCF_001605985.2. Lineage (NCBI taxonomy): Eukaryota > Viridiplantae > Streptophyta > Magnoliopsida > Asparagales > Orchidaceae > Dendrobium > Dendrobium catenatum. The sequence continues at coordinate 335,611 of NW_021320096.1, forward strand.
TGATTAGTTTTCTTTTAATATCTTATGCTAATTTTCACTGCGTATTTGGTTTTCTTCTTTGAAGTAAAAAAGTTTTTTAAAAATTCTAATTCTCCACTCTTGGTGTGCCATATCACTTTCGAGTGATATCAAAGTAGGGTTCTCACTTTTGTCAATTTAATCACCTATATAGATCCACATTGCACAATTTGGCTATTAGAACATATTGGAAGGGTATTCTACTTCCAGAAGAACACTATTTGGAAATATTCTATTTTATTTTCAGAAGATTAGAATGGATACATTTTATTAATCTATTGATATTTGTAGATCTCATATGATACCAATTGGTTATTCTACTCATTATAGAACTTTTAAAGCTTCTAAAATGAAATTTTCCTTTACTGAATGGTCTTTAGAAGATCGTGATCTTGCCCAATTGAATGCTAAATGTCTTAATTATTTAGTTTGGGCTTAAAAATTAAAAGAATATATATTTGTTTCAACTTGTACTATTGGAAAAGAGATATTGGATAGGATATGAAATATATACAAATGAACAGGTGAAGTCAATAAATGAAGATTAAACATTTTGCTTCATGATTATGAAATATCTAGTATGCAAGAAAATGAAACTATTTTTAATATATACACATAATTTACTAAAATAATAACATGATTGCATGTACTTTGTAAGGACATTTCAAATTCTTCCCAAATCCTGAGAAATATTTAAATGCTTATTCTTTTGATTATTTACTTGGTTCACTAATTGCACATGAATAGAAGATTTTTCCAAAAACTATAGATTTTAGTGACAAAAAGAATGAGAATACAGCTACATTAAAAGAAAATGACTTTGAAAATAACAATTCTTAAAGTGACAAGAATAAGAACATAACATTGATTATAAGGAAATTCAAAACATTTCTCAAGAGAAAGCATAGACGGCACAACAAGAAAGGGAAAGGTAAGAATATTAAATTTAATAATATTTCAATAGAAGTTGGGTGCTTTGATTTAAATAAACTATGTCGTATCAAATCTAAATACCAAAACATCAATAGCCAACCAATTAAGGAAAAAGCTAAGGATAGGGGCAATGAAAACAAGAGCAAGACAAGAGATTAGTTAACCTCATGGGTAAACTATAATTTAGAATTATTTGAGATAGAAGAAGAGGAAGAGGTCACCAAATTAAGATTGATTATTAAAGAAAGCATAGGTGACATAGACAGTGATTACATATGTGATTTTACATACAATGAGTTGTTTTTTTTCAAAATAATTGCATGTTAGTTACAAGAAACTTATATTAAAATTTTTAAGCTTAAAACATGAGCACAATGCATTATTAGAAGAGAACATAGATTTAATAGGAAAATTAGCATGTCTCACAAATGATAATTCTGCATTAGAGGATTTAAATTCTATTTTGAAAAAAAAAAACGACTCAAAATTTTGAAATAAGATTTTAAAGAAAACTCATTGGAGCATATTGAATTCAAAATGACATTTTAAGAATTAGAAGAATTAGCCAAAAAAATTAATAGGAGTGAGCATGAAGAATTAGTAAATTTGGGAATGTGTAGAAGTGAAAATAAAATTAAAAAAAAAGAAATTAAAGAGATACAGGCTAATGTATCTAGATCCACGCATACACCTCCAAGGAGTGCACTACATGCATATCCATCATATTAGACATCATCACTATGTAGGTTTGCTCATTCATTCCAAAATCTTAGGTATTTTTCTTGCGAAATTGTAGGGTATGGCTCATTGCAAGAATATCCACACATATAGTCAACCATAGATCACATTGGGATTGGAGGCCTTACACCTCATTAGCATAATATGGTATGACTTAATTTTATTATACCATGGGAAACAAGCAGGTTTATGTTCCCAAACACTCAACTTAATTTATTTTTTAGTTATGATTTCACAAGGGGTTCAATGAAAGCAAGTGATATTTAGACAGTGGAGGTCAAGACATATGACTGGAGATTTGAAGAAGTTAATCACACTGGAGGTCAGGAGTAGATGTAAAGTAATATTAGGTGATAATACTACAAGAAAGGTAGTAGGTTCATGTATAATTAGTAAACAAAATAGAATCACAATTTAGAAAAAATATGTTTCTTATGGAAGGTTTAAAGCATAATTGTTTTTTTTTTTTAAGTTTAAAGCATGATCTATTATCAGTAACCTTTCGATAAAGGGTTTCATGTCAAAATTTAATCTGATAAATGTTTAATTTTACTTTATACTAAACATTTTCACATGGATTTCACATCAATAATAATTTGATGCTTGATATAAAAATGTAAATAAGTCTAGTAATGTGCACTGTTTGAAATTAATTATAGATGAGGCTTTGTTGTGGCATAAGAGATTATATCATGCAAGCATGAGAACACTAAATATGATCAAATGTAGAGTCCAAGTAAGAGGAGTACCCAATAAAGAGTTTACTAAAGATCACTTATTAATGCATGTTAGCTAGGTAAGCAGGTCAAGTAATTTTTGCAGTAACTTTAATATATGGAGTTCTTGGATCCGTCATCACTATAATTCTAAGTGGAAAAGCTTATGGTATCATCATTGTAAATGATTATATGAGATATATTTGAGTTAAGTTTCTATCTAGTAGAATTGACTCATTTGAAAATTTTAGAATTTTCTTAAATTTAATTCAAAGGAAGTTACGATGATCTATTTTCACCATTCATAGGGACCATTAAGAAGAGTTTCAGAATAATAAATTTGAATTTTCTTATAAAAAAGTTGGGATAGAGCATAACTTTTCTTCACCTAGGATGCCCCAGAATAATGGAATAGAAAAGAGAAAGAATATAACTTGGTAAAAGACATTATATCCATGTTAAATGTGAAAGTTTGTTAGGGATGTTAAGCCCTTACGAACTAGTCCAAAGGCTAACCAAAGGGGGGTGAATTGGTATTTTAAAAAAAACTTTTGATCAAAATACAATCTTAAAATAAAAACAAAGATTCACCACAGAAATAAAAGTGTGGAGAATAAATGCGAAAGCTGAAATAAAGAACATAGAAATTTATAGTGGTTCGGTCAACACGACCTTCGTCCACTCCCCAGAGGCGCCCTCTGAGAATTGCTCTAAACTCAGTGTCTCTCCTTTTTGGCCCATAATAAGGTGGAGAAACTTATACAAACCTCCTTTTTACCAACTCAGGTGAGGCAGAGAACCTAACTCCTTTTGCTTCCTCTTGAAGCAGGCAGATAACGTTGATCAGATGTTGAAGTTTACCTCTCTAGAACCCCCAAGGAACAAAGGATGATGACTGGAGTAGTCGATGATGGATCCTTGCTTTGAGTAACATTTGTGAACTCCCTCACAAACTCCCCCTCATAAGATCCTCTCTATCCCTCCCTTGCTCTCTCTCTCTCCTCTTAGCTCTCTTAGGTTAGAATAGTAGCAAAAGATGAGCTCATGGGTAGAACAAGAGCACTTAAATAGAAAAGTTTCAAATGTCTGGTCGATGAAAAAATAGCTTGATCATCCAGGACAATATCATGATCATCCCGGACGATTAGTTCAAATATATGATAATCGTCAAGAGCATCACCCTGAATAGAAGCTGGTCGAAGTCAATCATCTAAGAGATCATCCCAGACAATCCTACGATTGTACTGAACAATGTGATCATGCAATAAAATATTAATTACTTTCCTTAATTACCAGATTAATTTAGGCATAATTGTGCTGCATCATCTAGGACGATGTCCAAAAATAAAGAATACCTAAATAGATATGGCGGTTGATTCTTTTTGATTTGAGCCTTTCATCACGGATGATATGAATATCATCTAAGATGATGTTCTTAATGATGATTTCCTTAACGAGGATGCCCTAATTAGAGTTTCTATTTTTAATAGATCATCCAGGACGATGTTTGGATCATTCCGGATGATGTGATCAAAACAGAGAACTCTAATCAAAAGACAGAAATTTTTTCCCATGTGTGTGTGTAATGTTACTTTACATCATGAATCACATCATTTTAATAGACTCAACAAAGGGGAAAAATTCAAACTTACTCAAACCTAATCTATCCAATCTTGAGTTGTCTTGAGTTGCATTAGTTCTTGTGGACCTAATATGTTAGTAGGCAAGGCATTCATAGAAAATATGAATGTTTTCTATCATCAAAATTTTAATACACAAAATCAGATTTGTAACAATCTCTCCCTTTTTGATGATGGCAAATCAAACAATAATCTAAGCAACTCAAGGTAATTTAATAGAAATAGATCAACTATCCAATAACAGAATTAAATTATAGAACAAATAATACAACTAACTGCTCCCCCTTTTGAAATCATAAAAAGGAGGAGGAAAGTAAAATAGAAATAAAGTATAGACTAAACACAGAAATAAACTAAAAAAATACGAAAAAGATAAGAACAAAAGCAAAAGAAAGTTTTTTTTTTTAAATTAAAGCTTGAATATGATAAGTTTTCCATGTGATTGAATTAAAAATTTATAAGAATCAATTAGTTAACATTATAAAAATTTGAGAAAGGGATAGAATAACTAAGGGGTAGAACAACTAATCCTGTTAGCCTTAAATCGGACTTCTCCCAGGGAAAACTATTTTTTGAAAACAAGGATCTAAATCATAAATATCAATTGGATAAGAAAAATAAATTTGTTCAAGACTTAATTTCAAAAATATATTTTATACAATAATATATCAAAGTAATTAGTTACAATCATGAAATTCAAAATCAAGCCTTTAAAAAATATCAAGCGACACAAATTTTTCTAAGATTTAAAAACTTTGAAAGAGAAGAATCTTGCTTTTGGTGGGCTCATTTTATGCCTATTGTCAATTTCATTGGCACTCTTTGCACATCTTTTGATTTTTGATACACTTAATGTATAAATTTTTTAATTTGGCATCATTGTGCATCTTTTAATTTTGGCATCATTGGCCACTTTTTTTTCTTTTTTTTAGCAAGCTAGATCCCTTTTCAAAATTCTTAAAAATTTTCAATTGTGATTATATCTTCTAAAGATTAAAGAAGAAAAACTCACTATTCAATATAAAGAAGAATTAATCACAAAATAGAATAAAAAATCATATGATAAATTCAACAATAAGATTACAAAAATCTGAAGGTAAAATAAAGACTTTAAATATTGTATATATAAAAATAAATTACTGTAGCAAGATTGAAAAGATCTCAATTTCAAAATCCAGCTGTTAATGTGAGATAGATTTTTGTTTAGAAAAAAAAAAATTCCACCACTAAAAGAAGTTAGAGAAAAGGAAACAAATAATGATATTTTCTTCCTTTAACTGATTGAGAGATGTCAGTCTTTGAGTTACAAATTTCAAAAAAAAAAAAAAAAATAAGGCATAAGATATCAATTCAGCATAATTAGAAAAAAAATCATGAGAATGAAAATTAAAGCAACAAACAAAAGCAAGAAAAAAAGAAATAAATAATGAGAAACTATAGAAATAAAATAACACAAGAAAAATAAATAATAGATCAGAAATCAGTAAGAATCAAGTTTATGCATTTATGTCAATAACACCCAATCTGGTCCTTAAAGTACTGATAGTGTCGAAGGCCATTGGTTTAGTAAAGATTTTAGCCAGTTGATTCTTAGTTGACACATGGTGTAACTTAATGTCTCCTTTTGTCATCTGGTCTCTAATAAAGTGATGCGTTTTGTCAATGTGCTTGGTCCTTGAATGTTGGATAGGATTCTTAGAAATGCAGATGACACTAATATTGTCACAAAGGATTGAAATTGTGCCTACAGATAATCCTAAATCTAGAACTTGCTGCTTCAACCAAAGGACTTGGGCCACACGACTTCGTAATGCAATATACTTAGGTTCAACAGTGGAAAATGCAATAGTGTTTTGCTTCCTACTAGACTATGAGACTAAAGATTATCCTATGAATTGAAAAGTCCTAGAAGTACTCTTTCTATCCACCATACAACCTACAAAATCAGAATCATGATATCCAATAATCTCAAAAGAAGTGTTGTGCCTGGGATACTAGATTACTAAGTTTTGGGTTCCTAAGAGGTATCTAAAAATTCTCTTACTTATAGTCAGGTGGGATTCTTTAGGATTAGCTTCAAATCAAGCACAAAGATAAATAGTAAATATTATATCAGGCTAGCTAGCAGTCAGGTAAAGTAAAGATCTAATCATCCCTCTATACTTCTTTTGATCAAAAGACTTTCCATTTGGGTCCTTATCCAACTGAATACTAGAGGTCATGTGAGTATTATTTGGCTTAGGTTTATCCATTTCATACTTCTTGAAGATGCCCTTTACATACTTTGATTGATTTAGAAATATTCCATCATCAAATTATTTTATGCTAAACCCCAAAAAGTAGGATAATTCTCCTATCATACTCTTCTCAAACTCCTTACTCATTATTTTAGAAAAATCATCACATAGCCTTTTATCAAAAGATCCAAACAGTATATCATCGATATAGATCTGAATAATGAGTAAATCATCACCTGCCTTCTTTAGAAAAAGGGTGGAGTTTACACTCCCCTTAACAAACTCCCTCTTTAGTAATAATGTGCTAAGCCTCTCATGCCAAGATCTGGGTGCCTACTTTAATCCATATATGACCTTTTTTAATTTAAATATATAATTTGGAAATTGGGAACTCTCAAAACCTGGGGGTAGCTCTACAAACACCTCATCTTTTATTATCCGATTTAAAAGTCACTCTTAATGTCCATTTGGAAAAACTTAAATCTCATATAACAGGTAAAGGCTAGTAACACTCTAATGACTTCCAATCTAGCTACAGGGACAAAGGTCTCCTCAAAATTAATCTCTTCTATTTGGTTGTACCTCTTAGCCACTAATCTTGCCTTACTCATAACCACCACATCAGAATCATTCATTTTATTCTTAAAGACCCATTTGGTTCCAACTACACTTTGTCCCTTTGGTCTTTCTACAAGCTCCTAAACATCATTCCTAATAAATTAGTTTAACACCTCTTGCATGGCTAAGATCCAAAACTCATCAGAAAGGGCATGATTGATGTTGGTGGGTTCAGTCACTGAGATAAAGGTAGAGTGGTTCACTTCCTTCTTATATCCATGCCTAGTCCTAACACTTTTAAAAGGGTCTCCTAAGATCAGTTCTTTAGGATGACTTGAAGAATATCTCCAATCTCAAGGTAAGGAATGTGTAGGTTCAATCCTTTCCTCCAGATCTACATTTTCTATTCCTTGGGTAATCTCACCTACTCCTTCTGTGTTTTGGGGCTCTACCCTCTTCTCAAAATTTTCAACTCCAATGGTATTCTCTCCAACTTCATCTTCCTCCTCAACTCTAGACTTCTTAGGATTAGATTCATCAAATACTACATGAGTTATCTTCTCCACCTCTAATGTCCTCTTAATAAACACCCTAAAATTTTTCTCCACACTTGAATATCTAAGAATACTCCTTCATCAGATTTTGGGTCAAATTTCTCTACGTGCGACTTTCCATTATTATGAATGAAAATCTTACAACAAAAGACATGGAGGTGGAAAAGATTGGGTGTCCTACCCTTAAGAATCTCATAGAGTGTCTTATCAAGTTTGGCTCTAACATTCACCCTACTCAACTCATAATAAACTGTGTTTATCGCTTCATTTCAAAGGTATTTTGGAAGTGAATACTCAGCAAGAATGTCTCTAGTGGCTTCAACTAAGGTTTGATTATTCTTTTTAGTTACCCCATTCTACTGAGGCATCCTAGGAGCTGAGAAGTTGTGACTAATCCCTTTATCCTTACATAAGTCTCTAAATCTCTCATTTTCAAACACTCCCCCATGGTCACTATAGATGGCTAAAATTTCACAACCTAACTTTTTCTGAATACAAGTGAAGAAGGATCTAAACTCATCAAAAGTCTCATTCTTATGTGACAGAAATCTAATCCATGTAAACCTTGAGTAGTTATCGATAATCACAAAACTATAGAATTTCCATCCTAAGCTGGTAGTGCTAATGGATCCAAATAAATCCATGTGAAGGATTTCTAAAGGTCTAGTGGCGCTAATATTCTTAATGGAGTGAAAAGAAGAAAGAACTTGCTTTTCTAGTTGGCAGGCATCACAAAGGTGGTCTTTTGAGAATTTTAGTTTGGGGACACCTTTAACTAGGTCTTTCTGGGTCACTCTTCTAAGGGTTTTCATACTGGCATGACATAATCTCCTATTCCACAACCATGAATCATCAATAATAGTTTTTAAGCAAAATAAAGCAGCACTTTTAATATTATTTAGGTCAAGAATGTAAACATTATTGATCAGTATTCCCTGCAAAATAGTTTTGTTAATTAATCTTATAATGCAAGTATTAGCTAAAAAAATTATGATGAATCCCTTATCGTAAAGCTGACCGATGCTGAGCAAGTTGTATTTTAGTCCATCTACAAGTAAAACATTTTCAATCAAAAAGTTTTTGGAGTTTCCAATTATACCAGCGCCCACTACCTTCTTGGTGGTGCTGTCTCCAAGATTAACCTTGCCTCCTATCCTGGTCTCTAGCAAAATGAATTAATTATCATCTCCAGTCATGTCTCATGAGCATCCGTTGTCTAGGTATCACATGCTCTCACAATGCCTTTTATGAGAGCAAGCCTGCAAAATTTAGGGTTTAGGGTTTAGGGTTTAGGGACCCAAATAACTTTGGGTCCCTTCTTATGAAAGAAGAATGCAATACATATGTGTTATGCTGTGAATCATTCAATCTGGGTCTCCACACCCAATGTGTACTATGGAGAATGGTGCAAGTGTGTGCAATGTGTCCTAACATGCCATATAAAAACATTTAACTCCTGGAAAAGGATGTACTAATCTACTCAGGTGGTTAGGCTTCTTTTTAAAGTTATGTGTTACATGCAATGATGATGTATTTTCAAAAATTTTGAGATTTGCTAATTTCTTAAACTCCTTTCTAACTCAACATAGGATGACTTCAAGGAATCATGTGCATCAGATAATCCAGTGTGCTTTTTATTTAATGCACCAAACTCATCAAGTAATGGCATTTGATTGCTATCAATTATAGAATGATCTTTAAGAACAATTTCATGCTCTTTTTATAAATTCATAAATTCCAATTTCAAACTAGCATGCATTTTCTTAAGTTTTCTATATGATACATGAGTTTTCTCACATATTTCAAGCAGCATATCATAAGTGTAGGACAATCAGCTTTAACATGTCCAGACTTCCTACATTCAAAACAAACAAATCAGAAGAACTTTTATAATTTTTGCTAAGCTTATCTCTTTTCCACTTCTAATGATATTTGTTATTTTTCCTTAAAGAGATTTTAAATTGCCTAGTGATGAAGGAAACATCATCATTTTTAGATCCGAAAGAATTAGTTTCCGTGTTGTTGGCTTTTAGTGCCATAGTTTTATCCTTCTTTTCTCACCTGCATCAAGATTTCTTTGATTCACCCCTTGCTCATAAGCAATAAGTGATCCAAGTAAATTATCAATAGAATAAGTATTTAAATCTTTAGATTAAGTAATTATAGTGATCTTAGCATCAAAATTTTATTGACTCTTTCAAAATTAGTTAGCTCTCTTGCTAAAGCATGCAATGAGGTGACGATTTGAGTAAACCTTATATACATGTTGGAAATTGATTCAGAAGGTTTTATATGAAAAATCTCATAGTCATGCAATAAAATATTCAATCGAGATTGTTTAACTTCATTAATTCCTTCATAAGTTACATACAATCTATCCCAAATATCTTTACCAGTTGCACAAGTTGAACACACATTTAATCTTTAGATTTCGAAGCACAGAAAAAATAGTTCAAGCATTTTGAATTAAGTTGTGCTAAATCTCTTTCATCAAAAGTACATTCAGTAAAAGGAATTTCATTTTTAATGTCATTAAGTTCACGAGAAGGTAGTGTATAACCTTCTTTAATAAGCATTCACATACAATAATCAAGCGATTGTAAAAACATAGACATGCAAGTTTTCTAAAAATCAAAAGGAATATTATCAAACAAAGGTGGACATGTAATAGAATATTCTTCTATTGTATTATGATTACCAAAGTTAGCCATGAATCAAAATTCAAAAAGTTTTTAAAAACTCATTTTTATGAATCCCACTCTGATACCACTTAAAAGTTCATTAGAGATGTTAATCACTTATGAACTAGTCCCAAGGCTAACCAAGAAGGGGGGGGGGGTGACTTGGTATTTTAAAAAATCTTTTGATCAAAATATAATCTTAAAACAAAAAATAAGATTCACCATAGAAATGAAAGTGCAAAAAATAAATACGTAAAATATAATAGAGAACACATAAATTTATAGTGGTTCGGTCAACACGTCCTACATCCACTACCCATAGGTGCCCTCCAAGTATTGCACTAAACTCAGTGTCTCTCCTTTTTCCTGCACAGCAAGGCAGAGAAGTCTATACAAACCTCCTTTCTACCAATACAGGTGAGGTTGGGAACTCAACTCCTTTTGCTTCCTCCAAAAGCAGGCAGAGAACCCAACTCCTTTTGCTTCCTCCTAAAGTAGGAAGAGAACCTTGATCAGATGCTAAAATTTACCTCTCTAGAACTCCCAAGGAATAAAAGATGATGACTGTAGAAGATGATGAAGGATCCTTGCTTAGAGCAACCTTTGTGAACTCCCTCACAAACTCCCCCTCATAAGATCTATTAAGAAAGTTGCTACTTTCTTATGTTACATTCTTGTAATTTGTATAGTTTTGATGATTTCAAATATTATTATTTTATGTGAAAATCATCCCAGGATGAATTCTTCTCTGTAAAAAATTTTGTCCAGACGAAGTCCTGATCGTTTTTGGACGAAGTGAATCAACACTTCACATTCTGGTGGCGTTCAGCGCTTTTTGGGAACCGACCTATGGAATAACTGATCATCCAGACGAACCTAGTTCGTACGGGACGATAAACATGTACAAACACAATTCGTACCAATATTCAATAGGATCGTTTTTGACACCTTAAGTAAAATCGTCAGGGATGATCCCCGATCTTACGGAATGATCCATTTCGTGTTAACTTGAAAATTTTGCAGTTTTGGATGGTTTTTATTGTCTCTCCTATATAAGGTCCAATTTTTACTACCACCCAATCTTTTTGGTCATTGAACTTCGTGCCTATTGAAAGAAGACTCAAGGAGAGAGTGAGAGAGAGCATTCGAAGGAGGATTCCTACCACTGGAGCGTGAAGTCTTCGCTTGGTGTTCAAAGGTAAGAATCTCTACTTATGTTTTTGGATTACTTCACTCTTTCCTTTCTTCCTTCTAGATTTCTTGTGAGGATATCTGTCAAGGAGATCTGGTTCTCTACCGACACTTGGAGAGTGTAAACAGACGGAGGGTTCTCTGCCCACACTAAGAGAGTGTGAAAGGATGGAGGGTTCTCTACCCACACTAGGAGAGTGTGAAAGGACGAAGGGTTTTCTGCCCATATTAGGAGAGTGTGAATGGATGAAGGATTATATACCAACACTGAGGATAGCGTAAAACGATGACAGTTCTCTGCCACACCGGGTAGTGGTGGAATGAGTGTTTGTAAAGGCTTCTCTACCTTGCTGTTGGTGAAAAAGGAGAGGCACTATTGGTATTAGTGCAATACTCTGAGAGTGCCTCCGGGGAGTGGATGTAGGTCTGGTTTAGACCGAACCACTATAAATTTTGTGTCTTTTATTTTACTACTTTTATTTTCCGTATTTTGTTTTGTTATAAAAATTGTGGTTGTAAAACTTTTTCTAAAAATTCATTAAAGTTTAATTTCGGTTCACACACTCAAAGGGATAATTTTTTAAAAAAATAACAATTCACCCCCCCCCTCTTGTATAGCCTTGGGACATAAGCTTAGGTTTATAACCTAATTTATAGTGAACAAATCTCCAAGTGGTATCAAGCTTAGTTTCAAAAATATAAGTTTAAACCAGTTTTTGATTAATGTAGATGCCTACATTTTGGGAAATCGAAACAAAACATGAGCGTTACTCTATTACTAGAACCTCCACTATTGATAATATACTTTTATTTTTGGAAAAACATGCATTCCTTACTTTCTTACAGTCACTTGATTATCGTATATGGATCTTAGTCCAGGAAGGATATATAAAACAAACTAGATTAGTTGATGGAGTTAGAGTTGAAACACCTTTTGCAGACTGGTCTGTAGAAGAATGTGACTTAGCACAACTAAACACTAAATGCTTGAATAGTTTCTTTTGTGCTTTAAATCAGAAGACTACATGCGAGTTTCCACTTACAAAAGTGGAAAGGACACATGGGATAGACTTTGTATAATATATGAGGGGACTAATGAAGTTAAATAATCTAGAATTAATATCTTATTACATGATTATGAACTATTTTGCATGAAACCTAATGAATCCATTTCTGATATGTACACAAGATTCACTCAAATAGTCACCTCTTTGCATGCACTTGGTAGGGAACTAACGAATGCAAAAATGGTTAATAAGACTCTTCATTGTTTACCTACTTCTTATGATGCTAAAATTACTGCAATTATAGAGTCTAAAGATTTAAACATTTATTCTATTGACAATCTTCTTGGTTCGCTTATTGCTTACGAGCAAGGAGTTAGCCAAACAAAGATTGATGAAGGTGAACCACGAAGAGTCTGAGAGTGAACACTCACAACTTGAGGATGAAGAAGACATCGCTTTAATGACTAGACAATTCAGAAACTTTCTGAAAAGGAAGCAGAAGAAATGCCAGCAATGGAATAGAGGTAAATTCAATAGAAATAACAAGGTTTCAAATGAAGTTATTTTCTATGAGTGTAAGAAACCTAGACATATAAAGACAGATTGCCCTAAACTCAAAGCCAATCCTATTAAGGAAAAGGTAGAGGAGAAACCTACTGTAATGGCTGACAATCTTGATCACTCAGATCAAGAAGAGGTTTCTGGGCGGACTCAGCTTCAGATTCTTCAGAGACTGAAAAAGAAGAGGAAGTCACTAATTTGTACTTAATGGCTGACAATCTTGATCACTCAGATCAAGAAGAGGTATGTGACTTAACTTATGATGAATTATTTGAAGTTTTTGAACACATGCATGATGCATATAGAAAAATAAAGAAAATACATGCTAGTCTAAGTCTAGAATTTGAAGAACTTAAAAAGGAACATGAAATCCTTAGGAAAGATCATGCTTTGATTGATAACAACCACATGAAATTACTTGATAACTTGAATAAAAATAATGTGAATTTAAAATCATCCTATGCAGAACTCGAGAAAGATTTTAAGAATTCTAAGGATGTATTTGAGAGCAAACTTTATAGAAGCAATTATACAAATCAAATTTTGGATGATATGAATTCATTTTACAAATTAACGATAAAAGCTCTCGAGGATAATATGATACCACCTAAACTTGAAGATTTTACTAATCCTATTATGTATCCTAAATTTAAGTAATCCCTTAAAAGACAGATGAATGTTATAAGACTTAGGAATATATTTCCTAAAGTAAAATGTAATAATTGTGGATTGTTTGGACATATAGCTCACACCTGTACTTTGAAGATTAAAACTAATTTGGTGTGGAGACCTAAGATGCATAAACCTAGATATTTCATACATGCATCTGATTATAAATTGCTAAATGTGAACCCAAACTTGTTTGGGTTCCCAGGTCTAATGTTTCATAATTTTGCAGGGTTGCTCTCACACAAGACCTCATGAGATCATATGGCACCTGGACAGCGGATGCTGAAAGCACATGACTGGAGATACTGCTCAATTCATAACGCTGGAAGCCAGGAGTGGAGGCAAGGTTACACTTCGAGTTAACATCACAAAAAAGGTGGTTGGATCAGGTATGAATGGAAATCTTAAAAAAAAATTTATAGATAATGTGTTATTAGTTGAAGGCTTAAAGCATAATTTGTTAAGTATAAGTCAGCTATGTGATAAGAGTTATTGTGTAAAATTTTTTCCTACTAGCTGCATATTAAACTTAAATGGTAAAGATGTTTTGAATGAAAAAAGGGTAAACAATGTTTATATGCTACATTTAAATTGCATTCAGTCTCCTACTGCTTTTTGTTTGAAAATTATTGCTGATGAGTCATGGCTTTGGCACAGGAGACTTTGTCATTCTAGCATGAAAAATCTTAGTAGGATTACCCAAAAGAATTTAGTGAGAGGTATACCAAAGCTAGACTTTACTAATGATCACCTTTGTGTTGCATGTCAATTAGGAAAGCAGGTGAAGT
>NW_021320096.1:359380-425970 GCF_001605985.2 Dendrobium catenatum
GTTCTCTGCCCACACTAGGAGAGTGTGAAAGGATGGAGGGTTCTCTGCCCACACTAGGAGAGTGTGAAAGGATGGAGGGTTCTCTGCCCACACTAGGAGAGTGTGAAAGGATGAAGGGTTCTCTTCCCTCACTAAGAGAGTGTGAAAGGATGAAGGGTTCTCTTCCCTCACTAAGAGAGTGTGAAAGGATGAAGGGTTCTCTGCCAACATTGGGGATAGTGTAAAAGGATGACGGTTCTCTGCCGCACCGAATAGTGGTGGAATGAGTGTTTGTAAAGGCTTCTTCGCCTTGCTGTTGGTGCAAAAGGAGAGATACTATTTGTGTTAGTGCAATACTCGGAGTGTGCCTCGGGGGAGTGGATGTAGGTCTGGTTTAGACCGAACCACTATAAATTTTGTGTCTTTTATTTTACTGCTTTTTATTTTCCATATTTTATTTTGTTATAAAAATTGTGGTTGTAAAAATTTTTCTAAAAATTCATTAAAGTTATCTTTCGGTTTAACGTTCTCAAGAGGGATAATTTTTTTAAAAAAAATAACAATTCACCCCCCTCTTGTGTAGCCTTGGGACATAAGCATAGGTTTAACAATCTAATTCATAGTGAACAAATTTCAACAAGATCCTCTCTATCTCTCCCTTGCTCTCCCTCTCCTCTTGGCTCTCTCAGGTTAGAATAACAACAAAAGATGAGCTCATGGGTAGAATAAGAGCTCTTAAATAGAAGAGTTTCAGAATAGCTCTTATTTTATACAAACTGACTTTATCATCAAGGGTGATATGTATATCATCCTAGACGATCAGTCTATATTTTGCACAATCAGCCTGGATGATTTGGGACAATCAGAAGATTTTTGGTCATATCATCCAAGCCGATATAATATCATCCTATACGATCAGTACAAATTCTTGAATATTATCCAGAAAATTGCTCTGAAAGGATGTCTAGATGATGAAAAAATATATTTATCGTCCAGGTCGATCTCACGATCATCCCGGATGATTAGTTCAAATCTATGAAAATCGTCCAAAGTAATGCTCTGAATAGAAGCTGGCTAATGTAAGTCATCCAAGAGATCATCCCGAATGATCCTGAAATCATCCTGGATGATGTGATCGTGAAATCAAAACTTAATTACTTTCCTTAATTACTAGATTAATTTTCCATAATTATGCTGTATCGTCCAGGATGATGTCAAAAAATAAAGAATATCTAAATAGTTCGAGCAGCTAATTCTTTTTAATTTGAGCCTATCATTCTGGTCGATACAAATATCATATAGGATGATGTGCTTAATGATGGCTACCTTAACTAGGATGCCCTAATTAGGGTTTCTATATTAACTAATTATCTAGGATGATGTTTGGATCGTCCCGGATGATGTGATCAAAATAGAGAACTCTATCTAACAGAAATAAATTTTCTCCCATGTGTGTGCAAGGTTACTTAACATCAGGAACCACATCGTTTATAATAGACTCAATAAAGGGAAAAAATTACAAACTGACTCAAACCTAATCTACCCATTCTTGAGCTGGCTTGAGTTGCATTCGATCTTTTGGATTTGAAATGTTGGTAGGCAAGGCAGTCGTAGAAAAACATGAATGTTTGCTTTCATCAAAATTCTAATCCATAAAATTATATTTGCAACAAAATAAATATAATTTACATAAATGCTTCTAGTAGTAGAAGAGTTAACCAATGTAGTATTTTGATGAGACTTATGTGGATACACCACCTATACAAGAAGAAGAAAAGGATTACATTACCACTAGAATTTAACATATAAATTTAAAAGATAGAGAGGTTGCTCTGTACTCCCAAGCTAGGGAGTGGAGATATGGATTTAGTTATCCTAGGGAGCTTATCAAAGGAATCCCATCTGAGGTGCTAGGATAAGGAAGTGACTTAGGAAAGATGTTAGCTAAACAACCTTCATTTTGATCATAGAACCAACTAGTGTATATCATACACTCATAAATAGATTATATATTATAGTAATGTAAGAAGAATTAAATTAAATTAATAGGAATGATGTGTGGGAGTTAGTCGTAAGGCATAATAAGCAGAGTATTATTAGAATAAAGTTGGTATTTAAAATAAATTAATAAAATTTTGATCAATAAATAAGAATAAGGCTAGGTTGGTAGCTAAGCGTTACAACAAAATATATATGATAGATTTATAGAAAACATTTAGCTCGGTAGCTAGATTAGATACCATCAGGGTATTATTAATATTTTGTTATTTCAAGGGATTTAAATTATTCTAAATCGATATGAAGAGTGCCCTTTTAAATTGATTGATTAGGAAGATGTCTATGTAGAGAAGCTCCAAGGTTTCAAGAATTTATCCTTTACAAATAATTTTTATAAAATGAAGAAAGAACTATAAATGCTTAAGAAAGAACTTAACATATGGTATGATAGGCTCAACACTTTTATTTTAAAAAAATTCTTTGTTAAAGCCATGGTAGATGCCACAATCCTTATTAAAATAATTATAAATGATAAAATCATTATGATAATTTATGTGGTTGATATTCTCATTGGATTCACCATTGATAATTTATGTAAAAACATTTCATCAAAAATGAGTATGATAGGCCAATTAACCTATTTCTTTTGAATAGATATAAAGGATAGAGAAGATGAAACCTTCTTGAGTATAATAAAATATATAAAATAAATATTAAAGAAATTTGATATAAAAGATTGTAATAGCCCGAATAAACCCATGAGCTCGACCACCAAATCAAGCAAGGATTAGGATTGAAGAGTGATAGATCATAGTGACTATAAGATCCTTACTTTACTTGATCGTCAGCTGACATAATAATATGTGTAGTTTTTATCTATGCGCTAGGTTTTTAAGTCACACTAAGGATTCTCATATGACTACCATAAATAGATTCTTTCGATATCTCGTAGAAGCTTAGAATTTAGGAATATGATATCTAGGAGTATCTTGAACTTTAAAAACGTTGGTTATTCTTATTCAATTTTTACTAGATTTAAGATACATAAAAATACCTCAAGTGCTTACCAATTTATAGGATAATCCTTAATCCCTGGTCTGGTCAAAAGAAAAATTTAGTATCCATGTCCATTGAACATTTAGCTATAGGAAGCTATGTTTCCCAAGCACTTTGGTTGAAGAAACATCTCCTTAATTTTGAACTATATATAAAACCATCCCCATTATGTGTGATAACATAAATGTACTCTATATCTGTAAGAACCTAATTCAATACTCTCATATGAAATAATATATGCTAGACATCACTTTATAAGAGACTACAATAAAGGGAGATATTAATAAACAATTTGTGGACACAAAAAATTGGCTTGAAGATATTTTCACTAAACACCTAAGTTATGGTAGGTTCAACACACTTAGAATTAGTTTGGTAGTCATTGATATTAGTGCTTAGAAAATTGGGGTCACTACATGTTGTGTTTGGTGTTGTGTTTTTATGTTTTATTCAAAAGTATGTGTTTTTTATGTTTATGTTTTAGTTTATATGTTTGTATTGTGCAGTATATATGTTTAGGTGTTTTGTCATTTATTGGTTTATGTGTATATTTTGTAGTTTAAATTTTGTTTTATGTCATTCTTTATATTACTTCTTTATCACTAGTTCCGTATTTTATATTTGTGGATTATGTGTTATTAATTACTATGTTAGAGTTGTTAATCATCACACACAACAGCAAAGAAAATTTTCAAATCATATAGTATGAGCACTATTGTACTAAACAATACAAGTAAATCAACTTGAATAAACCCTTCGTTTAAAGCCAATGGCTCAGATTGAATCATATTTGGTGGTTAATATCATACAAACACCAGCAATACTATAAGAATGACATGGCAAAAAATACTTGTAGTATGACATTAATTTGGTCAATACAATCATTATTGCACATCAGACTATATAAACTCCAATTCAAATAATCCATCAAGTTAATGATCGTACAAAATATGCCATCAATATTAAAAAAAAAAAAAGATAAAGATCATATAGGATGATTTGACCAGTTTTCACACTATATTGGATAAAATGATTCAGATTATACAAATCATATTATCTGAATGACTTCATATTATATAATCAACTTTATACTGTATGATCAAGCAAAGGTTATAAATAAAGGGAAAATTTTATTTCAAAATATACCACATCTTCTTCCAATCCTCCTTCCCAATACTTTATAGTCCCTAGGATTCCTGATGACTAGAAATTGAGCTTGATGTCTCTTAGGGGGTCCCTCTCAGCCCCAGGTTGATGACCATTTTTAATATAAAGATGAAGTTCTATCTACCAAAGGTGAATATAATTTTTTATCATGAGGTCAAATATCATAAAATAATATACCCTAAGATATGAGGTACATGAAGTATTTATTGTGACCCTTTTACAAATTTTTTATTACCTTTGAACTACCCTACATCTTTAAGTTAATTCTAGTATTTTTGTCAAGTTTATGTAAAAATGCCAAAACGAACATCACTTCAATCCTGTATTTATAAATGACCTGTAGAGCTTACCCCTAGGATTTTCATGAACACCTTCATATTACTATCATTAATATTAAACCCATGATAATTAGTGATTATTATTGGACACAAGTTAATCTCATAATTAGGAATAATCAAATAAACCTAAACTACCCCCTTGTTAACACTTTAGTCCTCAATGCATGTGTTATTCAACACATTCTTTAACTCTTTTATACCTAATTCTTGTGATATATTTAATATCATCCAACTAATATCTATTGTCATGCCTTTTTGTATGTCTGAAACATAGTTTAATGTTCCCAACATGCTTCTCTATTACATAGAAAGCATGAATACTATTAGGAACCCTGAGGCACACCATACACAAAACCTCACTTTAGGCATATTTATATATCCTTTTAGATGCAAAATTTATCTTAATGTACACTACCCTTGGCGATCACTTCTTAACAAACTTCACAAATAGGTCCTTCCATTTTCTTTATAAAAATAGATGTTGAGGAACACATGTTGTTCTGGAGCTTGACATAGAGGAAGAATGGGGATCACTAACACTTATGATTTAACAACCTCCGCCTGATTCATGTCTTGAATACTGTAGATAAAGTGAAAAGTTTTGAGCTCACCTCTCCTCATCTGCTCCCGTAGTCTCGTGCTCTCAGGCGACTCACTGGTGATCTATGGTTTTCCCTTTTGAGAACCCTCTTTCTCTTTATGGATGATTTCTTCTCCATTCATTTGCCTTTTTTTCCTTTTATATGTGTTTGATTTTTTTTGTGTTTAGATTTGGCTTTCATATCATTTAGATTAGGTTTGGGAGATGACAATGCCATTATCATTATTCCTTGCTAACTCTTTGGTTTCTGATTGCAAATTGCATTCTTTCAAAGATGTTATAGTTGGTTCTTCTTCTTCAGCATCTAAATTTCATTTTGTTCAAACTTCTTTCAAAGGATGTCCGACTCTTATGTTTGATGAATAAGTGGTTTCTCAGCTGGCTGCTCTTTTTGCATTATCCTTGGCTGGAATTTTTTTTTAAGTCATCAAAACCTGGATATTATATGAAAAATTTTCATTAATCTAAAGCTTTCTAGTTTATTCCGTAAAGGCTTTCTAGATCCTAGGCAAATTGTGATCCAACTTTCGAACGATCTTGACTATAGCCATATTTTTTTGAGGTGATCGTATTACATTCAAGCTTGTCAAACATGATTATTCTACTGGACACTTGATTTTATTGTATGTGAACAGTCCCCTATTACTCCAGTGTGGATTTCCTTTCCTAATTTGATATTACATTTTTTTAACTCCCAAATCTTGTTTGTCCTTGCCTTAATTTTTATTAGGACACTACTAACGGACGATGCTACATTTTTGATTTTTTGGCCACTAGTGGCTTATGTTTTAGTCAAAATGGATGTCACTAAGAAACATCTAACTGAGATCTAGCTTGGGTCAGATCTAAATGGATATGTTCAAAATTTTGATTTAAAAGCATGCCTATTTTTTATTCTCATTATAAAATGCATTGTTACGGTTTAAATAAATGCTATAGATTACATCCTCAACTTTATAAGGAGAACGAGTTTTCTAAACAATCACATATGAGTAATGGTTTAACACTTTTGGAAGCAAATGAAAATGAGACTCCTTCTCAAGGTTTGGATGAGGAAACTCTTACAAAATAATTGGGCAATAACGAGGAACCTATATATTTGCATAGTGAACCACCTTCTACTAATGTTGATGAACCGTTTATATCTTAGGGAGTCTGTAATAACTCTAATCATTCTTTAGTTTCTGGTTCTAAGAATGTGGATTAATAAATGTTAGCTATTACTTCTAATCATAATATGGCTTCAGCACCTTCTTTTAGTCCCTGTGTTACTGATAAAAATCTGCCTGAAATGGATTTTTTTATGCTTAACAGTAACTGTGCCAATGATTTATCTTCTCAACTTGTTGTGCATGATCAGGATTACAGACAACTCAACTTGGCGGAGGGAGAGATAGAAAATAATTTTATGGTTTTGGGTGGTAAGAGAAATATGGAAGAAGGGTGTAACCCTGATGAGGGAGACTTGGCTCAGGAGGTAAGACAAATGTGGCTACACATTAGTAATAAGCAATCTACTACCCCTCAGCATCCTATTAATGCCTGGCTGATATGGAGGGTATGGATATTGTGGCTAAATATTTTCCTAAAGATGATAAAGACACTAGTTTTATTAAGTTTTCTAATAGGTGGGGTCAGAAAAGCAAGAACATCATTTGATATCCCCCAAGAACCACTCAATCTCAAACTAGTCACTAACCCCCTTTTTCTTATATTTAAATCTCTTATTTAAAATTTTAGGGGTATTGGATGCCCCTCCTATAGGGTTAGGATTAAGAATTTATGTCATATTCACAATGTTTTTATCCTTATCTTACTTGAACCACTCATTACTTTTGATAAATTACTTACTACTACTAGATATTTAGGGTTTAAGTATGTTGATGCTAATATTTCCAATAAAATATGGGTATTTTGGAAGGATCCTCTTCGGCTTGATGTTATTGGAAACTTTACTCAAGTTTTGCATTGTGATATTAAACTTTTAAATGTGAATTGTTATGCTCCCTTTATGTATGCTGCTTCATCTCGTAGTATTAAAAAAGCTCTTTGGGAACACAACTCGCTAATTTCCACCACATTTAGAATTTGCCTTGGCTCATTGGTGGTGATTTTAACACTATTTCTAATCTTTCTGAATGTGTAGGGAGATCTAATCCTAATTATTAATCTATGGAGGATTTTCAAAATATGATTATGGATTGTAACTTAGTGGACATCAGTTTTTCTGGCAATAATTTCACTTGGAACCGTGGGCATATATGGCAAAGATTTGATCGTGTTTTTTTCAATGATATATGGCTTAGTGCTTCTAATTCTATTTCTATTGAACATCTTAGTAGAACTCTTTCTGATTACTCTTCTTTTCTAGTTTGCCTCATGACAAGGCATATGGGTCATTCACCTCATTTTAGATTTCAAAACATGTGGTTACTTCATGACTTATTTATGGATGTGGTTCAGGAAAACTTGCAATCCCCTTTGCATCCTATATATATCTTTGGAATGAATAGATTTTTGTTTAATTTGAAAAGACTTAAGAAAAAAATTAATTATTGAAATAAAAAGGTTTTTAAAAATATTTTCATTAATATCTTGAATGCTAAAGATAAAGTGAACACTTTTGAGCTTAACTCTCAATCATTTCCTTCTGATTATAACTTCGTTTTGCTTAGGAGTGCTATAGATTTCCTATTTAAGTTACATGCTCAAGAGGAAGCTACATGGAGAAAAAAGCAGCTACTAAGCACCTTGTTGAAGGTGATAATAATACCAAATATTTCCATTTGTTGGTTAAGAGGAATCGTACCAAAAACTCTATAAATAAAATTACTCGTGATAATGGTTTTATTATTGAGGATGTGGAGGAAATTGCTAACATGGTGATTCAGCATTTTTAGAATTTCCTAAACAAGGATTTTACTCCTAAACCTATTGATAACCTTTATGTTATCCCTAACCTTATTTCTTTATATGATAATGATTGCCTTTCTAAAATCCCTTCTCTTGAGGAAATCAAAGAGGTTGATCATAGTATGAAAGCTAACTCTGTTGCATGTCCGGATGGACTTACCACTAAGTTTTTTTAGAAAGCTTGGAATATTATTAGTACTAATCTTCATTCTCATGTTTTGGATTTTTCTACTGGTCATACTAGTCATAAATTCTTCACTTCCACTTCTGTTGTGCTTATCCCTAAAAGCATTACTGTTAGTAACTAGAATGACTTTTGACCTATTAGTCTGATAACTTTCTTTTGTATGTTAATTTTTAAAATTCTTATGAATCGGTTAACTCCTCTCCTTCCTAAAATTATCTCCCGTTACCAAATGGGTTTTGTCAAGGGGTGAGAGATTTCTTATAATATCCTTTTGGCATAGGAATTTTGTCAGGATCTTGATGTTACGATAAGAGGTGGCAACATCATTTTGAAACTTGACATTTCTAAGCTTATGATAATATTGACTGGGTCATTCTTTATAATATTTTGTATTTATTTGGCTTCAATTCAACATTTATTAATTTCACTAAGAAATTTATTGAAAGATCCTACTTTTCAGTTATTGTGCATGGCAAAACTTTTGGTTTTCTTAAATCCTCTAATGGTTTAAGATAAGGGGATCCAATTTCTCCCACTCTTTTTATTATTGCTGGCGAATATCTTTCTAGAGGCCTTGCTCACCTTTTTGAGAACCAACCTAGCCTCTATTTTAGAACTTTGGGTGGTTTTCCAATTTACCATTTATGGTTTGCTGATAATTTTATAGTTTTCACTAATGCTTCCTAAAATAAAATTAACATAATTATGGGTTTCTTCCATAAGTTTTAGAAATTTAGTGGTCTTTCTCTAAATAAGCATAAAAGTTATTTTATTGTCTCCAATAAAGTGACTAATGATTACATTTTAGCTATTAGAAGCCTCACTGAATTTGTGCAAGGTTAATTGCCTTACCTAGGGGTTCCTCTTTTTAAAAATGAAAGAAAAATTTTCTTTTTGATGATTTGATTACTTTTGTATATTATGAGATCTCATATTGGTAGTCTATTTTTTTTGAGTTTTGGAGGTCGTTTAGCTCTCATTAGAAGTGTTCTTTGTTCTCTTCCTGCATATGCTTTTCAAACTCTTCAACCTACTCATGCAATGTGCAGTAGAATTTATTAACTTCGCAATACATTTTTTTGGAAAGGGATTAATCACAATTCATTTCGAGAGAGAAAGCTCTAAGTTTTTAGAGAAAAAATATCATTTAAATATCATTTAAATCACAATTTTTAAATATCATTTACTAGTGCCAGTTCTAGAGAGAGAAGCTCTGAGTTTTTAGAGAGATAAAGCTCACCATTCAAATTCCTATTTTTGCGCCTTCTCCACAGACGGCGGAGGGCTCGCCGGAGGATCACTGGCATTCCTTTTCCGATGACATGGCTACTTCGCGACCACGTGGTAACCTTATAACCAATGGTAGGTGTCTCGTTATCAAGGACGAGGTTAGACCTGTAGGTCGGCGAGAGATTCTTGCTGAAGGTAAAGGAAAGAATGTGCAGATAGAGGATGCAATTGATAGGAGTAATATGGATGTGATGAAGGAATCAGGTATTTATTTTCTTGATGCATCATCATCGATTGATTTGATTGTTAAAGCAAATAAAGTTTCTAGAAATCTTAAGGCGAATGAAGTTCGTCAAATTGCGAACGATCTGGTAAATTAGGAAGTTGAAGATAATAATAATTCTGCGAAAGGATTAGTGATGAAGGGAATTTTGTTTAACAATATGGAAAACAACATTGTTAATGGGGAGGTTGCTGCTGCTTGGAAGAAGACGAAGCATATAAAGATTGATTTTAACAGCAATCTTTGTGAACTCTTTGATGATGGGGTTGCAGTCAAGCTTAATGTTGAAATAGAAACAAATAATTCATAGGTTCTGAAGAATTTGTTGGTGATAAAAGTTCTGGGAAGCAACGTGTCGTTCTCTGTTTGCAACGTGGAGTTGAGGAGGCAATGGAGCAGCTATGGTGGGTTTCACATGACATCAATTGGTATGAATTGGATTCTTTGTTCTTTTAAATCGGAGGAGGCGGTAGATGAAATTTTGAATGGTGGCCCTTGGTTTGTTAGCGGGCATATAGTCGGCATGGACAAATGGTCCCCTATTTTTTACCCAAATCCTTCAAAGGTATCTCCGCTCCCGTTTGGATAAGGTTCTCATGTTTTCATCTTTACTGCTGGGACGAGGAGAGCATTACGAGGATTGCTTCGCAGATTGGTTCACCAATGTATATAGATGGAAATACACTTAGATGGGTAAAATGTGAGTTTGCTCGTGTTTGTGTTAAGATAGATTTTGAGAAGAAACTACCCAATGGATTCTGGGTTGAAGGATCAGTTGGTAGATTCTTTCAACGAGTAGAATATGAGAAAATTGACCTATTATGCTGTTAATGTGGCAAAGTTGGATATGATAGTAAGGAATGTCCTGAGAATGTTATTCATGGCATCAAAGACCAGACGAATAAGGTGCATTATTCTTTAACAGAGTATGGCAAGGGTGAGGAAAAATCTTCAGTGTTAAATTCTGAGTATGGTCCTTGGATACACGTCCATTTTAAGAAGAGAAGGATGATAAATGGAGGAAATACTAGCAATTTTGGGGGGAAGATGACAGAGCTAGATCAACAGGTACATTCTAGTGCCGAAATTTTGAATGTGTGTAAAACTTGTCTGGTAGCAGAAAATTTTTTCAGCTAATGGAATGTTTGCAGTGAACAAGGAAACAGACATTGTTGTTGCTAATCGATTCGATGCTTTGCTTGAAGATATTATAGAAGGAAGTATTGAAAGATGTGAAGAAATCATAGAAGTGAAGGATGAGGCTGGTGTTCATGCTGTGCAAGGGAAGGTGAGTAATGTCATTCCCGTTAATAGTGGAACTATTAACCCAAAGCTTTCCAAAGAAGTGAAGTCCCTGGGTCCTCTTGAGCCTGAACATAGAAAGAAAAAGAGAGAGGTAAGGATGAACCTCTCGGTTGGGGAGAGATCCCCTATGAAGGTGTAAATGTCTTCTCTTTTATTTTGGAATTGTAGGGGGGCCAAGAAGAAGGAGGCCTCGCTATATTTGAAGGAGATTGTTAGGGATCAGGATGTTTTTTTCATTGGGTTAATGGAGACAAAGTTAAACATGATTGATAGGAGAGATGTTGACTGCCTTTTTGGAAATGAGTGGGCTTTTTTTCACTATCCTACTGTTGGAATTTTTGGAGGTATCTTGGTCTTATGGAATAGGAAGTTGGTTTCATTTTCTATGGTGGAGAGTTCTTCTCAAATGGTTATGGGAGATCTTACTGTTCCCTCTATGGGAACTTGGAAGATAGCTATGGTTTATGGTAGCAGATGTTGTAAGGAAAGGGAGGCTCTTTGCAGCCAGATTGATAAGGGTATGGAGGATACTATTCTGTCCATCATTGGGGGGGACTTTAATTATATTTTGAACAAGGAGGAGAAAAAGGGAGGTAAGAGGTTCATCTTCTCTAAAGGCCCTAGAGAAATGAGGAGTTTTATGGCTAATTCAGACTTCCATGATGTTGGAAGCATTGGACCAATGTTCACTTGGTGTAAAAATAAAGAAGGAACTTCTAGGATTTGGGAAAGATTGGATAGGTGCCTATTGAACTCGGCTGCTTTACAAAGGTCCCTCTAGCTATTATCAGGAACCTTGCAAGGGTGGCTTCAGATCATAGTCCAATTACTCTCAAATTGGATGAAAGGCTTGGTTACAAGTAAAGATTGAATAGATTTGAGGATACTTGGAGATCATACCCGGCGGCTAGAAGCATTGTGCAACATTCCTGGAGGAAGAAGGATTTTGGTGATGAGAGTGAAATTCTGCATAGAAATCTTCATAGAACACTCAAGGCATTATTCTTTTTGAATAAGAATAAGTGCAAGGAGCTAAATACGTTGAAGGAGGATCCGAAAAAGGAAATTTTGGAGTTGCAATGTAAGGAAGCATTGGGAGAGGAGTGGTCAAATGCAGATTTGTTCCTTCTTAGAAGCAAAGTTCATGAACTCAATGTTACATTGAGGAGATTGTCAACCTAGTGGAATCAGAGAGCAAAGGCAAAGTGGCATGAGGAGGGAGATACCAATTCAAATCTTTTTCATAATTATGCATCGGTAGGGAGAAATGGTAATCATATAATACAAGTTAAAGATGGCAACAACAATGTAATAGAAGAGGATGATCAAATAGAGAAAGTCTTTTGATAATTTTTTGAAGAAAAATGGAAGTTAAGGGAATGCACATTGTCGGATTGGCCTGCAATTACAGAAAATCAAATGCTGAAGGAGGAGGATGTGAATTTGCTGGCTGCAGGTTTTTCTCTGGAAGAGATGCGGGTTTCGATTTTCCAGCAAGGAAACTATAAGTCCCAAGTATGGATGGAGTTACTTCTACATTTTACAAATGTTATTGGACTATTGTTTATGAAACTCTTTGGAATGCTGTCAAAAGATTTTTAATCTCCGGGCATATGAATATGGAATGGAAGGATATACTTATTGTGTTTATTTCTAAAGTTAAGAACCCATTAGTTCCATCAAACTATAGGCCAATTAGTCTTTACCAGACTAATTATAAGATCGTGGCTGCTATGCTAGTTAATAGATTGAAGAAGTGCATTTCTACAATGATTTCAGAAGAAAAAATGGCCTTTATTCTTGGTAGATCTATTTTAGAGCATAGCTTGTTGGCTCAGGAAGTCTTTTACAATTTTAAAATTTCCAAAAAGAAGAAAGGTTTGATGGCTATCAAGTTGGACATGGAGCAGGCGTATGATAGTATGGGTTGGCCGACGCTTTGTCAAATACTTAAATGGTATGGTTTTCCCACCTTTTTCTCAAATCTTCTCATGGAGTGTGTTGTGAATTTAAGGTTTTCTATTATTATCAATGGGAAGAACTCCAAGTGGATCAATGCACAAAGTGGATTTCGTCAGGGATATCCACTGTCACCTTATCTTTTCATAATGTGTTCTCAACTTTTTTCAAGCTCTTTGAAGCAAAGGGGGTAGGTACTCGGAGTCCAGGTCTCTTCTGGTGGTCATAAGATCACACATCTTTTCTATGAGGATGCTGTACTAGTTTTCTCTCAAGCTTTATTGGCAATTGCTAAAGTCCTCAAGCTATTGTTGAGGACTTTTGTAAGTGGACGGGACAGAGAAGTAATTCCAATAAGTCTCAGATTTTATATGGCAAGGCTATTAAACACCCTTTGAAGAAGAAAATTGCTAGATTGCTTTACTTCAAAGATGTGAAAGAATTGAGTTATTTGGGAGTGAAGATTTCTCTTAACAGGTTGAGGCTGGCAAATTTCCAAGAATTGTTGAGTCAGGTTATGGAAAGACTCAATACTTGGGGGAAGAAGACTTTATCAATGGGAGGTAAACTTACTCTTATTAAAACTTCTCTTTTATCCATGCCTAATATTTTAATGACACAGTCTTTGATCCCAAAAAGAATGTTATTTGAGCTGGAAAAACTTTGTAGAAGTTTTATATGGCATAAACCTGACAGGAAGAGAAGTATGCATTATGTTGAATGGGGGGATATTTGTAAGCCAAGAAATATGGAGGGGCTGGTAGTGCATTCTCCTATGCTTAGAACTGGTTCTCTCAGAGAAAGACTGGCGTGGAATTACCTGCA
Organism: Dendrobium catenatum; assembly: GCF_001605985.2. Lineage (NCBI taxonomy): Eukaryota > Viridiplantae > Streptophyta > Magnoliopsida > Asparagales > Orchidaceae > Dendrobium > Dendrobium catenatum. Next base: position 373,222 of record NW_021320096.1, read on the forward strand.
GAAGCCCGAAAATCTATTTCATAGAACTATCAGAGCAAAGTATGGGAATGATGCTTTGAATGGTTCACACAAGAAAACTAGTTCTAGTGCGTGGAAAATTTTACTGGATGGTGAGGAATGTTGTCAAGTGGAAGGTTGGCAATGGCAATAAGATAAATGTGCTCAAAGATGTGTGGTTGTTAGACAAATGTATGGATTGGTGGATTATGCTTCGTTAGAAGGTTTGACAGTACAACATCTTATATCAGATGGAAGCTGGAATTACAATTTGCTTCGGCAGTTATTTCATACAGATCTCATTTTTCTAATCAGTCAAATTTAGGTTGAGTCTACTGAGGTGGAGGATCAGTTGGAATTGCTGAGTATTTTTTCGGGTAAAAAAATCTCAGCCTTGTCATATGAGAACTTGATGAAATGTAGATATCCTGGTAATGATGTCAAATATGGTAATTGGCTTAAAATGTTGAAACTCAACAAGAAGGTGGAGATTTTCTGGTGGAGGCTTTGCAAATCTGGGATTCCTACAAATCATTTTCTTAAATACCGAAGGATTTCCATGGCTGATCAATGTGCTAGAGGATGTCAGGTGGTTGAGGGATATGAGCATATCATGGTTCTGTGTAGATATCTAGTTGATACCATTGTGAAATTGCGTGATTGGGGTATTCACATCCCTATTTTTCAGTCTTTGGAAGATTGTTTACAGAAGTTGAGGAGTTAACAAACCGAAATTCTGGAATTGTTAGAATTTACTGCATAGTTGTTTATCTTAATTGGAAGAACCGGAATGATGTCAAATATGGTAAGTCTGCTTAACCATGCTCTTTAATAGCTGCAAATGCTCTTTCTATGGAAATGTTGAAGTCTAGTACATATCTAAATTGCTGGGGTACTATTCTCTTTCAGGAGTCTTCAAAAGCTTGGTGCCCTCCACCGTTATATTGGATTAAGATCAATGTGGACGCTGTAGTACTCAGTTCAAATGCAGCTGGAATTGGAGGAGTATTCAGAGACCACAAAGGTAGGCTTATTCTTGCTTTTGGGAAGAGTAAGCTTCACTGGGATATAGCTCAGGTAGAGTTGGAGGCAGTATTTACAGTAAGACACTTCATTCGGAGATGGATGCTTTAGCGTAAAGGAGTGATCATTGAGAGTGACAACATCAACATCATTACATTCATTCAAAATTCTTTAAAGAAGAAGCTTTGGCATGTGGATAGGTGGCCGGATACGGAGCTATACTTCTTGGATGAGTTCAATAAAGTGATCTTTCTTCGTGTTCCGAGAAGTTGTAATAAAGTAGCTAATCATTGTGCTACTATGGCTTTAGATAGCAGTTTTACCTTTGACAGTTTTACTTTTGATAATATTCCTTCCTTGTTTTTGAAATTAATCAAGGAGGAATGCTATCATTCTAACAATTGTAATTAGTTCCCTTTTACATTCTTAATGCAATTTGGTGCATCTTCTCAAGAAAGAAAAAAAAAAAACTAATCAAATTTCTAAAATTATCTGGTCTTCTTGTGATAAATATTTTGGTTTATTAAATGTATGTGGCTTCGGTTGTAAGAGTATGTTTGATTTGGTTTATCCATTTTCCTTTAAATTTGGGTATTCTTTCTGTGCTAAAGTGAGCCTTTGGGCAAAGTTTATTTTTGCTAAGTATTGTATACTCACATCCTACTATTTTCTATTATAATAAGGTGGACTCTAAAGAGTGCCAGAGACTATGTAAAATTAAAACGGAGGTTGATCCCAATATTTTTTGGTGGCTTGGTGCTGGTAACATCCTTTTTTGGATGAACCATTGGTTGGAATCTCACTCTATTGATTCCATCTTTAATACCACTTCCACGGTAGTGGTTATGGTGAATTATTTCATTACTGAAAATTGTTAGGATTATGATGAACTTTCTTGTGTTATTCTTGATCCTTTTATTCAAAAAATTATGAACCTTCCTCTTAACATGGATTCTAATGATTTATCCTACTATTTTTTCTAATATTTGGTATTAAAGCATGCCTACCATTGTTGCTACTTTTATCTGGAGAATTTTACATAAGTTCATCCCTACTGATGAGAACTTGATAAATAAGGCTTTATCTTACCATCCAAGTGCCAATGGTTTTTTCATGCAGAGAATGTGCATCATGTCTTTCTATCAGGCCCTTTAGCTATTAAAACTTGGGTGTATTTTGGTGATATTTTTTGATTAAATTATTTTAATACTAGTCTATTTATTAATGCTTTTCCTATTTCTTTGTTTATTAAGTTTAAAGGTCACATTCATAATATTTATCCCATCCGTCATTTTGTGGTATTTATGGTTAACCAAAAATAACTCTCTTTTTAATGCTTTTAATATAGATCATCATAGGATTATTAAGAATTTAAAAGATAAGGTTATGAGGCTTTTTCTTGTCAATCTCTCTATTAAGAATTTTAAGAATTATTACTTTGTGGTTTCCAATTTAGGTATCAAGATGGAGGTTGAGCATTTGTCTATTAAACCTAGGATTGCTTATCAGATCATACCTCATAATAATTCCTACAAGCTTAATGGAGATGGTGCGATGAAACATTCTAATTTGGGTTGTAGTGGCCTTATTAGGGATGGTTATGGGAATTTTATCTTGGCTTTTGTGGGACTCTTACATAATTGCTCGGCGAATTTTGCTGAGCTTTCTACTGTTTTGCATGAGATTAAATTAAGAGTTTCTCTTGGCATCTCTAATATCTGTATTGAAGTTAATGCTACTTACAATATTCATTGTTTAGGTAATGTGGATGATATTGTGTGCAACCTGGATCTTTTTTATCTTATTAGGATCATTAAACACTTGTTGATTTTTGTTAATTACTCTCTTTCTCATGTATATTGGGAGGGGAATGCCTATACTAATTGGCTTGCCAATTTGGGGTGTAACCTAGATTATTTTACTAATTTCACTGCTTCTAACCTTTTGGTTCCTTTAAAATGCGTCATAAGATTAGACAAACTTGGTCTTCCTTAGGTTAGAAGTTAGTTGTGTTTTTTTTTCGTACTTTGTAGGCTGCCTTCTCATACCGATGGGATTCTTCTATTGTATGTTTTTCTTGTTTATATTTTGCTACCATTAGGGTTTTTGGTGTTGCTCATCATATCCCAGGTTTCTAGGGGTTGTTTGACTTTTTCTAGTATGATTTCCTTTTTCCTATGGCTGGGCTATTTTTGGGCTGCTATTTTTGGCCTTATTTTGCTATCTTACTGGATGTTAGTAGGTTTTCTATGGGCTATTTATATGTAATATGTGGTTAAGCTAATGTGGGTTGTGCTGGTGGTTGTTCTTTAGACCTACTCTGCTTTAATTTGTTCCAGTGGACTGTTTGGCTCTTTCTTGAGGCTGGTCCTTGTTGGGGGTGTGCTGATGGTTATTTTTAGCCCTATTTTGCTAGGGTGCTGGGTGTTGGTTTAGCTTCTGGTGGACTATTTTTATGTATTTTGTGGCTGGGCTTGTGGGTTGTTCTGAAGTTTGTTCTTTGGAACTGTTCTTGTTTGGGTTTCTCTGGCTCTAGTGGGTTAGGTTTCTAGATTATTGTTATTTGGTTCTTGTGGGGGTTGATTCTCTTAGTTTACTACCTTTCTTTGTCATGGTTCCTATTCTTGCTAGGTTAAGGCTCGAGTGGCATTTTTTTTACTAGAACTTATGTTCCTATTCATTTCAGCTGGGAGACCTCTTATTCATGGTATCTGCTTTGTATGTGCTCTCTCTATTCGGGTCAGACATTTGGCTTGTTCTAGTTTTTTGCTACTTAGTTCTTGCCTATTTGATATTCTTGCAACTTGTATGTTTTTTATAATTCTAAATATTATTGCTATGATTATTATTTCTCCTAACATATTTTGGAAAAATTGTTTTGCTCTTGTGTGTATTAACATTTTAGGGAAATCATACTCCGGATTGTTGAAGACTTCAAATAAAGATCAGTTTAGAGTTTATTGTAATTAAAGTCAGTATTTTCCATTTTATTAAGTCTAAGAGAGTACAATTATAATTAAGTAACTAAGCAGACACACATTAGGGGAGAGTTTAAAATTCATATTTTTAAACTGCTCATACTGTACGATATCACTTCGTATAGGACGACTTGGTCAGGTATTTTTTTCCCGACGAGCAGTCAAATGTATAGAAGTGAAAATAATTTTTTCTAAGTATGGTTGTACAGGAAAATCCCAGTTTCATACAAGGATGAACATCTCGGGTCTGTTCTAGCAAAATGTTTTTTTTTCTAAGTATTGTTCGTACGGAACGATCCAATTTTCGTACAAGGACGAACGTCTTGGGCCTGTTCTCAAATGAAAATATTTTTTCTAAGTATGGATCGTACAGTACGATCCTAATTTTGTATAATAATGAATGTCTCGAGTCCATTCTCGCATAAAATATTTTTTCTAAGTATGGATCGTACGTGATGATCCCAGTTTTATATAAGGACGAATGTCTCGGGTTTGTTCTTGCTAGAGACAAAATTTCAAATTTTTTAACTGTTCATCCCGGACAAACTTAGTTGGTACCGAATGATGATTGCGTATGAAATGATTTTGTACCTATTCATAATAGTTCATACGTAATAGTATTTAAACTATTCATACGTATGATCCTACGATCGAATTATACGAATATATACGCTCAAAATTGAAAACTTTAGTTTTCTGAATGGTTTTTTATGCCTTTTATAGAAATTGTCCATTAAAGACTGACGTTAAAATTCTTTGCTTCATGATTTTTTAAGGGTAATTAAAGGAGAGAGTGTGAGAGACTATTTGAGAGAGATTCTTCTTAGTTGAGTGTTAATGGCTCATAAGATTACTAAAAGGTAAGGATCTCAGTGTGTGATTTTTTTTCACTCTTTTATCTTTCTAGATTGCTCGTGAGAAGATCTTTGAAGAAGATTTGATTCTCTTTCGACACTTGGAAAGTGTGAACAGCCGAAGGTACTCTTCCTACACTTGGAGGGTGTGAAGGTATGATGGTACTCTGCCTACACTTAGAGGGTGTGAAAGGATAAAGGTACTCTTCCTATACTTAGAGGGTGTAAAAGGATAAAGGTACTCTTCCTACACTTGGAGGGTGTGAAAGGATGAAGGTTCTCTGCCTATACATGGATGGTGTGAAAGGATGACGGTTCTCTACTGCATCAGGGATTGGTGTAAGAGAGTTTTGTAAAGGTTTCTCCGTCATGCTGTGGGGGCAAAAAGAGAGTCACTTTTAGTAATAGTGTAATATTTTAAGAGGGAGTCTTCAGCGAGTGGATGTAGGTCGTGTTTGACCAAACCACTAAATCTTTGTGTCATTTTAATTTTTGCTGCTTACTTACTACAAGTTTTTAATTCATGGTTGAAAATTTTTATTTTTGAAACTTTAATTAACTTGTTTTTTTAATCAATCGGTTTCAAATTTTTAGATCCAAGAGAATTTTTAAAATTATCAATTCACCCCCCTCTTTGTTAGCCTTGGGACATAAGCTTAGGTTTAACAACCTATTAAAGATTCAATAAATGGTAACATAGCATTATTTCAAAATCATAAGTTTAGACTACTTTTTGATAAATGAGCATCGCTATTTTTGGAAAATCTAACACACCTGAAGGGTATTTGATCACTAGATCCCCTTTATTTGATAACATCCCTTTAGATTTTTGGAAAACAAGCATGTCTACATTTTTATAGTCACTAGATTATCGTATGTGGATTGTAGTTCAAGAAGGGTATATAAAACCAAGTAGATTAGTTGATGGTATTAGAGTTCAAACACCCTTTGTTAAATGGATTGTAGAACAACGTGATTTAGCACAGTTAAATGTAAAATATTTAAACAGTTTCTTTTGTGCACTTAAAGTTAGAAGACTACATGCGAGTTTTCAAATACAAAAATGGAAAGGACATATGGGATAAACTTTGTATTACTTACGAAGGGACTAATGAAGTAAAGCCATCTAGACTAAACTCCTTATTACATGACTGAATTATTTTGCATGAAATCCAATGAATCTATTTCTGACATGTATATAAGATTCACTCAGATAGCCACTTCTTTGTATGCATTAGGTAGGGAACTAATAAATGTTGAAATGGTTAATAAAATTCTTCAATGTTTGCCTACTTCTTATGATGCAAAAATAACTACTATTAGAGAGTCTAAAGATTTAAATATTTACTCTATTGATAATTTTCTGGGTTCAATAATAACTTAGTGTAAGGAGTGAGTCAAAGGAAGATTGATGTAGGTGTATAGCGAAAGGAGAAGAACATTACACTTAAAGTGGTGGAGTCAGAGAGTGATCTATCATAACCTGAGGATGAGCATGAAATTGCCTTGATGACTAGATAATTCAGGAGCTTTCTTAAAAGGAAGCAGAGGAGATGCCAGCAGTGGAATAGAGGTAGATTTCATAAGAATGTTAATGTTTATAATGATGTGATTTGCTACGAATGTAGAAAATGTAAACATATAAAGTCACATTGCCTAAACCTAAAAGCCACTCCTAGGAAGGAGAAGGCAGAGCAGAAACCAAATGTGAAAAAGGGCAAGAAGAGATTCCAAAGAGCTTTTTGGGCGGACTCAACTTCAGATTTGTTAGAAATAGAAAAGGAGGATGAAGACACCAACTTGTGCTTAATAGACGATAATCTTGATTAGTTGGATCAAGAAGAGGTATGTGACTTAACCTATACTGAACTGTTAGAAGTTTCTAAAACGATGCATGACATATATAGGAAGCTAAACAAAATGCATGCTAGACATAATTTAGAATTACAAGAATTATAAAAACAATATGAAATCCTTAGGAAAGATCATACCTTGATAAATAACAGCCATAGGAGCTTACTTGATGAATTTGATGACTAGAGTAAGAAGAATGAAATTTTGAAATCATCTTATGCTCAATTGGAAAATATTTAAAAAGTTTTAAGGTTAAATCAGAGGATAGAGAGAATTATTTAAATTTTTATAAACATGTGTTAGAAGATTTAAACACATTTTTGAAGTTGAAAGTAAAAGACCTCAAGGAAAATAAGAAACCACCAACACTTGAAGATTTTACTAATCCTATTTTATATCAAAAATTTATACAACCCAGGAAGAGACAGAGTAATTATAAAAGATTTTGAAATCCATTTTTTGGAGTTAAATTTTATTCTTGTGGCATGATTGGACATATAGAATATACTTGTACCTTACATAGAAAAACTCATTTAGTGTGGAAACTAAAGAAGCATAAATCTAGGCATATCATATATGCATATGATTTTAATTTATCAAAAGGAGAACCCAAACTTGTTTGGGTTCCCAGGTCTAACATTTGATAGTTTTATAGGAACGCTCTCATACAAGGCTTCGTGAGAGCATTTGGTACCTGGAAAGTGATTGCTCAAAGCATATGATTGGAGACACTAAGTAATTTATATCGCTGAAAGCTAGAAGTGGAGGCTGGGTTACCCTTGGAGATAGCACCACTAAGAAAGTGGTTGGATCAGGTATGATTGAAAACTTACAAAAAAATTTTATTGAAAATGTGCTACTTGTAGAAGGCTTAAAGTATAATTTGTTGAGTATTTACCAACTATATGATAAATGATATAGTGTAATTTTTTCCTACTAGCTATATATTAAGCCTAAATGATAATGATATTTTGTATGGTTTAAGGGTAAATAATGTTTATAGGTTAAATTTAAATTATATCAAAACTCCTAAAGCTTTTTACTTGAAAACTATTTCTAATGAATCATGGTTATGGCATAAGAGATTTTGTCACTCTAGCATAAAAAATCTTAGGAAAATTACCCAAAAGGATTTGGTTAAAGGTATACCAAAACTAAACTTTACTAAGGATCACCTTTGCGATGCATTTCTATTAGGAAAATATGTGAAGTCCTCTTTTCATTCCAATAAAGATCTTAGAACTAGTAAACCTTTAAGGATTTTATATATAGATCATTTGGACAGGTTGGAATTATAAGTCTAGGAGGGAAGGTATACGGATTTATAATTACTGATGATTTTTCTAGATTTACTTGGGTAAATTCTTGTATCATAAGAGTGAATCATTTGATGAGTTTAGATGTTTTTCAACTTGGATTTAATGAAAATTAGGATGTAAGATTCGAACAAACCAAAATGATCATGGCGGTGAATTTGAAAATGAAAAATTTGAGGATTTTTGTAAAGAAAAAGGAATTGATCACAATTTTTCTACACCTAGAAACCCTCAGCAGAATGGGATAGTCGAAAAAAAGAACAGAACATTAATAGAAGCCACTCGAGCCATGTCGGCAGAATATTCACTTCCTAAATATTTTTGGGTTGAAGTGGTTAGCACTGCATGTTATGTTTTGAATAGGGTGAACATCAGATCAAAATTAAATAAAACACCCTATGATCTTCATAAGGGGATAACATCTAATTTATCACATTTACATATTTTGGATGTAAGGTGTTCATACATAGAAATGAAAAATCAACCTTAGGATAATTTAATCCAAAATTAGATGAAAGGATTTTTTCTTGGATACTCTAGTGTTAGAAAATCTTATAGAGTATCTAACAAAATAACTTTGGTAATTGAGGAGACCACACATGTTGTATTTAATGAATATAAAATTTTAGAAGAGCCAATTTTGAAAGAGGATGAAATAGAAAATAACTCTTAAATAGATGATTGGGAATTAAATGCAAGGCCGAAAAATCAATATGTAGTTGGAACTAAGTGGATATTCCAAAAAAAAAAAAGAATAACTCAAGGGTTATCATTAGAAATAAGACTAGATTGGCGGCTAACGGGTATAATCAAATTAAATAGATTGATTTTGGGGAGACTTTTATCGCTGTAGTGAGACTTGAAATAATTAGAGTTTTGTTAGCTTTTTTTTATTTTAGAGGATTCAAATTATTTCAAATGGATGTTAAAAGTGCATTTTTAAATGTGGTGATTTAAGAGGATGTTTATGTTGAACAACCTCTAGGTTTTAAAAATTCAAAATACCCAAATCATATTTTTAAATTGAAAAAGGCATTTTATGGAGTAAAACAGGGACCTAGGGCTTGGTATGAGAAGTTAAGCACTTTCCTACATAAGAGATCTTTTGAAAAAGGAAGTGAGGACACCACTCTTTTTCTTAAGAAATTGGGAGAGGATATACTCATTGTATAAATTTATTTTCATGATATCATCTTTAAATCTACAAATAAAATTCTTAGGGATGATTTTTCTAAAATAATGAGTAGTGAATTTGAGATGAGTCTAATGGCAGATTTGAGTTACTTTCTAGATTTTAGCATTAAGCAAATTGAGGAGGGAACATTTTTTAGTTAGTCGAAATATATTAAGGACATCCTCAAAAAGTATGAAATGGATAATGCTAAACCTGTCAGTACACCTATGAGTTCCTTAGTTCAGTTGGATAAGGACCCAAAGGAAAATCTATTAATAAAAAAAATTAGGGGAATAATTGGATCTTTACTTTACTTGACTACTAGGAGACTGAATATTATGTTAATTATTTATTTGTGTGCTAGATTTCAATCAGATCCAAAAGAAACATTTTTGACAGTAGTAAAAAGGATTTTGAGATATCTCTTTGGAACTCTTAATTAGCCCCCTTTACTGCCCTGCATGAGTGTGGCCACCTGCAGAAAATCTTGTTAACAATCCAGATCGCTCCTAACCTATGGGTAATCTAATCGTCAACCAAATCATAACACAAAATACAGTAATAAATAAACAAACACACCAACAATTTTACAACCAGCATGTAATAAAACTCGAGAAAAAGCCCGTCACAGTGCAGTAAGTAAATAAACACCGGCCTAACCTAAAGCTAGAGTCGGTTGTCCTAACAAACAATTCTAAATATGTGTATTAGAAAGTGTGGTTTTGATATATCCTAAATCAATTATTATTTAAAAGAAAATTTTTAGTTAAAGAAAATTTTTATTTATTAAATAAATAAGTAAAAATAAAATAAAATAACAATAATAATAATAAGTGAAATGTCACTAAATTTTCTATGTTGTATGTCTCTATCCTGAAGTGTACATGCATCATAAGTCTAAATTTTCTAAGACTTGGTCCTTAATTTTTTTTTTCCTTAAATGTCACTATTGTTATATAGGTGAAAATCTTTGATATTACTAACTCTTAAGACTTTTCGTACGTAGAAATAGGATTTTAGGGATCTATGATAAAATAAAAATAAATCTAGTAAATTGAAGTTACTACAAGGACCTAAAAGGGAAAGGTTTACGCACACCACATCAAGGGGTCCCTAAAGGTTTTCTAAGTTTAGAAATACTCACAGTCACCAGGGGCTACGACCCGGTGGTTCCGCCCGTAGCACCTCTACCTAGTTGGATAGAGGCGACTGACATCATTAGCTCCTTGTACTTTTGTTCCCTCGATCAGTACCATTCCTCGTAGTTTATGCAAATAAAACAGGAAAAACAAGGAAACAGGGAAAATAAGGGAAGGAGAAAACATATTTAATAATTAAAAATGAAATAATTAAAATTTTACTGAAAATAAAGATGTACCTTTCTTCGGGCTTGAGCACCAGTTCTGTTGCATTGCCTTTTGGAACCTTTACTTTTGGAAATACACTTGAGCTCCACTTTTCAAAACACCCACAAGTTACACTTTTCAACCTTTTCAAATTTTAATCTTTCAAAATCCATACACTTTACACTCTTTCCAAAATATCTTACCTCCTAAAACACACAATTTACTTCCTCTTCTACACATACAAATCACTTTTCTAACATGTCATTTCATTTTACTTTTCAACAATTACACATTCACTTTCAAAAATCATATACTTTTCATTTCCAAAATCACAATCATATGCTTTGCTTTTATTTTCTTTTCCAAAGCTCATACAATTCTACTTTCAAGATATACGATTCTCTCTTTTCCAACATAGACTTTTCCATCATCACACATTTTTGCTTCTTAACAATCTAATTTCCAATGCTTACCCTTTCAAACACTTTGTTTTTCAACACAAACACTTCCACATTTTTCACTACAAAATACATTTATACACATTTCAAAATTCAACACATACACTTCACTACTTTTTACCATTCTCACACAAATATTTTTTTAAAATACTTCTACATTTAAAACATACAATCTCCACTTCTTACTTTTCATACACCTCAAGTTCCATTTTTCAAAACACACATTTTTCACAAAAAATCAAAACACTTTTAAGAATCCAAAACACACAAATTTCACTAACACATTTTTTTTTTTAAAGTATACATATTTTTCATACAATTCATCTTACACAAACACCACCTTTCAAAAACTATATTTTTTTTTATTTTCAAAACTCACTCTCTACTTTCCAAAACCTCGCATTTTCACCTTCCAAAACATATAACTTTCATCTTCCCAAATCACCATTAAATCTCCTTTCAATCATCATTAAATCTCCCTTCAATCATAAACTAAAATCTTCTTTCAATTATTTGAAATTTTTGCAAAAGGAAGTGTTAAGGATAATTTTCCATTTATTATGTACGTTTCCTAAAAATATTCACACTTAACTTTCATTCAAGCTCTTTTTGAAAGAATTAAATAGACATATACTTCACCATTTTTCTAGTAAACAAGGCTATGCATAAATCTAGTATTCATCCATTTTTAAGAAATCAAACAAAACTTTTCATCAACCCTCTTTCAAATCCCTTTTGAAGAAAAAGAAATGCACGTACATTTATGATTCCTATAGATTTTTACACCAAGATACAAAATCTTCTTCTTCAAATAAAGTTTCCTTTTAATCCATCGCATAAAACTAAACAAGGAACTATAAGGAGATAAAAAGTTTAGGGAGGAAGAGGCAAGAAGCAGTATACCTGAACTCAATTGAGGTAAGGGATGACGGATCTAAGTCTTGCAAATGGCTAGGAATAAGACATAGGGTTCGGCCCTAGAATTCCTTGTAGAAGAGGAATCCCACCTGTAGCTTTTCAGGCAAAAAAAAAAAAAAAACAAGGAAGAAGAAGGGGGAATTCGGCTCATTCCCTTAGCATCGTACGAAGCAGAGAGGGAGAGCGATCAGAGAAGGTGTTTTTTCGCCTGGAGGTCTGCGAACAGAGAAGGCCTTGCGAATTGGGAGGTAGTTCGGTCCTGGGGATTTCGCAAACTTGCTGGAGATAGAAGCGAACTGGGCTTCTTCTCATACGATCGGGAGGGAGAGATCAGGGCAGTTTACGAATATGGTTGTGCGAACTGCAGTTTGGGCTTGGGGGAGTTTGCCTGGGTTTCAAACTAGTGAGGAAAAGGCGGAGAATAGGTCCTTCATTCAGCCTTCTTGCGGGCTGGGAGAGGAAGTTTTCGGAACTGCAGGGGAGAGAGGGGCGGGCTGGGTAGTGCGAATGAGATAGGCCAGGTAGTTTGAATTTGGTTTTCCGAAAAAGAGAGAGAGTGGGAGTTCGTGAATGAGAGCGTTGCTCTGTGTGTGCGAATGTCTGGGAGGAGGAGTTCGGTGCTGTGTATACGAATGAGAGGGGGATCGTGGGGAGTTATGCGAATTTTTGAGAGAAGAAAATCATGGGTTCGGTTAGACTAGCCCTAACTCTTATTTCATTTTAGCTTGAATAATGTTAATCATTTCTTTGAATCAATTTTAATTTTAATTTGGTCTAAATGAAACTATCGTTCTCTCGATTCAAAAATGATGACCAAATCGACGACTAAGATCAATGGATTTAGTTTGAAAAAAAAAATCCGAGTTGATTATACTATTCGTGATCATAACCAATTTAATCAAATTAAATTTACTTAAAATCAAATTTAATAAATATTTATTTTGATTGATAAAAATAAAAAAAAAGTATTGATTTAATCAATTTATTCTAATTAATGTTGATTTGATTTTAATAGGTTTAAAAAAAACGAGTTTAATTTAGATTTAATCGAAATTGTCATTTGTTAAAATAAATTCGCATCGAGTTGATTTTATTTGAATTAGTGATAATTTAGGTCGGGTCAGGAAGTTGAGTCGATTCTACGTCAGTGGGTATTCTCCTAAGGGAAATCCTATTAGATGACGTCTACGCTAGGTTACGGAAACCTAGGAGCTAGATATTGATTCTGGGGAAAATCAACCTCAAATAATGAGGTCAACAACATGTTGTATTTAATGAATATGAAATTTTAGAAGAGGAAATTTTGAAAGAGGATGAAATAGAAAATAACTCTTAAAAGATTGAGAAGATTATTTTGGATTAAAATTTAGAGTTAGAAAACCTATTGCCTAGAGATTTAAGATTTTCTAAAAACCATCCTAAGGAATTAATTTTAGGTGAACCTAGTGAGGCTGTTAGGACTAGGCGTGGACTAAGGAAAAAAATCAATCATTCTATCTTTATTTCAATGATAAAATCCTCAAATGTAAATCAAATACTTTTGAATGAATTTAAGATTTTGGTAATGCAAGAAGAATTAAATTAATTTGTGAGAAATGATGATTGGGAATTAAATGCAAGGCCAAAAAATCAATATGTAGTTGGAACTAAGTGGATATTCCAAAAAAAAAAAGAATAACTCAAGGGTTATCATTAGAAATAAGACAAGATTGGCAGCTAATGGGTATAATCAAATTAAATAGATTGATTTTGGGGAGACTTTTATCCCTGTAGTGAGACTTGAAGTAATTAGAGTTTTGTTAGCATTTTTTTATTTTAGAGGATTCAAATTATTTCAAATGGATGTTAAAAATGCCTTTTTAAATGTGGTGATTTAAGAGGATGTTTATGTTGAACAACCTCTAAGTTTTAAAAATTCAAAATACCCAAATCATATTTTTAAATTCAAAAATGCATTTTATGGATTAAAACAGGCACCTAGGGCTTGGTATGAGAAGTTAAGCACTTTCCTACATAAGAGATCTTTTGAAAAAGGAAGTGAGGACACCACTCTTTTTCTTAAGAAATTGGGAGAGGATATACTCATTGTATAAATTTATTTTCATGATATCATCTTTAAATCTACAAATAAAATTTTTAGGGATGATTTTTCTAAAATAATGAGTAGTGAATTTGAGATGAGTCTAATGGGAGATTTGAGTTACTTTCTAGATTTTAGCATTAAGCAAATTCAGGAGGGAACATTTTTTAGTTAGTCGAAATATATTAAGGACATCCTCAAAATGTATGAAATGGATAATGCTAAACCTGTCAGTACACCTATGAGTTCCTTAGTTCAGTTGGATAAGGACCCAAAGGAAAATCTATTAATAAAAAAAATTAGGGGAATAATTGGATCTTTACTTTACTTGACTACTAGCAGACTGAATATTATGTTAATTATTTATTTGTGTGCTAGATTTCAATCAGATCCAAAAGAAACATTTTTGACAGTAGTAAAAAGGATTTTGAGATATCTCTTTGGAACTCAAAATTTAGAAATTTGGTATCCTAAGTACAGCTCTTCATTTAAAATAATTGGATATTCAGATTTGGACTTTATAGGTTGTAGGGTTGATAGAAAGAGTTCTAGAATTTGTCAATTTATAGAAAATTCATTAGTTTCTTGGTCCAATAAAAAATAGAATTTTGTAGCTCTATCTACTGCTGAAGCTGAATACATAGCCTAAGGAAGTTGTGTAGCACAAATTTTTTGGTTGAAATAATAGTTGATTGACTTAAAATTTACAATAGGTATAGTTCCAATTTATTATGATAACACTAGTACCATTTGTATTTCAAAAAATCTTATTCAACACTCTAGAACCAAACATATAGACATAAGGTATCATTTCATAAGGGATCATATATCTAAAGGAGAAATTGAACTAAACCATGTTTCAACTAAAAATCAACTTGCAGATATTTTTATAAAAAAACTAGCCTTTGATACCTTTAGTACATTAAGAATAAGGCTAGGTGTGATTGATCTTAACGCTTAATTAAAAGTTTTTGCAAACTTGATATGTGTTTTTTTATTTTATGTGCTTATTTGTGTTTATGATTTTATGTTTTGTGTTATTTTGAAATGTTTTCACATCGGATCAACTATTTCTGATCGATCGTGCAAATTTTTCTAAGTGTTCTACTCATACTGTACAAAATTATTTTCGTCATGTACAAATTATGTAGTATTTTGATCATTGTTTTGAACTGATTGTGTAATGTTTTCATTTTCAATACATATTATATTGTATTATATTTTTAGCATCCCGGACGATTTATATTACTTCATCTGTTCGCATGTTGACGGTTATACATGTAAAATAAGTTATTATAACTGATCGTACATACGAACCTATAGTACGTAGATACAATCCACATGTCATTCGATGTGGGGAATGAATCTAACCATCATTAAAATGATCTTAAATAACTGATCTTCCTGGATGAACACCTGTTCATCTAAACAATCGTCTGGTCAAAAAACCTGTATGAAAGGATGCCTTATAACTTGCGTGATTATGAAAAGTCATTTCATTTCGAATGTATTCATTCGCACATACAAAATTTATTTCATCATGTACGAACCATCAATTGTACTGCACAAACCTATTTTCGTACGTATGCAATATTTTTATTTTTTAAATAGAAGAACTTTAGAATTCATTTTCATTCACTTCAATAACCTTTTCTAATCCTTCAAATCTTAGCAATGGCCAATTCTAGCAAGAGGGATAGACTCACTAAGGGTTCATCTTCCAGGGGTGGAGACAATAACTTTCTATGCACGAATAATGAGGATTCTTTTCTTAGGTTTGTTTCTGCCAAGATTACACCCTCTAGAATCCTACTTTAAGAGGATATTGACTTTTATGTGATGCCTCTTTTCTCTACTACTCAATTTTCATTTATCCTAACTTTGATTCATGCCTATAATAAAGAGACCTTTCACTACTTTCTAGCAAACATATCTTTTAATGAGGATGAGAGTAGGATTAGATCTTTTGCTTTTAATAAAAGGGTAGAAATAATTAAGGAAGATTTAGGAACCTTTTGCACTTGGAGGTCCCAAGGAGTTAGGGCCCACACTTTGACTTATATATCTAATTTTGATTGGACTAAAATAAATAAAGTTATTAGAGGGGTTGAATAAGTACATCATTTATCTAGGGTCTATTCTTTAAACCAAAATGCAAGGGTCATTCAGCATGTCCTTAGAATCTCTATTATTCCTAAAGCTTGTGATCGCATTAATATTACTCTTTTGTCCATTGTTACTTACCTTATAATGACTGGTCAACCTTTAAAAGAAGCCCAACTTATTACTGACTATATTTATAGCCTTTCTGAAATTGGACATGTCTCACATAAGAGAAAGAAAAATATTGCTTTGGGACACCTAGTGACCTATATCCTTGAGAAGAAGTACAATCTTATTCATCTTGATCCTCTACTTGAATTGCTTATCTACTTCACTAATGCTTCATTTCGAGCACTTTTTGGGAGAGATGATAATACAAGTGAGAATTCTGAGAGAGAAGGGGGAGCACCTACACCTACACCTATGCTTGCTCATGGATCTAATTTTCATCAGATGGACTAGTGGTTTGACCGATTAGAGAGTCATTTTGATTAGTGCTTTGATCAAAGCACTAATCAAAATGAATTTGATCAAAGCACTAATCAAAATAATTTTAGTAAGAAGGATTGATAATTTTTATTTTTTAAGACCAATTAAGTCAGTACCTTTAAAAGAAGCACATTCTTTTTAGGCATACATAATTTCAATATTATTATTACAATTTTGATGTCTTATTATTTTTTATTTCACTTTTCAATATAATTATCTTTGTACTTAGAGAATTTTGAGTTTTTAGGGTATTGATTTTGGAAAGATCAATTAAGAAAATGGAGAAATTTACAAGTGTACAAAAAATAGAAAAGAATGTGTAATGGTTCGCAAATTGAAAAATAGGCATAAAATTAGCCCAAATATAAAAAGATGCACAAGATGTGCCACAAATATTTGAAAAGATGCGCAATATTGCCAAACAAGTGTATTGATAACGTTCTTTACTCTATCTTTTAATCTTCAATTTCAAATCAATCTAATGTTCAATTATATTTTGTATTGGAATTTGATTTTAATTAATCTTCATTTCATCACTTTTGTAATAGTTCTCCTTATCTAATTATCTAGATTGTTTCATAACCTTGATATATCTAATTTGTCTATGTTATATTTTAATTTAAATGTTATGAATCTTTATTTTTCTTCAATGAACATTAATCTTGTTATTACAATTATAATTCAATCTCTTTCAACATCAATTATCAAAGGTTTCTCATATGACTTCTTACTTTTCTTTTACTAATTATTTTTCCTTTTTTTTGTTAGTTTAAGGAGGAGAAATAATGTTTGTTTGCATTTGATATTGTTTGTTTGCAATTTTTTTTTTGCATTTTTAGTCTTTATTAGAGTTGTTTTATATTTTTGTTTTTCTATTTGAAGTGTTTTGTGACAGTTTAAAGTGTTTTTTGAGTTTAAAAATAAATAATTGATTTGTACTTAATAAAAATTCCATAATATTCACATGCTTATTCATTTAGGGGGAGTTAAGGAGAAATTTAAGATTTTTAATTTTATTCAAACAATAATTATTTTGCCATCATCAAAAAGGGGGAGATTAGTGAGATGGTTGATACATAGTTTTGCATGTTTGATATTTTTAAAACTTCTATATTTTTTATGACTCTAAATATTATTAATTTGATTTTTATTTCTTCTAACATATTTTAAAAGAATTATTTTTCTCTTGTGTGTATAAATATTTCAGCAAAATTATACTCCAGATTATTGAATATTTAAAATCAAGATCAGTTTAGAGTTTATTATAATTGAAGTCTGTATTTTTCATTTTATTGAGTATGAGAGAGTATGATTGTAATTGAGTAAGTAAGCACACACACACACTAGGGGCTAGTTTAAAATTCATATTTTTAAACTGATCGTACTATATGATATCACTTCATACGAGATGATCTGGTCAATTTTTTTTTCCCGATGAGCAGACAAATGAACAAAAATAAAAATAAATTTTTCTAAGTATGGTTTGTGCAAGACGATCCAAGTTTCGTACAAGGATGAACTTCTCGGGTATGTTCTCGCAAAAAAAAAAATCTAAGTATGGTTCGTACGGGATGATCCAATTTTCGTACAAGGACAAACATCTCTGGTTTTTTCTCGCATGAAAATATTTTCCAAAGTATGGATCATACGAGATGATACCAATTTCGTACAAGGATGAACGTCTCGGATCAATTCTTGCATGAATTTTTTTTTTATGTATGGATCATATGGGACGATCCAGTTACGTACAAGGATGAACGTCTCAGGTCTGTTCTCACTCATTTCATCATGAAGTTTCATATAGAAAAAAATTAAAATTTTCTAACTATTCATCCTAAATTAACTTAGTTTGTACCTGACGTTGAATGCGTACGAAATAATTTTGTATCGATTCAAAATAGGTTCGTACATAACAGTATTTGAACTATTTGTACATACGAACATACGATCGTACTGTACGATCGTATGTGCTCAAAATTGAAAATTTTAGTTTTCTGGATGGTTTTTTAAGTCTTTTGTATAAATGGTCCATTAAAGCTGACGTTAAAAATCTTTGCTTCGTGATTTTTTATGGGAAATTGAAGGAGAGAGTGTGAGAGAGTAATTGAGAGAGATTTCTTCCTAGTGGAGTGTGAAGGGTTCACAAGGTTACTCAAAGGAAAGGATCTCTGTGTGTGATTTATGTTTTTAACTCTTCCTCTTATCTTTCTAGATTGCTCGTGAGAAGATTTTTGAAGAAGATCTGGTTCTATATGAATACTTGGAGAGTGTGAATAGCCAAAGGTACTCTGCCTATACTTGGAGGGTGTGAAAGGATGAACATACTATGCCTATACTAGGAAGATATGAAAGGACGAAGGTACTCTTCCTACACTTGGAGGATGTAAAAGGATAAAGGTACTCTGCCTACACTTGGAGGGTGTGAAAGGCGAAGGTTCTTTGCCTACACTTAGAGGGTTTGAAGGATGACGGTTCTCTGCTACACTGGAGAATTGTAGAAGAGAGTTTTGTAAAGACTTCTCAACCTTACTTTGAGGGCAAAAGGGGAGTCACTTTTGTTAATACTACAATACCTGAAGAGAGAGTCTTCAGGGAGTGGATGTTGGTCGTGTTTGACCGAACCATTATAAATCTTTGTGTTATTTTAATTTCCGCTGCTTACTTACTACAAGTTTTTAATTATGTGGTTGAAAAGTTTTACTTTTGAAATTTTAATTAACTTGCTTTTTTTTAATCAATCAGCTTCAAATTTTAAGATTCAAGAGAATTTTTTAAATTACCAATTCACCTCCCCTCTTTGTTAGCCTTCAGACACAAGCTACTTACTACAAGTTTTTAATTATGTGGTTGAAAAGTTTTACTTTTGAAATTTTAATTAACTTGCTTTTTTTTAATCAATCAGCTTCAAATTTTAAGATTCAAGAGAATTTTTTAAATTACCAATTCACCTCCCCTCATTGTTAGCCTTCGAACGCAAGCTTAAGTTTAATAACATATTCAAGATTCAACAGTACCTAGGTTATTATGTATTTTAGCATAGTAGAAAACTCAAGCTCCTAGGATATTTTTATTTTCTTTTTTAGGCTCTTTTGAGCATTACTGAGCTTGAGATCTCTTTATGGACCTTGTACTTAATTTCTTATATTAACGCATTGGACCGTGGTTGGGTTTCCCCTAAAAAAAAGGGTTGAGCATTTTATTCACTTAGAATTAAGGTTAGATACACACATTTAGGAGTCAACAACACATTGGGAGTATCCAAAATAGAAGCACGAGGTATATCGTGTATGGTTTTAGGAGAAACTCTCTTCAGTTTAAAAATATTTCCATCCACCACCAACATCATATTATTAGTGACCCTTTCATGAGTAATGTCTATATATATGTTTTGTCTTCATTTGTTGAACTTTCATGTTTTAAGTTCTTCTATTGTATTGTACTCTTGTGTGTTTACTTTAGTTAGTTTTAAAATTTAGTTTTCAGTCTGACTCTTTTTATGATGTTAAAAGGGGAGTAGAGTTGTTGTACTATTTTATTTTTTATTAATGTTTTAGATTAGTTCGATTTTTGTGTTAATATATTTTTATTTGTTGTTTTAAAAATATATTTTTAAAATTTTAAGAGGTTTTCAAAGTTAATTTAATAGAGGCCATTTAATCAGGAGGAGACCTAAGAAGAGAATTAAAATATCAAATTGTAAATTTAAATTCCAATATGTATCATCATAAAGAAAGAGAAAACTATTAAAATATGGGAACCCAACCTAATATTTTGAGTACATAGTATGTGTTAAATTCCAATATGTATCATCATAAAGAAAGTAGACTCATAATAGTGCTTCATTAAGGTCTTGTCAATTTGTAATAAATAGCCTGAATTATTATTTTTTTCTTTACTCAATTATATAATTAGGCGTATGTTAACAAGACAAATCAAACATACACTCACAATGGGGAATAAAAATTAACTACTTGAATTATTTGTTAAATAATAATATATGATTCAAATCATAACATATCATTTGTTAATAAAAAAAATAATTTAACTATTTAATTAAATTTTAAATATTAAAAGTGAAGAATAACTAATCATATCGTGCAATCTTCAATCATATAGAATGATCAACAACTTTGATAAACACTACTATCAAATCTATGTTATCTAAATTAGGCAAATTTTAAATATAAAATTTAATATGATTGTATTGCACGAAGGATTTAAATTGTGTAACTATTAATTAATGTTGCCTAATGTTATCTCATATATTAATCAATTGAATCAGGATCAACTCTTAATTAATTATTGTCTTGTATGATCCAAATCATATAATGTTATAAACATGATAACTTATTTGTCGAAGCTTGGTTCATCCTAGATGATCTCTTTTTTGATATAACTAATTATATTATTTGAATAAATATCATACAAGATGATCAATGATAAGAATTAAACTAATCAAGTATTGTGACCTGAATATGATACTATATGATAAGAGTAATTAAATTAAAATTTTGGATTTAATTTAAATTAAGCACTTTAAGGTCTAAGTTAAGTTGAGTAGTCAAATACATATTTTTCTTGGTGATAGAGCTTTAGAGAGGGAGATGGTCTCTTTTCTTTTAATAGAGAATCCAAACCACCATGGAGAGAGAGGAGGTGAGTTTAAGGGAGACTTTTCTCTAGAGAGTCACACAATTATTCCTATCGGCTTGCACTATGGGTTATTTTTTTTTGTTTATCGAGTTCTTTAAGAAGAGCTCTAGATAAAGTTCTTGGGAGAAAAAAATTAACATGTCGAGGAGGTTCGGAGTGCGGCTTCTCCTCCATTGCAATGAGCATGAGGGAGAAGCATCTTCAACGTTACCAGGAGCAGGAGGGATTGAAAGCTATGTTATGCTGGTGAGCGAAAAAAGGTATGCATTTAAGGAGGAGTCTGTAAATGTCATTCTCCACCTGGGAATGGAGAACGGCTTCTTCACCTAGCTGAGAGCTAAATTAGTGTGACTAGTTGATTTCCTAAAGAGAAGAACCTTTGGGGAGTTGACACGGGTTGATTTCGATTGAACCACTATAGAAATTAGTTTATTTTTTTTCTTTTTGAATTTACCGAATTTTATTTTCTTCAAGCTTTTACTTTGAGAATCTTTAATTAATTACTCTGTGCTTATAAATTTCTCCAAATTGTTTTTAAACTATTGCTTTGAATCAATCTTTTGATCTCTCATTGCTCAAATATTTAAAGATAGAAAGGGAATATTTTTATAAAACAATAATAACTTAGTATTATTTGCTTTTATTAGTTTGTTTTTTATATCATAATTTAATTTTTGTCATTAAGTTAATTGGTCAATTGGTTTTAAGTGAAAAAGTTAAAAAAAATGCAAATTCAACACCCCCTCCTCCTCATGATGTTCCTTAGCAATTTCGATTGATAGTTATGTTTTGGGCACACGATTAATTATGTAGATAGTGTTTTCAAATGGTTACACCTAGAATGTAAATGGAATAAAGGTGTAGCATACATGATAGAACCAAAATTTGGTAATATTATGTTGTATGTTAAAAATTACCATTGTGTTTAAGCTTGTGTGGTGAGAGAAACTATACTAGGCTAAAAACTTGTATGTGGCGTGATATTCACAACCGCAATCACCATTATTGTTTAATATAGTACTAATGGGTGCAATTGTGTTAAAGTGAATAAAAAGAGCCTAGACATTACATTTCTTTCAAAGTAAATTAACCAAATATAATTGGTTAAATGATAAATAAATTTTGAAAAAAAATTTGCATATAAAAAATGGAAGAAATCTATACACTTGAATTGGCTAATTCAAAGGGTGCTTTATTCGGTAATAATGAATATGATAATGGAAGTATGCAACTTTTCTTGCTTGTGCAAGTATTATAAGAAAATGAAAAGTGATAATTGGTATATATATATATATATATATATAATATTTTAGATTAAAAGAGATAAGAGTTATCTTGGGAGGTGGCCAACATGTGAGAGCCAATGAGCGACTCAAATTTTGATCATTGACAATAATTAAATGGGCATCTATTAGAGGCTTATAAGGGTCAATCATAGACATCATATTTAATTGTGCCCATTAATAAGGTATTAATCGTTCATGAAGAAATAATAAAATAAGAATTAAATACGAACATTACATATGGTTTCAGCAAAATTAAGATGTATAGATAAATTTATGCTCTATAGTAGAAACATATAAGACTTTAAATTAGTTAAAATTTTCAGTGGAAAAAATAAATAAATGTGAAAGTCATATAAGTAATTGAGAGGCTATAGACATCACCTATGAGAATTTAATTATTATCAATATATTGTGTGTGGAGAGAATAATAGCAGAGAAGGGTATAGGTTGGTTGCGAGGAGCTCAAAAGAATTTAATGATAGGTTTTGCACCTTGCGAAGTGGCCTTATTTTTCTTAGGTTTTGCCTAAATATGATTAAAAGGTGCAAGCAAAATGATGAGTGGAAGGCATGGTGATATGTAGTGATAAAAAGATATTGGTTGGGTATAGTATGATCCATGGGTACCATTGCGTGGGTTGCCTACTATTAAGTCTTTAAATAGACCCAAAAAATACTCTTTTAAATAACTAGCACGAACATTAATAGAGAGATTAGCCAAAATAATGGCAACATTAATAGTAGATGCTTCAACTAATGTTTTTGTGGATACTATGAAGAAAGATTTTGTGAGAGATCTGAATATGACACTAAGTATCATATTGTTGAAAGGATTTTGAGAATGAACTTGATCTACTATTCATGTATGAGTATACAATTAATATAATCATATGATAGACAATCAATTATAATAATTTGAAATAAAAAAATAAAATAAATTAATAGAGAAATTTAATAATAAATATAATAGTGTTATAAAAAATTATTTAGACATTGTTATAACTAATAAAACTAATCTAAGCCTGCAAATTGAAATACTAGTCATTTATGCACCAAAGTACACACTCGTATATCTCACCATAGATATTTAATTATTAGTTGTCAACTTATAATTAATGAACTTGAATCTCGTGGACCTTAGCAATGAAGACTCACCTAGGGGTCACTAAACCGAACTCAACAAAATAGCCAAAAATAGAGTTGGGTACATGAAGGGTTCACACAAACAACTTAGATTGGAGTTCACTCATCTTGCAAGAAGCATAACTTTTAAGCTACTCACCATCATCTCAGGAGGTTTTTCATTAATGAATTCTATCATCCTATCAATAGCAAATGATTCTCCTAAGGAGATTCAAGTTCTCTTTGTCATAGTCGATTGATGATGAAGTTCATTACTGCCATATTTGATTTAAGCAAACTCATTCAACATATTGAAGCAATCTGGACACTCCATCCAGATGGTTGCCAACGCCTCCAAATGACTCATAAATAACATCACTTTTAGTTCTATCTGATCGTCGAACCCACCTTTGCTCACTTTCCCATAAGTAATTGACACGAGGGGACTCGCCCTAAGGGTGAGAAGTTGAGCAAGAAAGGTGAAGCGATTCATAAGGCCTCTTAGCCTATGGCATATGTCCAGGGCAAACTATTTTAGGGGTTGTTTATTATAGTAATCTTTTGTATGTTCTGATGCAATCTTTTCTATAGCCCTCAAATTCTTACAAAATAATGATGAAAATGAACTTGTTGGCAACTTTCTAAAGGAACTATTTAGCTAACAATATATTATCAAATCTTTTTCTATTCTTTTCATACAAATCACAAGTTTTCGAGTCATAGCTTTTTGATTAATTTGTCGCCTAGTAAGGTCAGGTACCATCCATAGACACATTTGGATCAAACACTAAGAACTAGTTTCGAAAGACTTATAATTATGCGGAATATTATAATGTTCATAAAAAATATATGTATGATTTTAAATTTCTATGGATATGACAATTGTCAAGTGAACAGCCGTCTAAAAAAGGCTTTATAAAATGGATATTACAATTAACGAAAAAAAAAATATAATAGCAAATCTATAATAATTGTGTCAATGTCTGTCATATCTTAATAAATAATAAATTATACTTCTTCGCACGGGGCTCTTATGCTACCATAAGTTTTACGTTTGCCAGGACTTCTACTAGCCAGGCAAATGGCAAGCTGAACTGCTCTGTTTATTTTATTGTGCACGTTTGCTGGTTCACGTGAGGAAAACTTCGGTACACTGATATTTCATCTATGCCTCTTAAAATAATAAAATATTACGAATTATTGTCATTTATTGTATTATATATATCATTTGTATTATATTTTATACAAATTAAATTATTCAATAAATTAAAAAGTAAAATCAAGTGAAATTTTAACATAACTTCTGTTGCTTATGAATAACTGTTTTGCTATTTTGGATGTCGTTGAACACTTTTTTTTTTATATGAGAATAGCGAAAAATAGTGGGGTAGGTGAGCCTGTGGCTTGATCTCTCCTCATTAATGAACTGGCGAGCCAAATTTATCGAGCCACGAGCTTAAGTTCAAGCTCAAATTCGAGCTCATTTATTAAACGAGTTTGAGTTTAGGCGTGATGAGGCTTGGCTCATGACCTCGCGAGCCGGCTCATAATTAATTAATTATTGAATAAAATATTTTTATATTAACGTAATATATAGCTGGCGGTGGCCGAAAGCGGAAATTCCGATCGGGTGCGGGAATTTCGAAAGATGGAATGTGGCGGGCTTCTAAACCCTAAAGAAAGCGAGAATTTCGAATGGCCGGGCTGGATGAGGATGAGGGTCGCAGGCTTTTGTGCGAACCGCAAACGAACAAACGGGCTGCTCGACGGTGTGCTCGCCTGCAAGAAGCAGGACATGAACTCTTGTGCAGGTTTGAGCCGCTCGACGAGCCGACCTGTGTGGAGACGAGTCGTGCTCCAGCTCGGCTCAAAGTCAACTCGACTCAAGCTCGAATTTGAACCAATCTTTTGATTGACGATTTGAGCTCGAAAAGAGCACAACTTAACTCTACTTGACTCTATAATTTACACCGCTGGCGAAAAGTACATGAGAAGACTTGAATTTCCAAACAAAAAAGAAAACTTTTTTTTATTCGTACCTACGTATATCTTTGTCGTATTTGGGAATATGAGAAACTTTATAACATTTCAAAAAATCGTGCGGAAAAGATCAAACGCATGAAACATTCACAACCCTCAATTCCATTGAAAATTAATTGTTTTTCTATTATTTTAAAATCGCCCGACAAAACAGATAAAAAAATTTTAGGAGTAGGCTGAACTCATTTAAAATATAGAAGGGATTTATGTAGGTATTATAAAAATTTTAGATTTTAAGAAATCTTGTTATATCCTAGAATATTCACGACGGCAGAGAAATAAAAAATGTAAAATCTTAACTTTATACAAAGATCCAGCACATAATCAGATAAGAGAGGGATGTAGAATTCATAACAGAAACCACGGAGCCTGACCTAGTTTGAATGAATCCACCATTATTTGCAATCGGTTTCAAAGAAAAACCTTTCTTGGGGGATGGCCTTGGCTTGATGTAATCAATATACATCTTATAAAATGGATTACATGATCGAAGTTCAAAAGAATCACTATTGATATGTTTCTTGGTCGGTAGAATCATAGTTGGTGGGCGAAGGAGGTCGGAAAGGCCATAGTCATTTGATGGTTGTCGGAGGGACCCTAATGGACAGGCGATAATGATCCATTGTCTGGCAATGTATGTCGGAAGAATCGTAATCTGGCTATGGAGGTTGGAAGGACCATAGTTGGCAGGCAACAGTGATCAAAAAGACCATTATTTAGCGATGGAGGTCAAAAGGACCATAGTCTGGCTGTGGAGGTTTTAAGGACCTCAGTCGGTGATGTACGAAAGTCCGGCGTAAGGAAGAAATTCAATGATGAACGGATGTCAGGCATAAGATAGAAGTCAAATAGAAATCCGGCAATGGGAAGATGTCTGGTGACGGGTGAAAGTCTTACGTCAGGTAGAAATCTAGCGACATGCGGAAGTTCAATGTCAAGTAGAAGTCCAAGAAAAGTCCGTCAATGGGCAGAAGTCCGGGGACGGTTGGAAGCCCGATATCATGTAAAAATCTAGCCACTGGCAAAAGTCTGGGGTCGAGTAGAAGTTAGATGAAAGTCAGATGACTGGTAGAAGTATGGCGATGAGAATAATTCCAGCATCGGGTAGAAGTCTAGTGATGGACAGAAGTCTGGTGATTGGCGGATGTTTCACATCGGGTAGAAGTCCTACGAAATTCCAACGATGGGAAGAAGTTTGGCGTCGAGTAGAAATCTAGCGAAGGGCGGATGTATGGTGTCGGGTAGAAGTACGATGAATATCTTACAAAGGGCAGAAGTTTGGAGATGGGTAGAGTTTTGATGTCTTGTAGAAATCCTATGACGGGTATAAGTTTGTTGTTGTGTAGAAGTTTTAAAAATAAAAGCAGCAAAAAATATAAAAGATACAAGATTTATAGTTGTTCGGTCGAACACGACCTACATCCACTCCCTAAAGTCTCCCACTTTAGGTATTACACTATTACCACTAGTTTCTCTCCTTTTTCCTCCACAGCGAGGCGGAGAAGCCTTCACAAAAACTCTCATCCACCACAACCCGGTGCGGTAGAGAACCGTCGTCGTTTTACACCCTCCAAAGTGGAGGAAGAGTACCATCGTATCATCCTTTTACAACCCCCAAGTGTAGGCAAAGAACCGTCGTCTTTTTACACCCTCCAAGTGTAGGCAGAGAACCATCATCCTTTTACACCCTCCAAGTGTAGGCAGAAAACCTTCCGCCTTTCACACTCTCCAAGTGTAAGAAGAGAACCGTCATCCTTTTACACCCTCCAAGCGTAGGCAGAGAACCTTCCACTTTACATACTCTCCAAGTGTAGGCAGAGTACCTTCCGTTGTTCACACTCTATAAGTGTAGGCAGATAACCTTTCGTTGTTCACACTCTCCAATTGTAGGCAGGGAATCTTCCGCTGTTCACACTCTCTAAGTGTCGGCGGAGAACCGGATCTTCTTGAAAGATCTTCTCATAAGAAATCTAGAAAGATAAGAGAAAATAGTTAAGTAATCACAAATTATACACAGAGATCCTTACCTTTGAGTAACCAAGTGAATCCTTCATGTTACAGTAGTAGGAAACCTCCTTTAAACACTCTCTCTCACTCTCTCCTTTAAATTCTCTTAAGTATGCACGAAGACCAAATGAAAAAAAAAGATATAAGATAATTCTAAGTGGACCTTTTATCGAAAAGAAATAAAAAACATCAAAAACTAAAATGATTCAAATCTGTACGTTCACGATCATCTCGTACGATCGTAATTCGTACGTACGAACAATATTAAAACTGTTGCGTACAATCTCAAATTGAATCAGTACGAAAAGCTTTTGTACCTGATCATCATCCCATACGAACTAGGTTCGTCCGTTACGAACAGTTATTCCCAAAGTTTGTTGGTACGAAAATGCAGGGACTACAAGTTTTCAAAATTGAGGACATCATCCTGGGACGAATCGGTAAAATCGTATGGATGAATAGTTCAAATGAGAAATCCAGAGGACATCATCCTGGGACGAATGGTTTAAATCATCTGGACGAATAGCTTAAATGACAAATCCAGAGGACATCATACTAGGATGAATGGGTAAAATCATCTGGATGAATAGTGTAAATGACAAATCCAGAGGACATTATCCTTGAACGAATGGGTAAAATCGTATGGACGAATAGTGTAAATGACAAATCTAGAGGACATCATCCTGCGATGAATGGGCAAAATCGTCTGGATATATAGTGTAAATGACAAATCCAGAGGACATTGTCCTGGGATGAATGGGTTAAAATATTCTTGACGAATAGTTCAAATGACAAATCCAGAGGACATTATCCTAGGACGAATGGGTAAAATCGTTTGGATAAATAGTTCAAATTATAAACCCAAAGGACATCGTCCTGAGACGAATGCATAAAATCATCTAGACGAATAGTTCAAATGACAAATCCAGAGGACATTATCCTGAGATGAATGGGTAAAATTGTTTGGATGATTTATACTTAGAAAATTTTTTGCCATCTCTGTTCTTTCCATTGCTCATTTGGGAGTATAACTTACAAGATCATCCAGTACAAACATGGTTCGTATTATACGATCTGTTTTAAAAATTGAGAATTTTAAAGCTCTCCCCCGGTGTGTGTGGGCTAAGTTACTAAATTATAATCACACTCTCTCAGACTAAAATAAAATAAAAAAATACAAACTCAATTGTCACAAAACTTTCTAAGTAGATCTTGATTTGAAATCTTCAACAATCTAGAGTATGATTTCCCTGAAATGTTAGTACACACAAGAGAAAAAATAAATATTCCAAAATGTGTTAGGAGAAAATAATAATCAAAACAATAATATTTAGAATCATCAAAATATATAAGTTGCAAGAGTATAAAACATGCAAAGCTAAGTATCAACTCTCTCAACAATCTCCCCCTTTTTGATGATGGAGAAAGAATTATTGTTTGTTTAAATTTGAAAGTCCTAAGTTTCTCTTAAACTCCCTTTGAATGAATAAGCATGAGAGAATAAGGGGCATTTATTTTGAACAAATCAAAATTTTAATTTTAAAGTTTTTCAACACACAAAAATAATCACATAAAAATAAAAAGACAATGAAACATTAAAACAAATACCAAACATTTGAAAAGGCACGAACAAAACAATCAATCAAATGTTCTCAAATAATATTTCTCCTCCTTTTTGATAATAGAAAAAAGAGAAGAATAAACGAACAGACAAAGAAATGCAAGAAGTCATATGAGAGGCCTTTGATAATTGATCTTGAAAGAGATTGAGTTATATATTTGCAATAAAAAAATGTCATTATAAAAAAAGAAGAATTTATATGATTTAAGTATAGATATAACGTAGACAAGAAAAAAATATTAAGGTCATGGATCAGTTTAGACAATGAGATAAGCAAAATTATTATAAAATATATGAAATGAAAATTTATGTATTTCAAATTTTAATAAAAAATAAAATTGAATAGAAGATTCATTTGAATTTAAAGATTAAAAGATAGAGGAAAGATTATATACTTGTGTCGCTTTACACATATTTTTAATATTTGGGGCACACTTTGTGCATCTTTTATATTTGTGGGCTATTTTTGTGCCTCTTTTTTAATTTGCGAATCATTGTGTATTCTTTTGATTTTTGTACACATGTATATTTTCAAGTTTTTAATTGATCTTTTCAAAATTGATAATCTAAAATCTCAAATTTCTATAAGTACAAAGATATTTATATTGAAAAGAGAAATAAAAATAAGAAAACATCAAAATTATAATAATAATATTTAAATTATGTTAGTCTAACAAGAGACATAAGTTTGATAGCCTTAACATGATTGAGTTATAACAAAACTTAAATTTTCTGAAAAAAATTAAATTTTCTAATGAATTCAATTTTGTATTGCATTTTAAAATATACCACTTGTTAGATCAATTTGACAGGATAATCATATAGGCTAACAAATATTTCTAAAAAGAGATAAAAAAAAACTAAAAAATAAGACATGATAATTCTTATTTTTATCCTGATGAATGATAATACATTGAGCACGATAGATATCAATACACACATATTTCATAAAATATAAAACATAAACACATAATAAACTAACAACACATCACATCACAACTAGTAGAGAGAATATTAAAAGAAGTATAGTCATCATTCTGAGGGGCCCTAATCTGGAGGAGGTCGTAGGGAACGAAAATAGTTTCATCATGTACGATATAGAGTTTGTACGTATGAAATAAAATTTTGTATGTACGAATGAATGTGTCCAAAATGAAACGGCTTTTGGTAAACATACAAGTTACGAGGCGTTCTTTCGTATAGACTTTGACCAAATGATCGTACATACAAACAGGTGTTCATCTAGGTTGATCAGTTATTTAAGATTTTTTTATGACGATTTGAAATGTCCCCCACTCAGAAATGCCACATGTTCGTACGTACAAACTGAAGGTTTATACGTACGATAAGAACAAAAGAAGTTGTTCTAACCGTAAAATAATCGACATGCGTACATACGAATTAATACACATCATCTGGACAATCTGCAAATCGTACAGATGAATGTTAATAAAAACTAAAAAACTGCATGCATACTGTTCAACTCAATGATTGATATGCTACATGATTCGTCTAGAACAAAAAAAAATTGTACAGATGAATGTCACACTTAGAAACATTCATATGATTGCCCTAAAATATGAATTTTGAATTTGAAAATATTTTTGAAAACACACCAAACAAACGGACAAAAAAAAAAAACAAAAACAAACATGCATAAAAACTAAAAAATACACAAGGAAAATCACAAAACCAAAAAACACACTTACAAAAACACATATAAATGTTGCAGAAATCTTTATTTAAGCATTCAAATCAACCACACCAAGCCTTGTTCTTAATGTACTAAAAGTATCAAAGGCTAATGGTTTTGTAAAAATATCTGTAAGTTGATTTTCAGTTGAAACATGATTGAGTTCAATTTCTCCTTTGGTTACATTATCCCTTACGAAATGATGTCTGGTGTCTATATGTTTGATTTTTGAATGTTGAATAGGATTTTTAGAAATACAAATGACACTAGTGTTATTATAATAAATGGTAATAGTGCCTATTATTAATCCTAAATCAATCAACTATTATTTCAACAAAAGTACTTGTGCCACATAACTTCCTAAGGTAACGTATTCAGCTTCAATAGTAGATAGGACTACATAATTCTTTTATCAACTGGATCAAGGACTAAAGAATTTCTAATAAATTGATATGTTCCAAAAGTACTTTATCTATCAAGCCTACAACCTACAAAGTCTGAATTTGAATATCCAATTATTTCAAATGAAAAGCTAAAATTAGGATACCAAATTCCTAAGTTTTGTGTTCCCAAGAGATGTCTCAAAATTCTTTTCACTATTATCAAATCTGATTCTTTTGGATCTGATTGAAATCTAGCACCCAAATAAATATTAAACATATTATCGGGTCTGCTAGCTGTCAAGTAAAGCAAAGATCCAATAATTCCCCTAAATTTCTTTTGATCAATAGATTTTTCCTTAGGATCCTTATCCAACTAAATTGAGGAACTCATGGGCGTACTAACAGGTTTAGCATTGTTCATTTCATACTTTTTGAGGATGTCCTTAACATACTTTGACTAACTAAAAAATGTACACTCCTCAATTTGCTTAATGCTAAAGCCTAGAAAGTAACTCAAATCTCCCATTAGACTCATTTCAAATCACTACTCATTATTTTAGAAAAATCATCATAAAAATTTATTTGTATATCCAAATATGATATCATCAACATAAATTTATACAATGAGTATATCTTCTCCTAATTTCTTTAAAAAGAGAGTCTCCTCAATTTGCTTAATGCTAAAGCCTAGAAAGTAACTCAAATCTCCCATTAGACTCATTTCAAATCACTACTCATTATTTTAGAAAAATCATCATAAAAATTTATTTGTATATCCAAAGATGATATCATCAACATAAATTTATAGAATGAGTATATCTTCTCCTAATTTCTTTAAAAAGAGAGTTGTGTCAACACTTTCTTTTTCAAAAGATCTCTCTAGTAGGAAGGTGCTCAACCTCTCATACCAAGCCCTAGATGCCTATTTCAATCTGTATAATACATTTTTTTTAATTTAAAAACATGATTTGAGTGTTTAGAATTTTCAAATCCTAGAGGTTGTTCCATATAAATTTCCTCTTGAATCATCCCATTTAAAAAGGAACTTTTAACATCCATTTGATACAAGTTAAATCCTCTAAACATGCAAAGGCTAACAAAACCTTAATTGTTTCAAGTCTAGCTACAGGGAAAAAAGTCCCCTCAAAATCAATTCCTTCAATCTGATTATACCCCTTAGACACCAATCTAGCCTTATTTCTAATGACTACTCCTGAGTCATTTATTTTATTCTTGAATACTCAATTCCAACTACACTTTGATCCTTTGGCCTTGTAGTTAATTCCCAAACTTCATTTCTTAAAAATTGATTTAATTTTTCTTACATGGCTAATATCCAAAATGCATCCAAAAGTGTTTGATCAATATTTGTGGGTTCTATTATTGAAATAAAGGTTGAATGATTGACTTTTTTGTTCAGTCCACGTCTAGTTCTAACACCCTCACTAGGTTCATCTATAATCAATTCTTTTGGGTGATTTTTAGAAAATTTCAAATCTCTAAGCAATCGGTTTTCTATCTCCAAATTTTTATCCAATTTTATTTTCTCAATCTCTTCGAAGTCAATCTCTATCTTATCCTCTTCAACAATTGACTCTTCTAAAATTCCAGATTCATCAAATACAACATATGCGGTCTCCTCAATTACCAAAGTTCTTTTATTGAATACTCTATAAGATTTTCCAACACTAGAGTATCCTAGAAAAATTCCTTCATCTGATTTTGGTTAAAATTTTTCTAAGGCAGATTTTTCATTATTATGTATGAACACCTTACGTGTAAAAACATATAAATGTAATAAATTTGATGACTAACAAAAGTTTGATGATCGTATAATGAGTTGTAAGGGTTGCATCTATAATGAGTTATATGGCATCTTCCTTAAGCGGTGTTAGAGATTCTTGAGGAGTTGACCCTCCAACATCTGATAGAGTGGAGCCCTCACAACCCATAATGGGGAGTCTAGAAATATCTAAAGGTCGTTGGTGGTTTTCTTTCTTACTAACCTTCTTAGGAACCTCTTCCTTTTGGGAAGACTTGAACCTCTTGCTCTTCACTTCTACTAACTTTTTTTATTTTCCTCCTTCCTAAAGCTTTACTATAATTGAGGCCAATATTAGGGGTTTCATAGGACGGATTAGTGGCCTGTCGTTATGATGGGCGCCCTTCGCATATAAAATTAGTATATTATCCTTTATTTTGGTAGATGAGAGGCGAGGTACCCACTGATAGCCATCCACTAATAGAGATGTGGCTGGTTTCCTTACAAATTTTTAATTATTCCTAATATACTATGGTGTCAAAATTCTTGCTTCAGTCTTCCCTTCCTTCAAAATTTCCTTTTCAATTTTATAAGAGATCATCCCCTTCACATGTCTCATTTATTCTTCTTTGGTCTTACCTGCCTGGGCAATACAATTGTGGATGATGTGAAAGTTAGTGTAGGTTGTTAGACCTTATTGAGCTGTCCCAAGGCTAAATAAAAGGGGAGTGAATTGTTTATTTAAATTTTTTTTTACATTTTTTATAAACATTTCTAGAAAATTTAAGCAATGATACTTTAATATGTAGCTATTATGATATGTTTACCTCAAAAGATTTTTCAACCATAAAACTTTAAAGTGCAAAAAAATAAAAATACAGAAAAGTTAAAGTGAATAGAAGAATACCAAATTTTATAGTGGTTCGGTCCAAACTTAACCTACATCCACACCCTGAAAACTCCTCCAAGTATTGTACTAAATCGAAGTAGCTCTCCTTCTTCCCCCACAACAAGGTGAAGAAGCCCAAACAAACTCTCTTCCACCAATCTGTTGTGACAGAGAATTGACATCTTTTGCACCCTCCAAGTGATGGTAGTGTACAGTCACATCATTTTTCGCCCTACTTGTGAATGGAAAGTACCATCA
The DNA here is from genome assembly GCF_001605985.2 of Dendrobium catenatum. NCBI lineage: Eukaryota > Viridiplantae > Streptophyta > Magnoliopsida > Asparagales > Orchidaceae > Dendrobium > Dendrobium catenatum. The sequence goes on from NW_021320096.1 coordinate 407,525, forward strand.
TAACCTTTTCCACCCTCTTGGTGAAGGCAGATAACCTCGACTCAATGTTTAAGATCTTCTCTCAAAAGCTTCCATAGGAGATGGGAAGAAATTTGAGGAAGACAAAGAGATCCTTGCTTTGGGCAAACTTATGAATCCCTCACAATACCCCCTAACTTGATCTTAAAAGTATGAACATTCAGTTCTCTTAAACACCCCATCAATGAATTAAAAAAAAAAATCATGGGAAATAATAAAATTTCATCCATCTTATTAATTTTTGTTTTATAAACAAATACAAAATATGCTAGTATGACATAAATCACATGAAAAACACAAGAAAACCAAAATAAAAAACAACCTCCCCCTGAGAGCATTTTGCAATAGAACATAAATTCAAAACAAACATATAATAATAAAAAAAAATACAATACTAAAAACATAAACTAAACCAAGCACAAACCAAATCAGACCAAAAACATAAACTAGACGACTTCAAACAAACACAAACAATAGCCTCCACCTTTTTACCATTAGAAAAAAAATCCCCTGAAAAAGTAAGTTGGTATAGAAAAATCTAATACATAATGAAGAAAAGGATTTTAAACTATTTGTATGGGCAACATTCAATTTCTGATGGGAAAAGGAAAGAATCAAAATGTAAATCAAAGAACAATTTAGATAAGAAAAGTTGAACGGGTTCAATGTTCACTGTAGAAAGCCAAAATATTAATTAGGATAATAAGTGCAAAATTATTGAAATAGAAATCTTATAGTTTCAAATTAAATAGTTGAAATTATCATTTAATGCAAGGATTTTTCTAAGATTTAAAGTAGTGGAAAGAAATAAATGTAGTGTGAGCTAAATTTATGCCTCCTTATCAATAAGATTTATTTGACTGACGAGCATTGCTCATCTTTTTATATTGGGCTCATTTTGATCCCCTTTTCAAATTTGGTACACCTTGTGCATCTTATGACATTTCGTTCTTTCCACATCCTAACTCAGTAAATCTTAGCTTGTGTGATTATCTTTCAAACAAAAGAAAATATTTTCTCGTATGACGAGCAATAATTCACAAAACAAAATTCTATTATTAAGTTTAAAATCAACACATTGAATAAGAAAATAAAACAAAAATTAAGTCACTAGTTTTGTAACAATTATAACTATAAGAGATTGATCTATTAGAACATTAAAATGATCTTATTATCTAAATCTTAATTATAAATTGATTTAAAGTTTGAGAAGAGGAAAGAAAACAATTTTGCTAGAAAAATTATGTTGTAGTTCAAAATATTTTAAAATATTCTCTTAGATAAAAATTAGTAATTTGAACTTTAGATATTTAAAGACAATTTAAGAGGATTAATACCAACACAAGATAAACATTTCATTAAACATACAATGTAAATACTACTAATATAGAAATACAAACATCTCAATGCTATCACATGAATACTATAAAAAAACAAATCATACATCAACTTTAATAGAAAATAAAAACTAAAACACTGGAGGATCTTGACCTGGAGGTGGTTGAGGAGGATTAAACATTATAAAGTAGTTTTTGATGCTACTACTTGAGTGTTGATTGATTCAAACTATCCTCATAGCTAGCCCATATCTTCATTCTATTTAGTATCCTATTGGTTAATGCATATCTCGAAATGATCAAATCGTTTATCAAAATGAGACTCAAGACAATCAAATCTTTGGATAATTTCTTGATAGAAATGATGCTGATCAGGTCCAAGAGCAGGTGTAGGTGCAAGTATAGGAGCTGGTGCTTCTCCTCTCCAATTTCATCTCCCTTATCCCCTTGATCCCGATGAAAAAGAGTACAAAATGAAGGTTCTATGATGTAAATTGAAAGATTGTTTGGTGGATCGCGATGAATCAAATTGTATTTCTTTTCAAGGATATAGAAGATTAAGAGTCCTAAAGCGATATTCATCTTTATTTTAGTGGTAGGAAGTCTAATGTTGATAAGATTACTGATGTAGTTTAGAATCAACTAGGATTCATCAATTGGAGTGTTTGACATTATAAGATATATGACAATATAAAGCAAATAAGTGAGGTTGATACGATCACTAGATTTAGGAATAATGAATATTCTTAAAACATGCTGGATGATCCTGACATTTTGGTTCAAAGTGTGTACACGTGATAAGTGATAGATTAAAGGTACACCTCTAAGGGTTTGATTTATGGTAGATCAGTCAAAATCATCTCTTAAAGTTATAATGTGTGTCATTTCTCCTTTAGTTTTAAGGGGTAGAAAAGTGTCTAAATCCTCTTCAGTGATTTTTACTCTTTCTTTAAACCCAAATGAGGAAATTTTGGTATTATTCTCTATCATTCTCGAACTTGTAAGGAAATAATAAAAGGTATAAGAATGGAATGCATAGATTAAGGTGAGAATGAAGGAAAATTGGGTAGAATCGAAAAGAGGCTTTACCAAAAAGTTGATATCTTCTTAGATAAGAAGATGAGATGGAGTGATTTTTGCCTCAAAGAAACGCTGGTAGGATTCTTCATTTTCTTTATAAAGGAAGTTATCATCAAGTTAATTAGACTGAGATGAAGAGCCTTTAGAATGTCGAACCCGCATGCTACTGTAGCTTGCCATTTGGAGAGATTTGAATTCAAGATGACTTGAAATTGAAAGAGATTATGAAGAAAACATAACAGATAGCTTCCAATTTAAAGAAATTAGGCTCATTCGTATAGTACGAAATTATGTTGGTATGCACGACTAAGATTTCATACGGGACAAAAAAAATTTTGTACATACCAATTGAAAAATTCAAGAATGAAATGACTTTTCATAAACTGCAATTCTCGAGGAATTATTTCATATGACTTTTGACTTAAACAATTTTGTCGACGAACATATGTTCGTCCAAAAAGATCAGGAAAAATGATCGTACTAGACAGTTTGGTTTGTCCATACACAAATTGATAGTAAGATCATAAAGATAAACATGTGTTCGTATGGATGAACTTTAAAAAATAGTTGCACTTGAAATTCCCTCCCTATTTACACAGACAAAAAATAATCAATTCATATTATATGATGCTGTCATTATACAGTACGATGTATTACAAAATCACATTTTTCATCTTACCAATTCAGAAATATTGTTGAGATAGTTTATACTTAGTTTTGCATGTTTGATATTCTTGCAACTTTTATGTTTTTGTGATTCCAAATATTATTGATTTGATTATTATTTCTCCTAACATATTTTAGAAGAATTATTTTTTCTCTTGTTTGCACTAACATTTTAGGGAAATCATACTCATGATTGTTAAAAACTTCTAATCAAGATCAGTTTAGAGTTTATTGTAAATGAAGTAATTATTTTCTAGTTTATTCAGACTAAGAGAGTGTGATTGTAATTGAGTAACTGAGCACACACACACTAGGGGAGAGTTTAAAATTCATATTTTTTAAATAGATAGTACAGTACGATATCAATTCATATGGTATGATTTGGTCTATTATTTTCCCCAACGAGCAGTTGAACAAACATAAATGAAAATATTTTTCTAAGTATGGATCATACGGGAAGATATTAAAATTCACACTAGGATGAACGTCTCTGTTTTATTCTCGCACAACGATCATATGGGTTGATATTAATATTTGCACCAGGATGAACGTCTTTGTTTTGACCTTGAATAAATATCATATAGGATGATATTAATGTTCCTACTAGGAAGAACATCTCTATTTTGACCTTGAATGAAGATCATACGTGATGATATTAATGTTTATACCAGGACAAATGACTCTTTTTTACCTTAAATAAAGATCGTAAGGGACGATATTAAATTTCGTACAAGGATGAACACCTCTATTTTAACCATGAACAAAGATCATACTGAACAATTTTAATTTTTTATACAGGGATGAATGGCTCTATTCTGCTATCCCCGCATTTCATCCCAACATTTCATACAGACAAAAATTGATTTTTCTAACTGTTCGCCTTGGATGAACCAAGTTCATATTGAAAAATAATCATGTACGAAATGATTTTGTACCGATTCATAATAGGTTTGTATGCAATAATATTTGAATGGTTAGTACGTACAAACATACGATCAAACAGTATGATCATATACGCTCAAAATTAAAAATTCAATTTTCTGGATGATTTTTCATGTCTTTTGTATAAAAGGTCCATTAAAGACTAACTTAAAAATCTTTTTCTTAGTGAATTTTCAAGGCAAAATTAAAGGAGACAGTGTGAGAGAGTGTTTGAGAGAGATTTCTTGCTAGTGGAGTGTGAAGGGTTCACAAGGTTACTCTTACATAAGGATATCTATGAGTGATTTCAATTTTTTACTCTTCCTTTTATCTTTCATAATTGCTCGTGAGAAGATCTTTAAAGAAGATCTGGTTCTCTATCGATACTTAGAGGGTGTGAAAGGATAAAGGTACTCTGCCTACACTTAGAGGGTATGAAAGGATGAAGGTACTCTGCCTACACTTGGAGGGGGTGAAAGGATGAAGGTACTCTACCGACACTAAGAGGGTATGAAAGAATGAAGGTACTTTTCCTACACTTAGAGGGTGTGAAAGGAAGAAGGTGCTCTATCTATACTTGGAGGGCGTAAAAGGATGAAGGTACTCTACGTACACTTGGAGGGTGTGAAAGGATGAAGGTACTTTGCCCTACACTTAGAGGGTATGAAAGGATGAAGTTACTCTTCCTATACATGGAGGGTGTAAAAGGATGAAGGTACTCTTCCTATACTTATAGGGTGTGAAAGGATGAAGGTACTTCGCGTACACTTGGAGGGTGTGAAAGGATGACGGTTCTCTATCGCACTAGGGATTGGTGGAAGAGAGTTTTATAAAGGCTTCTCCGACTTACTGTGTGGGTAATAGGAGAGTCACATTGGTAATAGTGCAATACCTGAAGAGGGAGTCTTCAGGGAGTGGATGTAGGTCGTGTTTGACTGAACCACTATAAATCTTTATATCTTTTATTTTTTGCTTCTTATTTTCTACAAGTTATTAATTCTGTGGTTGAAAAGTTATTTTGAAAAAATTAATTAATTTGCTTCGTATATTAATCGATTTAAGTTTTTAAATCCAACAGATAATTTTTAAATTTCAAATTCACCCCGCCCCCTGTTGGTTAGCCTTGGGACATTAGTTTAGGTTTAACAATCTAATTGACATTCAACAAGAATCAATAAGCGATATGAGAGCTTTATTTCAAAACTATAAATTTAGACTACTTTTTGATAAATGAGCATTACCACTTTTGGAAACCGGAACACACCTAAAGGGTTTTCGATCACTAGACCTCCTTTATTTAATGACATCCATTTCAATTTTTGGAAAACACACATGTCTACATTTTTACAGTCATTAGGTTATCGTATGTGGATCTTAGTACAAGAAGGGTATATAAAACCAACTAGATTGGTTGATAGTATCAGAGTTGAAACACACTTTTCTGAATGGATTGTTGAACAACATGACTTAGCACAGTTAAATGTAAAATGTTTAAATAGTTTATTTTGTACACTTAAGTCAGAAAACTACATGCGGGCTTTCACTCACAAAAGTGCAAAGGACATATGGGATAGACTTTGTATAACTTATGAAGGGACTAACGAAGTAAAGCAATCTAGACTAAACATCTTGTTACATGACTATGAATTATTTTGCATGAAACCCAATGAATCTATTTCTGACATGTACATAAGATTCACTCAGATAGTCATTTCTTTGCATTCATTAGGTAGAGAACTAACGAATGCTGAAATGGTTAATTAGATTCTTCGTTGTTTACTTGCAGTATATGATGCTAAAATTTTTGCATATACAGAGTCTAAAGATTTGAATGTTTACTTTATTGACAATTTTCTTGGATCACTAATTACTTATGAGCAAGGAGTGAGTCAAAGAAAGATTGATGCAGTAGAATCATAAAAGGCTAAGAATATTGCATTGAAAGTGGAGGAGTCAAAGAGTGATCTATCGCAACCTGAGGACGAGGATGACATAGCTTTAATGACTACATAATTCAGGAGCTTTCTTAAAAGTAAGAACAAGAGACACCAACAGTGGAATAGTGGTAAGTTTAATAGGAATGTTAAAGTTTCTAATGATGTGATTTTCCATGAGTGCATGAAACCTAAACATATAAAGTTGACTGCCCAAATATTAAAGCCACTCCTAGCAAGGAGAAGGCAGAAATCAAATGTGAAGAAGGGCAAGAAGAGATTCCAAAGAGCTTTCTGGGCGGACTAGGCTTCGGATTCATCAAAAACTGAATTGGAGGAGGAAGTCACCAACTTTAGCTTAATGGCCGAAAATCTTTATCAGTTAGCTCAAGAAGAGGTACGCTCTCATACAAGGTCATGTGAGAGAATTTGGTATCTGGAGAGTGGTTTCTCAAAGTATATGACTGGAGACACTAAGCAATTTATATCACTAGAAGCTAGAAGTGGAGGCAGGGTTACACTTGGAGATAAAACCACTAGGAAGGTAGTTGGATCAGGTATGATTGGAAACTTACAAAAATTTTTCATAAAAAATGAACTGCTTATAGAAGGCTTAAACCATAATCTTTTGAGTATTAGCCAGCTCTGAGATAAAGGATACAGTGTAAAATTTTTCTTTACTAGCTGCATATTAAGCCTAAATGAAAATGATGCATTGCATGAAAAGAGGGTAAAAAAGTTTATATGCTATATTTGAATTATATTTCAGTTCCTAATGCTTTTTGATTGAAAATTATTTTTGATGGATCATGGTTATGGCATAGGAGACTTTGTCAATCTAGCATAGAAACCCTTAGAAAAATTACCCAAAAGAATTTGGTGAGAGGTATACCAAAACTAGACTTTATTAAGGATCACCTATGCGATGCATAGTAATTACGAATATAGGTGAAATCCTCTTTTTAGTCCAATAAAGATCTTGGAACTAGTTAACCTTTGAATATTTTACTTATGGATCTTTTTAGACCAGTTGGAACTGTAAAATTAGGAGCGAAGGTATATGGATTTGTGATAGTAGATGATTTTTCTAGATTCACTTTGGTTAAATTCTTATATCATAAGAACGAATCATTTGAGGAGTTTAGAGATTTTTTAACTTGGATTTAGAGAAAATAAGGATGCGAGATTTTAACGATTCAAAGTAATCACGGTGGTGAATTTGAAAATAAAAAATTTGAGAATTTTTTGTAAAGAGAAAAGAATTGATCATAATTTTTCTGCACCTAAAATCCATCAGCAGAATGTGTAAGTCGATAGAAGGAACATAACATTAATAGAAGCCACTCGAGCCATGTTGCCAAAATATTCACTTCCTAAATATTTTTTGACTGAAGTGGTTAGTACTGCATACTATGTTCTAAATAGGGTTAATATCATATCAAAATTAAATATATCCTTTTAAGAGCTTCTTAAGGGAAGAACACTTAATTTTTCACATTTGCATATTTTTGGATGTAAGGAGTTCATACAAAATAATGAAAAATCTACCTTAGAAAAATTTGATCCAAAATCATATGATGGAAATTTTCTTGGATTTTCTAGTATTGAAAAATCTTATAGGATATTCATAATTAAAGAGACCACACAAGTTATATTTGATAAATCTAAAATTTTGGAAGAGCCAATTTTGGAAGAGGATGAAATCGAAAATAACTCCTAATGAATTGAGAAGGTAAATTTGGAAGATAATTTGGAGTTAGAAAATCTGATGCCTGTAAATTTGAGATATTCTAAAAACCACCCATAGGAAATGATTTTTGGTAAACCTAGTGAGGGTGTTAGTACTAGGCATGGACTAAGCAAAAAATTTAATCATTCTTCCTTTATTTCAATGATAAACCCCACAAATATAAATCAAGCACTTTTGGATGAATTTTGGATTTTGGTAATGCAAGAACAATTAAATCAATTTATGAGAAATGATTTTTGGGAATTAATTGCAAGGTCAAAGGATCAAAGTGGAATTGAACTAAGTGGGTATTCAAGAACAAAATGAATGAATCAGGAGTTATCGTTAGAAATAAGGCTAAATTGGTAGCTAAGGGGTATAATCAAATTGAAGGGATTGATTTTGAGGTGACTTTTGCCTCTATAGTGAGACTTGAAGCAATTAGAGTTTTATTATCCTTTGCCTTTTTTAAAGGATTTAAATTGTTTTAAATGGATATTAAAAGTGTCTTTTTAAATTGGGCGATTTAAGAGGATGTTTATGTTGAACAACCTCTAGAATTTAAAAATTCAAAATACTCAAATCATATTTTTAAATTTTAAAAGGAATTATATGGATTGAAATAGGTACCTAGGGCTTGGTATGAGAAGTTCAGCACCTTCCTAATTGAGAGATCTTTTGAAAATGGAAGTGTGGATACAATTCTCTTTTTAAAGAAATTAAGAGAAGATATACTCATTGTAAATATTTATGTTGATGATATCATCTTTGGATTTACAAATAAATATCTTTGTGATGATTTTTCTAAAATAATGAGTAGTCAATTTGAGATGAGTCTAATATGAGATTTGAGTTATTTTTTAGGATTTAGCATTAAGCAAATTGAGGAAGGAATATTTCTTAGTCAATCAAAGTATGTTAAGAACATCCTCAAAAAGTATGAAATGGATAATGTTAAACCTGTTAGTACACATATGAGTTCCTCAATTCAGTTGGATAAGAATACAAAGGGAAAATCTGTTGAACAAAAGAAATTTTGGGGAATAATTGGATCTTTGCTTTACTTGACTGCTAGCTAACCCGATATTATGTTCAGTGTTTGTTTATGTGCTAGATTTAAATAAAATCCAAAAGAATCACATTTGACAGTATTGAAAAGAATTTTGAGATATCTCCTGAGAACTCAGAACTTAAGGATTTGGTATCCTAAGTCTAGCTCTTCATTTGAAATAATTGGATATTCAGATTCGGACTTTGCAGGTTGTAGGGTTGATAAAAAGAGTACTTCTCGAACTTATCAATTCATAGGAAAATCTCTAATTTCTTGGTCCAGTAGAAAACAAAATTCCATTGCCCTATCTACTACTGAAGCTGAATACATTACCTTAGAAAGTTGTGTGGCACAAGTTCTTTGGTTGAAATAATAGTTGATTGACTTAGGATTTAAAAAAAACACAATTCTAATTTGTTGTAATAACACTAGTGCCATTTACATTTCAAAGAATTCTATTCAACATTCTAGAACCAAACATATAGACATAAGGCATCATTTTAAAAGAAATCATGTATCCAAAGGAGAAATTGAACTAAACCATATTTCAACTGAAAATCAACTTGCAGATATTTTTTAAAAACCACTAGTTTTTGATACTTTTAGTACATTAAGAATAATGTTTGGTGTGATTGATTTGAATTCTTAGTTAAACATCTTTTACAAACTTGATATGTGTTGTTTGTGTGTTTTCTGTTTTTGTATTTTATGTGCAAATTTGTGTTTGTGATTTTATGTTTTTGTGTTTTGTGAGTTTTTGAAATGATTTCACATCAGATTTCCTGTTTCTCTTCAATTGTGCAAATTTTTCTAAGTGTTTTATTCATACTGTATCAAATTATGTTTGTATTATAAAAATACTGTATCATTTCGATCGTTGTTTTGAACTTTTTACATGTCTTTTTTATTTTCTAATACATTTCATACTGTACAATTTCTGTATCATCCCAGACAATTTGTATTACTTCATATGTACGCAACTAGATGGTTGTCCGGGAAGAATAAGTTATTATTACTGATCATACATACGAACCCCTAGTTCGTATGTATGACCACTTATCATTCAATATAGGGGACGAATCTAACCATCATTAAAATGATCTTAAATAATCGATCATCCTGGATGAACACCTGTTCATTTGTACAATGGTATGGTCAAAAAACCTATATGAAAGGATGCCTCATAAATTGTGTGATTACAAAATGTCATTTCATTTTAAATGTACTTATTCGTATATACAAAATTTATTTTCATACGTACAAACCATGTATCGTAATGTACAAGCCTCTTTTCATACGTACAAAAAATCATTTTTCTTTAAATAGGAGGGCTTTCGAATACATTTTCATTCACTTCAATAGCCTTTTTAATCCATCAAATCTTAGCAATGGCCATTTCTAGCAAGAGGGGTAGACTCATTAAGGGTTTATCTTCCAAGGGTGTAGACAACAACTTTCTATGCAGGGCTGGTGAGGAACCTTTTCTTAAGTTTTTTTCTACAAAAATTAAATTTATTATAAAATTTCTTATATGTTAATCCTGACTTAATTGATCAAAAAAGTGTTATAACATTAACTATAATATAAAAATTAATTTTATTATGAAATCTAATTTTATAAAAAAATTTAAGTTAATTTTTAATTTGATCAAGTTAAGGCTATCAATCTCATGTTCTTTTTGGACAAACAAAATTTTAATACTATTATTACAATTTTGATGTCTTATTATTTTTTAAATTCTCTTTTCAATATATTTATCTTTGTACTTAGATATTTTAGATTATTAATTTTGGAAAGATCAATTAAAAAGAAAGAATGCGTAATGATTCGCAAATTGAAAAGAGGCACAAAATTAGCCCAAATACAAAAAGATGCATAAAGTGTACCTCAAATATTAGAAAAGATGCACAATGTTGTCAAACAAGTGTATTAAAAATGTTTTTTCCTCTATCTTTTGATCTTCAATCTCAAATCAATATAATGTTCAATTATATTTTGTATTGGAATTTGACTTTGATTAATCTTTTTTTCATCACTTTTGCAAAAAATTTCCTTTATAATTGTCTAGATTGTTTCATGACATTGGTATATTTATCTTATTTATGTTATATTTTAATTTAAACAGTACTAATTTTTATTTTTCTCTAATGAACATTAATCGTGTTATTATAATTATAATTCAATCTATTTCAAGATCAATTATTTATGATTTCTCATATGACTTCTTTTATTTCAACTTTTTCTTCTTTCTCCTTTTTGTTGTTGTCAAAAAAAAAAGTGGAAGTAATATTATTTGATTTTGTAAAAAGGGGAAGAAATTTTTTGTTTGATTTGTTTTTGCTTTTAGTTTTTACATTTAGGGTTTAGGGTGGAGAAATTTTTTGTTTGATTTGTTTTTGCTTTTGGTTTTTATGTTTGATTATTTTTGGATTGCTAGAATTATTTTATTTTTCTATGTGAAGTATTTTGTGAGTTTATGAAAATTAAAAAAAAATGATTTGTACTTAATAGAATTTCCCTTATATTCACATGCTTATTCATTTAGGTGGAGTTAAAAGAGAAATTTTGGATTTTCAATTTTACTCGAACAATAATTATTTTGCCATCATCAAAAAGGGAAGATTGTTGAGATAATTGCTACTTAGTTTTGCATGTTTGATATTCTTGCAACTTGTATGTTTTTTATGATTCCAAATATTATTGATTTAATTATTATTTCTCCTAATATATTTTACAGGATTTGTTTTTGCTCTTGTGTGTACTAGTATTTCAAGGAAATCATACTCCGGATTGTTGAAGACTTCAAATCAAGATCAGTTTAGAGTTTATTGTAATTGAAGTCTGTATTTTCTAAATTATTGAGTCTGAGAGAGTATGATTGTAATTGAGTAACTGAGCACACACACACACACCATGGGAGAGTTTAAAATTTATATTTTTTAAACTGATCGTACATTACAATATCAATTCTTACGGGACGATCTTGTCAGTTATTTTCCCCAATGAGCTATTGAATTGGAGGCGGTAGAGAGAGAAAGTTTGCAATTTTTTCAAAATTTTGGTTTCCTAGTTTTTATTCCGGTTATTCAGGGATTGGTGGAGGAGTGGTGGCGGAAGGCCGCCGAACTTCATCTCTAGCCAGGTCATCTTCGGATACTGGTGGAGGTATGGCTAGTGATGGATGTCGTCATTTATCGCCGAAAAGGTCTCCTTCCATGGTCGGCAATAAGCCTTTCGGTGTGAAGATGGCTGAACATAAAAATGTGGATATAGATTTGGAATTTCTGAGAAGGAAATCTCAAGGACCTTTGGTGATCAAGGATGTTGTTGAGGAGACTCTAAGGAAGGCTGTTTATGTGGAAGGGAAAGGTAAATCGATTGATGAAGAAGGAAATTATTCGAAAACTTTGGAAACTGGCAAGGTAGATATGGATTCAAACTTGGCAGATCCTTCTGCATCATCATCGGGTAAGAAAATTTTTGTTAACAGGTTTGAGAATTCAAATGTAATCCCTGGGTTGCCCAGCGTGATAAATGTGAATTCTCCAAAGTTTGTTAACAGAAATTCTCATGTTCTCAGTGATGAGGCATTTGCTAATGTTACAGGAGGAGCGGGCAAGATTACTGTTGATTTGCCTTTGAAGACAGGAAATGAATTGAAGGATAACCCATGGATTAATAAGCCTTACAAAAAGATAGAATTCAAAGATGAAGACTAGGTATTAACTAAAGACGGTATAGCTGTGAAGATGTGTGAGGAAATGGAAATGGAAAATTCTAGTAAACTCTTAAACTCATTGGTGATTAAAGTGTTTGGTAAGGAAATTCCAGCTCACTTGGTGGCATGGGAAGTAAGGAGACAATGGAACATATTTGGCAAACTTCATTTCACTTCCCTTGGAAAAGGATGGTTTTTAAGTGCATTCGGTTCATCTGATTCTATACAGCCTGCATTATCTAGAGGACCATGGTTTATGATTGGTCATATTATTGGTATGGAGAAATGGACACCAGAATTTTCACCTTTGACTATGAAAGGTTTGACTTCACCAATTTGGGTTAGAATGCCCCATCTACCTCTCCATTGCTGGGATGATAAAAACATAGCAAGAATTGCTTCTATGATTGGCAAGCCACTCATGATGTATGGGAATATGTTTCAATGGGGAAGGAGGGAGTTTGCAAGGGTTTGTGTGAGGATAAAGATTGATCAATGCCTTCCATTAGGTGTTTGGGTGGAAAGTATATCGGGAAGATTTTTTCAAAAGGTTGAATATGAAAAAATTTCTTCATTTTGCTTTCAATGTGGTTTGATTGGGCACACCAAAGATGAATGTATCAAAAATATTTCAGTCCAGGAAAATGTGAAGATGTCTTACAAGAAGAATGATTTGGCCTCTGATGTGGGGAAGAAGACTGAGGATGTTGTGGCACCGGCTTATCGACCATGGGTCCTTGTTAACCACAAGAGAAATAGAAGGACAGCTCATAGTAATAATATCCTAAAGACAAATGTTAAGTGTGTGAAGAAGAATGCTTTTCTCCAGAATAATAAAGATGCTGTAAAGTTTAATACCCAGAAGGAATTATCTGTTCCAGGAAAAGGGATCAAGAATTTTGTGAATGTTGTTGAAAATCAACTAGAAGAAGGAGAATTCATAATGGAGAAAATTCATGAAGATATCATCCAGACATACATGAATGTGATGACCAATGAAATGGTTGCTGCTGAAGTTCAGAAGCCCGAGGCTTTTTTGGGTAACAAACTCAACTTTGAATTCTCTATTCTTGTTACTAATGGTAACAAATTTGAAGTTTTGGGTATGCATAATGAAATCATTATAGAAGAAGAAGTTCAGGAGAAAATGATGTGAATGATAAGAGTTTGATTATTAACTCTTCGGTTTGTAAAGATTTGAATGAAAATATTAATGAAGCAGTGGAATTCTTTGACAAAACTTTGAATAAGTCCTTTAAAATAAATACTGTAAATGGTGATTCAAATAAAGTGAAGCTTGCCAAAGAACTTAGGTCCTTAGGACCTATAAAAAATGCATCTCGTGGAAGAATATTGGATGGTGGTGGTGGAATAAAGAAGGAGGGTGGTCCCCCTCAAAAAAAAATTTAAATGAATTCCATAGCATTTTGGAATTGTAGAGGGGTGAAGAAGAGTGAAGCCTCTCTATACCTTTAAGACTTCATTAATGATTAAAAAGTTATGTTTGTTGGATTGGTGGAGACTAAAATAAGTGACTTTGATAAAGTCTTATTCGTGAAAATTATGGGTCCCAATTGGGATTTTTTTCTTAGTCCGTCTGTTGGTTTGTCTGGAGGTATTATGATCTTATGGAGGAAGGAATTTGCTGCATTTTCTATTATTAAAACCCCTGACCAATGTGTTATTGGAGAACTAAATGTTTTCAACAAAGCTGTATGGTTAACCACTACGGTTTATGGGAGCAAGGAGGTGCATAAGAGGAAGATCCTGTGGGATTGCCTTCAGGAAGTTGCTGATAGGAAACTTCCATCGGTTGTTGGAGGTTATTTCAATTCCGTTTTGTCTCAGGATGATAAAAGAGGACGTAAGAAATTTGTCATTTCTAAAGTACAAAAGGAGATGATAGGCTTCATGAATGAAAATGATTTTCATGATGTAGGCTATGTTGGACCAAGGTTCACTTGGTGTAACAACAAGATTGGTGGTGGGAGAATTTTGGAAAGATTGGTTAGATGCTTGCTAAATACTTCGGCATTGAATTGTTTACAAGTGGCAGTGGTAAGACACTTATATAGAATTGCTTCTAATCATAGTCCCATTGTGTTAAAAATCTTTGACATATTTGCTAAGAAGAGGGAAATTCTTGAATTTGAAGATGTTTGGATTTCTTACAATGCTTCATCTCGTATTATTGCTAAAGTTTGGAAGAAGAATTTTATTGGAGATGAAATGCAAATCCTAAACAAAAAGTGCAAGAAATCCTTAAGGGATTTATTTTACTGGATTAGGAATAAACTCAAAGAATTTTCCAAAGACAAAGAAAAACTAAAGGATGAAATTCTTATCCTTCAAGACGAAGAAGCAAATGTTGGGAAATTAAGAGAAGACAAGCTATGGCTGCTCAGGTGTAAAGTCAAAGAGCTGAATGTAACACTTGGTCATTTAAATACTTGGTGGAAGGATGGTGTTGGTGAATTCGGTTTATGTCAACTTTCCTGTTTTTATCAGCTCAGATTCTCTCATTCCTTTAGGAGTTTTGAAGGAATTTGAATGGTTATGCATGAATTATATATGGAATAAAGCAGATGGAAGTCATGGGCTATATTATGTAGCTTGGAATGAACTTTGTAAGCCGAAAGCTTTGGGAGGTTGGGGGATCAAATCTGCACTTTCTAACGTGGGATCCTTAAGATCCAAGTTTGCTTGGAAATTATTAGAGGTTCCGAATTCATTGTTGAATAAGAACCTGTTATTCAAATATGTAGAAGAGTGGTGGAATGATGATAATAAGAAGGGTGGTTTTCCTTCTTGGAAGATTATAAAATCTGGAAGGGATGCTCTTAAGAAGGCTGTTAGATGGAGAGTGGTGACGAGAAGTAAAATTAATGTTTTAAATGATGTGTGGTTATTTGATAATTGCCTGATCAGGTGGCCAACCTTTATTGCAAATTTTGATGATGGTAACATATACCTTGACTTCTTCATTCATGAGGGAAGGTGGGATCTAGATAAATTATATTTATTCTTTGGAAGAGAGATCATAGCTCTATTCAGCAATATTCAAATCTCGGATAGGGATGATGGTGACTTCTTGGAGCTAAAGTGAAGATACTCTGGAAAAGCAATTTCTGCATTGATTAAGGAGGAATTTATGTATGAAGTACCTTGCTCTGATTCTTACCATGTTCCAGTGAATTGGATACATAAATTAAAGTTAAACTCCCATGTTGAATTGTTTATGTGGAGAATGGGCAAATCAGCTTTACCAACTGCAGATTTCTTAATGAGAAGAAGGCTTACAAATGTGAACTCTTGTCCAAGAGGTTGTGGAGTTACTGAAGATTAAGATCATATCACTACTTCTTGTCTTAAACTGTTGAAGGTTATTGATGTGTTAAGGAGTTGGGGATTTATGATTCCTAAATACAATTCCTTCCAGGACTGTTGGAACAAATTGGAAACTCTTGCTGATACAAATCCGGTGATGGCTAGGATAAACTGCACTATGCTTTGGTTTTCATGGAACAACATAAATAAGAGCAAGCATGGAAAATTGGAAAATTGTTATACATTAACAACTTCTACTATTTTGAGGTCTGTTAATTACAAGAAGTTCAACCTTATCCAATCGGACCACTGGGATGTTCATCAGTCCATGGGACTGCATTTTGATTCTTGGCATCCCCCTCCACCCGGTTGGTACACGATTAACATTGATGCTGCTCTCAAAAAGAACTATGAATCTGGAATTGGAGGTGTCATTCGAGACTTCAAAGGAAGATTCATCATGGCTTTCAGATTTTATGGACTACACTGGGATATTGCACAAGTTGAGCTATTAGCTATCAATTCATTAAATAAGCTCCTTAAAGGTAAATTACTTGATGCCATTGGTATTATAGTTGAAAGTGATAATTATAATATCATCCAAATTCTTAATTGTACAGCAAAGAAAAGAAGTTGGATGATAATTGTGTTGATGATCTTGATTTCTTTTTTGGACGGATTTTAATAAGGTCGTCTTTCATCATGTAAGATGAAATTGTAATAAGTTCGCACACTTTTGTGCTAACTTAGCCTTTTCTTAAGAATTTTTTTGGGAGTATTTTTCTGAGAAGGATCTACCTAATTCTTTCGTTCATTTGTTGAAGAAAGAATGTGCTATGGAAGGTTCTACTCATTAGCTTGTATCTAGGTTTCTTTTTCTTCTCTGCTTTAATATATGCTTTTTAGCATTCTTTAAAAAAAAAAATGAGCAGTTGAACAAATAGAAATGAAAATATTTTTTTAAATATGGATCGAACGGGATGATATTAAAATTCATACCAGTATGAACGTCTCTATTTAAATTTTGCACAAAGATAATACGGGATGATATTAATGTTCATGCGAGGACAAATGTCTCTATTTTGACCTTGAACAAAGATCGGACGGGATGATATTAATGTTCGTACCAGGATGCATGTCTCTATTTTGACCTTGAACAAAGATCGTATGGGACGATATAAATATTCATACTAGGACGAACGTCTCTATTTTGACCTTGAACGAAGATTGTAAAGGATGATATTAAATTTTATACTGGGATGAACGCCTCTATTTTTACCTTCAACAAGGATCATACGGGATGATTTTAATTTTCATACAGGGATGAATGGCTTTATTCTGTTCTCCCATATTTCGTCCCAACATTTCATACAGATGAAAATTGAATTTTTTAACTATTCATCCTGGATGAACCAAGTTCGTACCAGATGATGATCATGTACAAATGATTTCATACTGATTCACAATAGGTTCATAGTAATAGTATTTGAACCATTTGTATGTACAAACATACGATCATACAATATGATTGTGTACGCTCAAAATTAAAAATTTCATTTTTATGGACGATTTTTCATATCTTTTGTATAAAAGATCCATTAAAGACTGACTTAAAAATATTTTTCATCATGAATTTTCAAGGGAAATGGAAGAAGAGAGTGCGAGAGAGTGTTTGAGAGATATTTCTTTCTAGTGGAGTGTGATGGGTTCACAAGGTTAATCAAAGGTAAGGATCTCTTTGTGTGATTTTTGTTGCAAATCTATTTTCATGACTTATGTTTTGATGATTGACAAACACTATTGATTTTCTTGAACTACTTGGTTCTTCTAACTTTTAAGGAATCGAAGAGATCGGACAAACAAACGAAGCTAGTTCAAGATTGCATAGGTTTAGCGTTGAGTTAGTCTGTACTTTGTTTTTACTCTTCTTGAGTCTATTTGTAATGGCCAAAGATACTGATGCTAAGTAACCCTACACACACACACTTGAGAGAATTAGAATTTCTATTTTTACTCATATCGGCCAGGATGATATTTACATCGTCCTGGGCGATCAGACTTTAAACAGAAAGTCCAAATAAGGATTCTTAATTAAGGCAGCCGACATTAACATATCGGCCTGGACGATACGTGTATCGGCCAGGACGATAAGCTCAAAACAGAAAGAAGTTTCCACCATAGACAATTAAGGTATACTGTACTTTTAAATTATCGGCCAGGACGATCTCTGATCGGCCAGGACGATATTCACAAATTATGTCTTAATTGATCAGGAAATCAAGGGAGTAATTAAGGATGGTTGATACAATCATATCGTCCTGGACGATCGCAGGATCATCCAGGACGATCTATTCAAAAACCTTGGTTACTGCAGGATGATAAATATTGGCCAGCTCTAATTCAGGGCGATGCTCTGGACGATTTTCCTCTGATTTGAACTGATCGGCCAGGACGATCGTGAGATCGGCCTGGACGATCAAGCCAATTTTCAATCGTCCAGTTTTGCATCCAAGGCGATACTCTGGCCGATCTTTTGAGTTTTGTATTGCTCGGCCAGGCCTATGTCCATATCGGCCTGGATGATAATGTCGGCAACTTGTAATTAATGAGCTCCTTTGAAGCTCTTCTATTTAAGAACTCTTGTTCAACATTTTGGAAGACCTTT
>NW_021320096.1:430978-454870 GCF_001605985.2 Dendrobium catenatum
TGATCAGGAAATCAAGGGAGTAATTAAGGATGATTGATATGATCATATCATCCTGGACTATCGCAGGATCGTCCAGTATGATCTATTCAAAAACCTTGGTTACTTCAGGACGATAAATATCGGCCAGCTCGAATTCATAGCGATGCTCTAGAAGATTTTTCTCTAATTTGAATTGATCGGCCGGGACGATCGTGAGATCGGCCTGGATGATCAAGCCAATTTTCAATCATCCAGTTTTACATCCAGGGCGATACTCTGGCTGATCTTCTGAGTTTTATACTTACTGATCGGCCAGGCTGATGTCCATATCGGACTGGACGATATTGTCGGTAACTTGCAATTAATGTGCTCCTTTGAAGCTCTTCTATTTAAGAACTCTTGTTCAACATTTTGGAAGACCTTTAGCTGCTGCCTTGACCTGAGAAGGCCTTGAGGAGAGAAACAGAGAGAGGGAGAGAGAGAGGATCTTGTGAGGGGGAGCTTGTGAAGGGATTCACAAGGGTTGCTTCAAGGATCGCTCTACTTCTTCTTCGTCTAGAAGTTCTTGTCCGTGGAAGGGTCGGTAGAGGTAAGGAGTTAGCTTTTGGTTTTGGTTCTCTGCTAGCTTCAGGAGGAAGCAAAAGGAGGTAGGTTCTCTGCCTTGCCGGGGTGGCAAAAAGGAGGTGCTTTGTAAAGGCTTCTCCGCCTAGCTGTGGGGGCTAAAGGAGAGTCACGTTTGTAGTGCAATACTCGGAGTGCACCTCCGGGGAGTGGACGTAGGTCGAGTTGACCGAATCACTATAAATTTCTGTGTTCTTCTTTTCTTGCTTCCGCACTTTTATTTCCGTATTTATTTTTGTGGTGTGATTTTGGTTTATGTGATTTTCAGTCTTTGTGAAAAGAAATTTTAAAATACCAATTTATCCCCCTTCTTGGTTAGCTTGGGACTACGTTCATAGGGCTTAACATCCCTAACGAACTTTCAATTTTCATTTTTAAATCTTTCTCTTATCTTTCTAGATTGCTCATTAGAAGATCTTTGAAGAAGATCTGGTTCTCTACTGACACTTGGAGAGTGTGCACAGTCGATGGTTCTATGCTGACACTTAGAGGGTGTGAAAGGATGAAGGTACTCTGCCTACATTTGGAGGGTGTGAAAGGACAAAGGTACTCTTCCTACACTTAGAGGATGAGAAAGGATGAAGGTACTCTTCCTACACTTAGAGGGTGTGAAAGAATGAAGGTACTCCGCCTAAACTTAGAGGGTGTGAAAGGATGAAGGTACTCTACCTACACTTGGAGGGTGTGAAAAGATGAAGGTACTCTGCCTACACTTGGAGGGTGTAAAAGGACTTAGGTACTCTGCCTACACTTGGAGGGTGTAAAAGGACAAAGGTACTCTACCTACACTTGGAGGGTGTGAAAGGATGAAGATACTCTTCCTACACTTGGAGAGTGTTAAAGGATGAAGGTACTCTGCCTACACTTAGAGGGTATGAAAGGATGACGGTTCTCTATCGCACCAGGGATTGGTGGAAGAGAGTTTTGTAAAGGCTTCTCCGCCTTGCTATGTGGGAAAAAGGAGAGACACTTTAGTAATAGTACAATATCTGAAGGAGTATTTATGGAGTGGATGTAGGTCGTGTTTGACCGAACCACTATAAATCTTTATGTCTTTTAATTTTCTGCTGCTTATTTTCTACAAGTTATTAACTCTTTGGTTGAAAAGTTATTTTGAAAACTTTAATTAACTTGCTTCATATATTAATCGGTTTTAGTTTTTAAGTCCAAGAGATAATTATTAAATTACCAATTCACCCTCCCTCTTTGTTAGCCTTGGGACATTAGTTTAGGTTTAACAACCTAATCTAGATTAAACAAGAATCAACAAATATTATCATACAAAATCTATTTATTTCACATAGTTTGAAAGTGGTTCATATAGTATGAATATAAAATTAATTTTTAGATTTGCACGTGATAATAATGAAAAAAATCAATAGGATACTTGAGACATAAAAATGAAAACATAAATTTTATAAATGAAAAAATAAATCAAAATAGAGAAAAAAATCAAACAAAAATAAATTACTAACAATGAACAAAACATAAACATCAACAAAATGATACATCATAAATGGAATTTATAGAATTATAATTATCAAGCATGAATATGAATAACACCTAATCTAGTTCTTAAGGTGGTAAATGTTTCAAAAGCAAGTGGTTTTGTGAAAATATTTGCATGTTTATTTTCAGTAGCTACATGATGTAGCTCAATTTCTCTTTTAGTGACATTGTCTCTAATGAAGTGTTGCCTTATATCTATATTCATGGTTCTAGAGTGTTGAATTGAATTCTTTGAAATGCATTTAGAACACGTTTTATCCCAAAAAATTGGATTAATGCCAATTGAAAATCCTTAATCTATATGTTGTTTTTTTAACCAAATATCTTGTGCCATTTAACTGCCTAAGGAAATATATTCTGCATCACCAGTAAAATAAGCTACTAAATTCTATTTTCTCCTAAACTAGGAAACTAAATAATTTTAAATAAATTGACAAGTTCCATAAGTACTTTTCTTATCAATCTTACATCTTGCAAAATCTAAATAAAAAAAATCCAATGATTTCAAAAGTGGAACTCTGCCTAGGATACCATGTCCCTAAGTTTTATGTTCCTAAAAGATATTACAGAATTCTTTTAACTGCAGTGAAATGAGATTCCTTTCGATCAGCTTGAAATCTTATATAAAGACAAACACTAAATATGATATCTAGTCTACTAGTAGTTAAGTAAAGTAATGATCCAATTATTCTTTTAAATTTCTTTTGATCAATAGATTTTCCATTAGAGTTCTTGTCTAACTGTACTGAGGCACTCATTGGGGTACTTATTGGTTTAACTTTATCCATTTCTTATTTCTTAAGGATGCCCTTAATATGTTTTAACTGACTAAAAAATGTGTCATCCTGTTCCTATTTTATGCTAAAACAAAGAATATAACTCAAGTCTCCCATAAAACTCATTTCGAATTCACTACTCATTATTTTTAAAAAATTATCACAAAAATTTTTATTAGTGAATCTAAATAAGATATTATCAATATATATTTAAACAATGAGTACATCATCTCCTGCTCTTTTTAAGAAGAGATATATGGGATGAGAGTTGAGGAATACACTCTTTAACCTTCCACTACACCTCCCACTAGTGCTCATGGTGCACTCTACCCTGATAGCCGCTCTGTGTTGCACACTCTTTATATGCCACCACATCCTTGTTGGCATGCATCATTGTTCCATAGTGTAGGTGTCCCAAAGAGTACCGATGTACAGGGTATTGTAGAATCCACTATAGATGATGAGGACACGCATGTCCCTCAATACTTTTCCCCTTTCATAGATAGTTCTGTTGAGCGAGGTGTTGTCCCTTCGACGTGGTCCCATGTACAAGCTCTATAGCAAGGCCGTATTTAGCGAACTGATTTACCTCAAACTTAGTACGGTTTGGGCTATTTAAAGAAATTTGATCATTAAAATGAGAATTGATATGATAGAAATACAAACTATTTATTCTTTTTATAGATTTGAATCCTTAAATTAAGTCTATATATTCATATGGATTTATATCCCCATTTTAGTCCTTGTCTTATGAATAAAAATGGGGGTATTAGTTATTGCGTGGTTAGAAAGAAAGATATATGTAGCAATATAACGTATTAGACCTGAATATGCCACCCCATTCAAAATTCTTCAAGCTTTAGTGGATGGGACTAAAGTACTTTTAAAGAAGGATCTTCTTCCATCTAGAGGTAATATTCATTTGCTTAGGGTTGGACCCTCTATAAGGTTTATATAAATTCTACTAAGTTATTTAGTAATTCCTTTAAGACATGATCTCTTTAGTAGGAACGTGCTTAGCCTTTCATACCATGCCCTAGGTGCATGTTTTATTACATATAATTTGTTTTTTAATTTAAAGACATGTTTAAAGAATTGTGAATTTTTAAAACCTAGAGGTTACTCAACTTAAATATCCTCTTGTATCACCCCATTAAGAAAGGCACTTTTAACATCCATTTGAAATAAATTAAAACCTTTAAAATAGTCAAAGGCTAGTAGCACCCTTATAGATTCAATTCTGGCTACATGGGAAACTATTTCCTCAAAATGAATTTCTTTTATTAGATTATAACCCTTGGCCACCAATCTCGTTATATTTTTAACCACTACACTTTAATCATTTAGCTTGTTTTTTAAAACCCACTTAGTTCTAATAACACTTTGATTTTTAGGTCTTTCAATCAACTCTCAAACAACATTTCTAAAAAATTAATTCAATTCTTCCTGCTTGGCTAAAATAAAAAAATTCAATGAAAAGTGCTTAATTTAAATTAGATGGTTCAATCATTGAAATAAAGGCTGAGTGGTTTACTTCTTTTCTAAGCCCATTCTAAGTTCTAACACCTTCACTTGGTTCACATAAAATCAATTCTTTATAATGACCTTTAGGATATTTCCATTCTCTAGGCGATGCATTTTCTGTTTCAACCTTTTTCTTTAAGATTTACATTTTTAATTCCTTGGGTTATTTCTTCAACATCTTCTTCTTTCAACTTAGACCCCCCAAAAATATTAGATTCATAAAAAACAACATGATTAGTTTCCTCAACTACCAAAGTCCTTTTGTTAAAATCTATATAGGATTTTTCAACACGAATATCCCAAAACAATTCCCTCGTCAGATTTAAGATCAAATTTTTCTAAAAGAGCTTTACCATTGTTATGAATAAACACCTTACATCCAAAGAAATGTTGATATGGGAGATTAGGTGCTCTTCCCTTAAGAAGTTCAGAGGGTGTCTTGTTCAACTTAGATCTAATATTCACCCTATTCAAAACATAATAAGCCTTACTAACTACTTCAGCCCAAAAATATTTGAAAGTTAATATTCAACCAACATGGCTCTAGAAACATCTATAAAAGTTTTGTTCTCCTTTTAACTAAACCATTCTATTGAGGGATCCTAGGAGACAAAAAATTATTATCTATTCCTTGCTCTTTACAAAAATCTTCAATTGTTTTTTCAAATTCTCCACCATGATCACTTTGAATTGAAAGAACTTCATAACCTTGCTTCCTCTAAATCCAAGTGAAAATTTCTAAGTTCATCCAATAATTCACTTTTATGTGATAAGAATCTAATCTAAATGAATCTTGAATAATCATCAATAATTACATACCCAAAAAATTTTCCTCCTTGACTTATAGTGTTAACTAGTCCAAAATGATCCATGTGAATGACTTCTAATTTTTTGCTATTTCTAAGATCCTTAAATGAGTGAAAGGATGACTTGACTTTTTTTTTTTCTCAATTGATATGCATCACACATGTGATTTCTTATGAAGTCTAATTTGGATATTCCTCTAAAAAATTCTTTTTGGATAATCTTTCTAAGATTTTTCAAGCTTGCATGATAAATTCTTCTATGTTATAACTAAGATTCATCAATGATAGTTTTAAGATAAAAAGCATTATAAGATTTAACATAATTTAAATCAAGCATGTGTATATTATATACCCTATTTTTATGTAACACATCAACTCCATTTTGGTTTATAATGTAGCTTGTAGGTAAAAATTTAATGTTAAAACCCCTAACATTAAGCTAACTAATACTTAGCAAGTTATGTTTTAAGCCTTAAACCAATAAAATATTTTCAAAAAAGAAATTGTTCTTATTTCCAATTATACCTATACCTTCCACTCTCATAGTGGTATTATCTCCTAGTGTCGCTTTGCCTCTAGCCCTGTACTCTAGTGATATGAATTAAGTTGTATCTTCAATCATATGTTTAGAATATCTGTTGTATAGGTACCAAATGCTCTCACAAGGGCTTATATGAGAGTGATTCTACAAAATTATCAAATGTTAGACTTGGGAACCCAAAATAAATTTGGATTCACCTCTTGACAATAATAATCTTGATGAATGTTTGATATGCTGTGATTTATGCACCTTAAGTCTCCACACTAAATGTGTCTTACTCTGCATAGTGCAAGTGTGGAAAATATGCCCTATCATTCCTCTTGAAAAGTTTTTAACACCATAAAGAGGATTTACCAATCTATGTGATTTATAATGTCTTTTTTTAGATTTTCAATTTATATGCTTTGGATTTGTCTTATCTTCCATAAGAGATTTTAGTTTTTCTTTTGGATATGAGTTTGCAATTTCTGAAATGGAATTGTCAACTTTCAACTCATATTCTCTTTGATTTGATTCAACAATAAACACCTTAAAATCATTTTCAAGTTCAATATAGGATGTTTTCAAAGAATCATGTTTATTATTCAAATAATCAATTCATATAACAAAGCCATGTGGTTGCGATCTATCATAAATTCAAATGCATGATCTTTCCTGAGATTTTTCATTTTCTTTTTTTAAATTCAAATGCTCGAGGTTAATATTAGCTTACATTTTTTTAAGGTTCTTATATGCATTATGAAATTTCTTAGAAACTTTAAATAGTTCATTATAGGATAAGTTATATACCTCCTCTTGATCTAAATGATCAAGTTTATTTATCATTAAGTATAAGTTTGGGACTTATTCTTCTGCATCTATTTTTGAGGATTTAGAAGCTAAGTCAGCCCAAAAAGCTCTTTACATTCTTTTCTAGCCCTTCCTAAGGTTTGATTTCTCCTCAACTTTCTCCTTGTTAGGATTAGCTTTGAGATTTAAGCAATCAGTCTTTATATGTATAGGCTTTCTGCATTCATAACAAATGACTTTATTAGAAACTTTTATATTCTTATTAAACTTACCTTTGCTCCAATGTTGATGTCATTGTTGCTTTATTCTAAGAAAACTTTTGAATTGTCTAATCATGAGTGCAATATCTTCTTCATCCTCAGGCATTAATTGATAACTTTCTGAATCATCCACTTTCAAAAAAATATTCATCTCTTTTCACTTTTCATATGCATCAATTTATCTTTGATTCACTCCTTGCTCATAAGCAATCAGTGATCCAAGGAAATTGTCAATAGAATATACATTCAGATCTTTTAACTCAGTTATGGTAGTTATCTTTACATTAGAAGCAGTAGGTAAATAACATAGAATTTTATTAACTTTTTCTAAATTAGTTAGTTAACTGCCTAAATTATGCAATGAGGTAACAATCTAAGTAAAATGTGTATACATATAAAAAATTGACTCATTTGATTTTATTCAAAATATTTTATAGTTGTGTAATAATATGTTCAACCTAGATAATTTTTTCCCATTTATCCCTTCATATGTTATGAAAATTCTATCCCAGATTTATTTTTTTGTTTTCTAAGTAGAAACAAACATATAGTCTTCTAATTTCAAAATAAAAAAAGAACTATTTAAATATTTTACACTTAACTATGTGAAGTTCGTTTCTTTTAATGTCCAATCAGTAAATGGTGTTTCAACTCTAATGCCATCAACAAGTCATGTGGTTCTACTATAACCTTGTTTTACTAATATCCACATCCGATAGTCAAGTGATTGCACAAAATTAGACATGCAAATTTTCTAAAACTCGAAAGTAATGTTATCAAATAAAGGTGATCTAGAGATACAATATCTTTCAAGAGTGTTTCGATTATTAAAAGTAGCAATGATAATTTTTCAAAAAGTTGTCTAAACATTAATTTTAAAAATAGTCTCTGTTACCAATTAAAAGCTTGTGTAGGTTATTAGACCTTATTGAACT
The DNA here is from genome assembly GCF_001605985.2 of Dendrobium catenatum. Taxonomy (NCBI): domain Eukaryota; kingdom Viridiplantae; phylum Streptophyta; class Magnoliopsida; order Asparagales; family Orchidaceae; genus Dendrobium; species Dendrobium catenatum. Next base: position 438,719 of record NW_021320096.1, read on the forward strand.
ATCCTATGGCTAACCAAGAGGGGGTGAATTGGTTATTTTAAAATTTTCATGGATTTTAAAAAACCATTTCTATAAAATTTAAGCAATGATCCTTAAATATGTAGTTGTTTAGATATGATTATTACAAAAAATTTTTTAACCACAAAACTTTAAAGTGCAAAAAAAAAAACTATAAAAAATTTAAAATGAACAAAAGAACACCAAATTCATAGTGGTTTAGTCCAAACTTGACCTACGTCCACTCTAAGGAGACTCCTTCTCTAAGTATTGCACTAAATCAAAGTGACTCTCCTTTTGCCCCCACTACAAGGTGTAGAAGCTCTAACCAATTCTTTTCAACCAACCCAATGTGGTAGAAAAATGATGCCTTTTACACCCTCCAAGTGATAGTAGTGTACAATCACGTACTTTTTCACCCTCCTAGTGAAGGCAGAGAACTATCATGTCCTTTTTCACCCTCTTGGTGAAGACAAAAAACCTTGACTCAATGTTAAAGTTCTTCTCTCAAAAGCCTCCAAAGGAGATGGGTAGAAATTTGAAGAAGACAAAGAGATCCTCGCTTTGGGAAACCTTGTAAAACCTTTGTAACTCCACCTCACTTGATCTCTCATACTTCTGTCTCACAATATCTCCCAAATACTCACACTGAATGGCCACTCTCAAGAGAAAACTGCATCAAAGTTATTGAGTGTTATTTGTTAGGACTTTTATATAGAGAATACAAGAAAATAGTCTAGAAAATAAAAAATTACAAGTTAACCAACTTTAGATCATACAGTATAATAATGGATCGTCTGTACAAATATTACAAAAATCCTGATATGATCCTATACAAACCTAATTTTATACAATATTAGTCTTCTGTATGAAATAATATAGTATTATACAAATAGTTCAAAACTAAATTTATTCAAATGGTACGAACCATTTCACATATATTATCAGTCATATGTATAAACTAATATCATATAATATGTATAGTTAATATAAATCATTCTTTATGTGGTCTGATTATGGACGAACCCAATTTCATACTCTGTCAGTCATCGGTACGAACTAACATCGTACAATACAAACAGTAAAAAAATGAATGAATTCATTTGGGATGAACTGGTACGTACCTAATTTTATAAAATGTCAGTCGCCTGAATAAATTAACATCATACAATACAAACAATTCAAAAGTACAAGCCATGATTTGATTAACTAAATTTTGGAGAAAAAAATATAATAATCATATAATATAATTGGAAGTCATACAGTATAATTAGTTCTAAAATTTTAAGTTTTGACTCTCTCCCTCTATCTATGTATGCTTACCAAATTACAATTATACTCTCTTAGACTCAAGAATAAAAGTAAAGATTTATAGATTTTATTATATGAAATCCTAATCTACTCTATCTTGAAGTCTTCAACAATCTGGAGTATGATTTTCCTAAAATATTAGTACACACAAATAATAAATAGAAAATGTCCCGTACATGCTTGGAGAAATAATGAAATTAATATAACATTAATATTTTGCAATCAATGAAAAATCACAATCTCAATCTGGATTCTTGAGTTACAACATGATGTTCTTTAATGTACTCTTTCTTTGGAGTTTCTTCTCCTTGGGGGTCTTTTTCATAGAATAATCCACCATGTATGGTGAAGAGTGTGATATCTAGTTAACTCTCTCCACCCCTATACCTGCAACAAGGGGGTAGAAATGACCCCCTTTAAAAAGAGGATATGGGAATAAACATCTCCTTAGTAGCCTCTTGCTCTACTTAAGTTAAGGTTTTCAATTAATCCATCTTCCTTTCCTTAGTAATATGTTCGTGGCATTGTCACAATAAGTATGAGAGATAAGGTTTCTATAGGACACGTAACACCGCAATTCGAGGTAGTCCACCAAAAAAACTTTAGCAAAGGAGTTTTCTTATGTATTTTAGAGTTGGTTATCTTATTATATTGATTGATTAAGGTTATGCAGAATTTTATTCATTTGTTTAATTTTTTGAATTTATGGTTATTTAAAATTCTTTAAATAAATTGTCCAATTTTTTACTTTTTGATTTAGATTATATTAAATAGTTTTTTTATATATAATTATTAGACCATAACATGAGTGAAATGACACTAAGTTCAATGGATTTGGAATTTTCTATATTAGTAATGATATTTTGAAGTTTAGGTGTACTTTTGAACTATGGTTGACAAAAGAATTGACTTTCTTTATTTTAGAGATTTCTAGACCTTTGATATTTTTAATAAATATAAATCCCTAAACGATTCTAATGTATTTGATCTTGTTTATTTTAAATTTTTCTATAATTAGTTATGAATTTTTAAAGTTTTAGTATTTAATATAATTATATTAATTTTTTAATTAGAGAGGTTTCCCCATTTTTGCCCCAAAGTCACTCCACCAAACTCCTTGAAATCACTCACAAAGAACGAGGATCGCATGTAGGAGTGTTTTAAATAATTTGGAATTTATTTTCCATTTTAATTATTATTTTTATTATTTTCTTCCTAATTATTAAATTAAGATCAATTTTGTTATTTAGTGAAAGGGCACTTAATTTTCTTAGAAAAAGGATTGAATAATGAACAATTTGATATATTATTTGTAATTTTTTTATTTAATTTGAATTTATTACAATTTTGGATGTTTCAATACCCCTCAAGGGGGCTGAATTTTTATTTAGTTAATTTTCTTACCTAATGATCTCCAATTCTAGTGAAACTAAAACTTAAGGTTAAACATTTATCTAATTTCACTATTCTAGAGTTTCACCCTTATTGGGAGTTTATGAAATTTTCTAAAATTTTCTAAGTCATTTAGATATTGTCCTTAATTATTTTTCATAGGTGTAACTAAAGTTCCAATGGGTTAAAATTTTTTTCATCTAATTTTGACACACAAGCAATCACACCACGAGAAAATCACAGTCAAATCTTATCAATTTCAAGAGTAATGAATTTCTAAAGTTTTAGGTCTAAAATGGATCCATCACTTCAAAAATTCACATCACAACAATCTTGATAGCATCTGAACCTATTAATAATGCAAGGTATACATAAGATACTTAAATTCTTTTTCACAAAAAATTGGGTCCAGTTTGACCATTAGATCCTGATAAAATTTATAAAATTGAAATTCAAAACATTCAATATTTCTCATAATTTACTAATCAAAGTCTATTAAAAGTTTTTTAAAAAATAAACTAGGTCTTAAGACCTTTTTAATGACACCAAAATCATTAAATCTGGTGAAAAAATATATTTACTATAAATTTTCAAAGTCGTGGGCATATTTTTAATTTTAATTTATTTTTTAAATGACTGTGACAATTATTATCGCGTGCCTCGTGACCTGATGCATGGTAGGACACGCATCAATAACCTGGTGGCCACTTATCCATGTCAGATACCCAGATTGGGCCATCAAGTTGATCGTAGATTGAATCAATTGCTATAATGAAGCTACGTTGGCGTCCCACAATTCTGAAAGTTGCTCACTCAAATCTGTCTAGAAGTGGCTAGTAGTCTAGCTGATCATACATTGTCTGATTTTGATATAGGAGATATTGAATGACTGTGATTGATCTAACCTGATTTAGTTAACAAATGAACTAATATTCAAATGCTCATAACGTTAAAAATACTCATCATAATTCTACAAAATGTGAAAAACAAACTCATAACATCTTAATCTTTAAATGTCTAACGTTTGGAGGCTCCATGCACTCTAGATTTTGAGCAGTTGCAAATTAATTTTCTAGCTAAATGTTGGGATTTCTTAGTAACTACTAGATGGATTTTGATGATGTTGGTATTCTTTTTCTCTTGGTGATGTCATGACAACCTTTGCATAAGATTCCCCAACTTTTTTCCTCTACCTCTCTCTCTCTCTCTCTCTATCTATCTATCTTTCTCTCTCTCTTCATTAGTATGAGGTTTTGAAGGTGGGAAATTATTACGAAATTATTTGAATGACTCAAGGACCTGATGTAGAGATTAGGGAAGGAGTTCTCATAGTTGGGGACTATTGAGAAAAAGGACTTGATGTAATATGAGCTATTAGGTTATATTGCCCCCCTTAAACCCTACCTTTTTGAATTGAGGGTTAAAATAGAATGGGTAGAGATCTTGGATGCTTTGCATGTATCCTAAAGTGCATGAAAACCAGGGAGATGGTAGGAACCTTTAGTGGGATTTTCCTTAACACAAACGATGTTGACGAGGGGGGACTTCTTCCTTCCTACCCATTAGGCTTGCCCAAGGCTTGTTTTAGGGTGGATTTAGGCTAAATTTACTTTGCTTTACATTAAATTGGTGCAATATTTAGCTGAGAGAAAGTTTTTTCCTTTTTTTGGGAAGTTTTATAAATTGCATTAAAACTAGAAAAGAAATTAACAAAGTAACCTATGTGATATAAATCTTATTACAATCCTTCCTAATCAAGTTAACAAAACCTAAAGGAAGTTCACTAAAAAGAAAAGTGTCCCAAACAAATCTCCATGGAGGGCATATTTAGAACATGCTTCAGCCACCCCATAACTCTCTCAAGAAACAAAATGAAACTTTATATTATGAAAAACATCTAAAAAGAGAAATTTAGTCTTTGAATCTTCTTAATTCGATTATTGCTTCTCCTAAAATAATCTTGCAAAAGACTAATAACATTTTTTTTTATCAATTTCTATAATAATACCAAGCTTATCTGTCATCAATTATTTAATAACATTTTTGAAAAAAAAAAAGCTAACAACTCCATTACAAAAATATCCCAATGCATCGACCTCTTTCCATAAGCTAATATGAAACAACCTCTATGATCACTCAAAATGCATGCAATACTTGCTTCACTGGAATGCATCAGTGCAACATCAATATTCAATTTAATACAATTTGTTGGAGGAGGATACCAATTTTAGACAACATAAAATACTAGTTAGCATCCCAGTTCTTACATATTGAAATAATTCAAGGTTGAATAGAATAAGAAAGGATATGAGTTCTTATTATTGATGAAGAAGGAACCTTGACTCCATGCTTAGAATTATTCCTTACTTTCCAATTATGATAAAAGGAGATAGATAATCTGAAGTAATTCTTGGAATTGAAGATGCCATATTCTCTAAATTCTTAAAGCAATCATCAACATTACAAAAATTGGGTAGATTAATAACCCATTGCTTGATGGTGTCAAAATTTTGTTTAACTTCAAACATTGAACTGAAATAAGACTAGAATCTACAACTTTTGAACAATTTCTGGGGCAAAGAATAGAATCATATAGCTTTCCAAGTTTCAACCAGATATTTGTTGGTAACAAATCATTTACCAGCCTTCACCAAAATTAGTCTTCCTTAGGAGATAAATTTAACTTTTTATTCCATTTGATATTCTTCCCAACTGGATTGCAGTATGTAACGACTTTAAAAGCAACATAGCAACAGTTTTTCCTCAATTTCAAGATAATAATTTCGGTAAATCTTTATTAGAGTCAGAAATCAATTGAATTTCTAAGATTAATTGCATCAAATCCTCAGAAAAATTCTTCTACAGCACATTTGCATCCCATCGCCATTTGAATCTAAAAAAAATAAAACTGATTTAAATTTAAGTTCATAGTTGTTAGACAATGTTGGCCATTTATTTAAGCATCTATCAAGAATCCATATATCACTTTAGATGTTACTTCTTATACCATTTGCAACTTGACATCTGATAATTATTTTAAAAAATTAGCACCATCTTTAAAAATAAGCCAAGCTGGAGATGAGATTCTTCTGATATCTTCATTCTAAAAATCACTGTTGTATCTTTCCATAATAATTTTGCTTAGATTAGTATTTTTATTTTGAACGAAATTCCAGGCTAAACTATCCCTTAAAGGGCCTTGCCTCTCAGCGCACCTTGAATACCAAGATCAACTTGATTAATCAAAGTACAAAGTGTATTCCACTAGATATAATGCAACCCAAAGCTTCCTTGTTCTTTATTCCATAAGGAATTCCAACAAAATTTTTCAATTTCATAAAGAATACTCTTTGGAACCAAATAGTGTGTCATACTGAAGAGAGGAATAGAATAATAAAAAGATTTAATCAAGTGAAACTTTCCATCCATTGACAATGATTGAGATCCCCATGTTATGAGCTTCTCCATTGCCTTATTCAGCAAAAATTGATAATCAGTAGATTTTAAGCTCTTTAGGGCCATCTTCACTCCAAGATAATTTTATTCTGTAACGTGATGATTGTTAAGAGAGTTGCTATTTGCAAGTATAGTTTTGATGATTCCAAATATTTTTGTTTTATGTGTAGTTATCTCCTAACACTTTTTTGGAAGATTTATTTTTGCTCTTGTGTGTACTAACATTTCAGCAAAATCAAAATCCAGACTATTGAAGACTTTAAATCAAATTCAGCATGAGATATCTTGAAATTTGAAGCTTGTAATTTTTGTTTTAATTAAGTTTGAGAGGGAGTGATTGTAATTGAGTGAATAAACACACACACACTTAAGGAGATTTTAAAATTTTTTTTTGTTCTGATCGTACGGGATGAATAAAATTCATGCGGGACGATCCGGTCTGTTATCTCCTCATAAGAGCAATGGAACGAATAGGATTTGAGGAAATTTTTTTAGTCCTAATTGTCTTAGATAAAGTTTTTTCATCCCACGACGAGTTGGGCTCTATAAAAATTTTGTCCAGGAGAAATTAAAATAATCCCAGGACAAATTTCTCTCTGTAAAAAGTTCGTCCAAAAAAAATTTATAATCATGCCAGATCTAGTTTCTATCTATAAAAATTTCATCCAGACGAAATTAAAATCGTCCCTGGATGAATTGCTCTCTGTAAAAATTTCATCCAGAGACAAAATTTTTAATCATTTAAGGACAAGTTGTTCACTGCAAAAATTTTGTCCAGATGAAGTACAGTTCATCCCAGGACGAAGTGAATCGACTTAACAAAAGTTGGTTATGTCCTGCAGTTTTTGGGAACCGACCTATAGTATAACTTTTCGTACCGGACGAACCTAGTTCGTATCGGACGAATCTAGTTCGTACCGGACGAACCTAGTTCGTACGGGATGATGATCGTGTACGAACATAGTTCGTACCAATGCACATTAGGATCATTTCTAAAACATTAAGTAAAATCGTCCAGGATGATCCACGATCGTGCGGGATAATCCATTTCATGTTGACTTGAAAATTTGCAGCTTTTGGATGGTTTTTCTTGTCTCTTCTATATATAGTCCGATTTAGACTGCCACCAAATATTTTGCACATTGATCTTCATGCCTACTGAAAGAAGAGTCGAGGAGAGAGTGTGAGAGAGTGTTTGAAGGAGATTTCTTGTCATTGGAGCGTGAAGGTTTCACTTTTTACTCAAAGGTAAGAGTCTTTACTCTTAGTTTGTGATTACTTCACTCTTTTCTCTCTTCTTTCTAGAATTCTTCTGAGAAGATCTATCAAGGAGATCCGGTTCTCTGCCGACACTTGGAGAGTGTGAACAGCCGAAGGGTTCTCTACCCACACTTGGAGAGTGTGAACAGCCGAAGGGTTCTCTGCCTACACCGGGAGAGTGTCAAATAATGACGGTTCTCTACCAACACTGGGGATAGTGTAAAATGATGAAGGTTCTCTGCCAACACTGGGGATAGTGTAAAAGGACGACGATTCTCTACCGCACCAGGTAGTGGTGGAAAGAGTGTTTGTAAAGGCTTCTCTGCCTTGCTGTAGGTGCAAAAGGAGAGTCACTATTAGTATTAGTGTAATAGTCGTAGGGTGCCTCCGGGGAGTGGACGTAGGTCTGGTTTTGATCGAACCACTTTAAACCACATGTCTTTATTTTCCGCTGCCTTTTTATTTTTGTGTTTTTATTTTAAACAACTTTGGCTTGGAAAAAATTAAAAAAAAACAATTTATTTCTAAAAACTCACTAAGTTTATTTTTTGATTTAAGAATCAAAAAGAGTTATTAATTTTTAATATACCAATTCACCCCCCCCCCCCTTCTTGGTTAGCCGTGGGACATAAGCTTAGGTTTAACACTTATTCATAGTGAACGAGTGTTCAACAAGTCGAGTATCAGAGCTTGTTTCAAAATCAATTAGTTAGACTACTTTTTTATTAACATAGTGGCATATTTGAAACTGAACACTACCTAAAGGTTACTCTTATAACTAGACCTCCACTGTTGACAATATACCTTTTGATTTTATGAGAAACACGCATGTCTACATTTTTACAGTCACTTGATTATCGTATGTGGAACTTAGTTCAGGAAGGGTATACAAAACCAACTAGATTAGTTGATGGAGTTAGAGTTGAATTACCTTTTGCAGACTGGACAGTAGAAGAACATGACTTAGCACAACTAAATGCAAATGCTGAATAGTTTCTTTTGTGCTTTAAAATCAAAAGACTACATGCGGTTTCTCACTTGCAAAAGAGTGGAAAGGACATATGGGATAGACTTTGTATAACTTATGAGGGGCTAATGAGGTTAAGAAATACTAGACTTAATATCTTGTTGCATGATTATGAATTATTTCGCATGAAACCAAATGAATCCATTTCTGATATGTACACAACATTCACACAAATAGTCACCTACTTGCATGCACTTGGTAGGGAACTAACGAATGCTGAAATGGTTAATAAGATTCTTCGTTGTTTGCCAACTACTTATGATGCTAAAATTAATGCAATTACAAAGTCTAAAGATCTAAACATTTATTCTATTGATAATCTTATTGGTTCGCTAATTGCTAACGAGCAAGGAGTTAGCCAAATAAAGATTGATGCAGGTGAACCAAGAAGGGAGAAGAACATAACACTAAATGTGTAAGAGTCTGAGAGTGAACACTCAAAACCTGAGGATGAAGATGACATCGAATTGATACTAGAAAATTCAGAAGCTTTCTAAAGAGAAAGCAGAAGAGACGCCAGCATTGGAATAAAGGTAAATTTAATAGAAATACCAAGGTTTCAAATGATGTGATTTTCTATAAGTACAGTAAACCTGATCATATCAAGACTGATTGCACAAAACTCAAAGTTACTCCTAGCAAGGAGAAGGTAGAGGAGAAACAAATTGTAAAGAAGGGCAAGAAGAAGTTTCAAAGAGCCTTCTAGGCGGACTCAGCTTCAGATTCATCATAGATTGAGAAGGAAGAAGAAGTCACTAATTTGTGCTTAATGGCCGATAGTCTTGATCAGTCAGATCAAGAAGAGATATGTGATTTAACCTATGATGAATTTTTTGAAGTTTCTGAACACATGCATGATGCATATAGGAAAATGAACAAAATGCATACTAGTCTAAGGTTAGAATTTGAAGAACTTAAAAAGGAACATGAAATCCTTAGGAAAGATCATGCCTTAATTTTGACAACAACCGCATGAATTTACTTGAAGAGTTTGATGACTTGAATAAAAATCATGAGAATTTAAAATCATCCTATGCAGAACTTGAGAAAGATTTTAAGAACTTTAAGGATGAATCAGAGAGCAAATTATATAAAATCAATTATTTGAATCGGGTCTTGACAGATATGAATTCATTTTATAAATTGAAAATAAAAGCTCTCAAATATAATAGGATACCACCCAGACTTCAAGATTTTATTAATCCTATTATGTATCCTAAATTTATGCAATCCCTGAATAGACAGATGAATGTTAGAAGACTTAGGAAAGCATTTCCAAAAGTAAAATATAATAATTATGGATTTTTTGGATATATAGCTCACACCTGTACTTTGAAGATGAAAACTTATTTGGTGTGGAGACCTATGATGCATAAACCTAGACATATCATACTTTGAAGATGAAAACTTATTTGGTGTGGAGACCTAAGATGCATAAACCTAGAAATATCATATGATTATAAATTGCCAAAAGGAGAACCCAAACTTGTTTGGATTCCAAGGTCTAACGTTTGATATTTTTGCAGGGTCGCTCTCACACAAGATCTCGTGAGAGCATATAGTACCTGGATAGCAGATGTTCAAAGCATATGACTGGAGATACTGCACAATTCATATTGCTGGAAGCCAGGAGTTGAGACAAGGTTACACTTGGAGATAACACCACAAAGAAGGTGCTTGGATCAGGTATGGTTAAAAATCTTAATAAAATTTCATTGAAAAGTGTTATTAGTAGATGGCTTAAAGCAAAACCTGTTAAGTATGAGTCAGCTATGTGAAAAGGGTTATTGTGTAAAAATTTTTCCTACTAGCTGCATATTAAGCCTAAATGGTAAAGATGTTTTGAATAGAATAAGGGTAAACAATATTTAAATGCTAGATTTGAATTGCATTCAAGCTCATACTACTTTTTGTTTGAAAATTGTATCTGATGAGTCACGGCTTTGGCATAGTAGACTTTGTCATTCTAGCATGAAAAACCATAAAAGGATTACCCAAAAGAACTTAGTGAGACGTATACCAAAACTAGACTTTACTAAGGACCACCTTTGTGATGCATGTCAATTAGGAAAGCAAGTAAAGTCCTCTTTTTAGTCTAATAAGGTTCTTAGAACTAATAAACCATTAGAGATTTTGCATATATATCTTTTTTGACTAGTTGGAACTGTGAGTCTAGGAGGGAAAGTATACGAATTTGTAATTGTGGATGATTACTCAAGATTCACATGGGTTATTTTTCTATTTCATAAGACTGAATCATTTGAGGAATTTAGAAACTTTTTGACTTGGATTCACAAAGTGATCATGGAGAAGAATTTGAAAATGAGATATTTGAGGAATTTTGTAAGGAGAAAGAAATTGATCACAATTTTTTTGCACCTAGAACCCCTCAACAATTTGGGGTAGTCGAAAAAAAAAATAGAATATTAATAGAAGCCGCTCGAGCAATATTGGCAGAATACTCACTTCCTAAATATTTTTGGGCTGAGGCGGTTAGCACTACATGTTTTGTTCTAAATAGGATGAATGTGAGATCTAAATTGAATAAAACACCATATGAGTTACTAAAAGAGAAAAAACCAAATTTGTCACATTTACATGTTTTTGCTTGCAAAGTGTTCATTCATAACAATGGAAAATCTGCCTTAGGAAAATTTGATCCAAAATCAGATGAAGGAATTTTTTTTGGATACTCAAGTGTTGGAAAATCTTATAGAGTATTCAATATAAGAACTTTGGTAATTGAGGAGACCACACATGTTGTATTTGATGAATCTGAAAATATGGTTCGTGAAAGAAAGTTCGAAAGCAAATTCTATTGGTTTTTCAAATTTTACTTGTCCTTCTTTTCCGCGGCTATTTTGGATGATGTTCTTTTGCCGTCACTCCGGCGATAATTGGCAGCGCTGATGGAAGGGAAACATCTAACAACTACTAAAGCTTGGGTGAAATTCTGAAAAAGGCATAAATGTTCCTATGTGATCTTCTTCTAAAGTATTTAATGGAAGTTAAAAGCTTTATCTCTCCTCAATGGTCAGAATAAAGGTTTGAAGGAAAAACCTTTGTTAATCAGTGAAGGTGGTCTGTTGAATAACAAAAATGCTCTAGTAATAGACTCTTGTTGTAAGGGTATTTGGAGACAACATCCTATTTCAGTCAGTTTGTTTTGAAATGAGAAGGCAATGGATTCGGTTTGGAAATTTCCACATAACCAGATTGGGCCTTAGATGGTTGTTGTGTTCATTTGATGAAATAAATGTTTTGGAGTACATTTTGATAGGTGGACCATAGTATGTCAAAGGACATATAGTGGGGTGGACAAATGGTCACCATCATTCTCTCCCACATCTCTTCATGAGATTTCAGCTCCTTTGTGGATTAGATTGCCAAACTTACCTTTATAATGTTGGGATGCGATTAATATATGCAAAATAGCATCTCAAGTTGTCAAACCCTATCTGCTAGATGGGAACATGTTTCAATGGAGTAGAAGAGAATTCACAACAATGTGTGTTCAAATTTCATTGGATGTGAAATTACCTTTTGGTATTTGGGTTAAAGGATTGGCAGGAAGATTTTTTCAAAGAATTGAATATGAAGGTATTTCTAAATTATTCTTTGGATGTTGTAAAATTGGGCATATCAAAACTGTTTGTAAGGAGGCAAAAGTAGAGAATGCTAATATTCCAGAAAATTTTGAAGTTCCGAGAGATAAAACATTACAAGTAAATCTTGTTGATGTTGATAGTATCAATCATGTTGATGAAGATTCCGCTTATGGGCCATGAATTCAGGTCAAGTATGGCAATAAGAAACCAAAGAATTTTGTGGAAAAGAGAAATAGTAGTAATGAGTCTTCAGTGGCTGTTAAAAAGGTTTATGTTCCCAAGAAAAAAATACATAAATTACTGGGGAAAGGTAATGCTAGTTTAGCTGGAGGACTAAATACAGCTCCAGAGGAACAAGATTTTAATTTGGAAGAATGGGATGATCTGAATGAAGACATGGTTGCTGCTAGAAATTTTTTTGAGACCTTGGAAGCGAAAGGTCAAGGAGTAAAGGTAATTACTTATGAACCAACTCTTGTAGTGCTTAACAAATTTGATGTTCTATCTGATTTGGATAGGAAAAATACAATTGAGAAATTGGATGTTCATGTGAATGGCTGTGTTGAAGAAGGAGAGTTTGTTGTTGGTAATAATGAAACTATGGTAGACGTTGGTTTAAAAGGTGGAGTGGAGCTTAAGTCGAGTGTGGAGGCATTCAATGTGAACTCTTCTCTTGATAGCAATAAGGCTGATAATTCTTCTTCAGTAAAGAAAGTTAAACCTTGTTAAAGAATTAAAATCTTTTAGCTAGGGTAATATTATTACTCTTAATAGAAAGATGGATGGTGGTAAATGTTAGAGGAGTGGGGGTCCTTCCCCCTTGTTTAATCAATGACTTCTTTTGCTTTCTAGAATTATAGAGGGGCCAATAAGAGGGAGGCCGCTCTATATCTCAAGGAGTTTATAAAAGACAATGATGTGTTTTTTATTCTTGTTGAAACAAAAATAAACACTATGGAAAATCTTCAGATTCTCAATTATTTGGGAAATTATTGGGATTCTTTTATGGTTCCTTCTGATGGTTTTCTGGAGGTATAATGGTTTAATGGTGGAAGGATTAGGCTTCTTTCTCTATGATTGAAGTTTCTTTTTAGGTGATTATTGGTAATTTAGATGTTATGAATAAAGGATGTTGGATGGTGTCTACTGTATATGGGAGTAGGAATGATTTACTTTAGATGAGACAGACCACGCCCCGGGACGGAGGAGAGGGAAAAGCCATACCTAATCGAAAAAGGATCGGCAATAGGATTCTTTTTCTTTTTTTCTTCTTTTCAATATCAATACGATATTTCTATTTGTATTTTACCTATCACAGGGATGGATTAGGGCTAGAGAATCTCTATGAAATAAGTAAATGTAAATAAGGGTCTTACCGTTAGAATAATGATATCAATTTTGATTTGATTTGATACATTGTAGTCGGTAACGTTGATGAATGAAAAGAAACGGAGAGAGAGGGATTCGAACCAAGTAAACAAAAGTCTACATAGCAGTTCCAATGCTACGCCTTGAACCACTCGGCCATCTCTCCTACAGAATGTTATTCTTGACCAAAACCCGAATGAATAGCGAGTCCTTCATCTTCATTGTAGTACATGTATAACCGCCCGATGGTTCTATAATAAGAAATTTCTTTTCCAATCTCATATTTTATCAACAACAACTTCTTTAGTTATAAGTTTCACTTATAAACACTATAGACCAGGGTAAGTTATAAACGTAAGGTGCTTTGAGATACAAGTACCACAGATAGTTTGATTTGATCGGTGTAGTAATTTGTACATCGAGATATTGTACAAGTTCTATAATGTATTCCCCTCTTACCGGTGGTTTATTATGATATTTTTCGAGGAGGTTCCAATTATGTATTTGCTGATGGACTTGTACTGCGTTAGGGCAATACTAGCAATTAGAATGTGTTCCAATTTCTATTTTCACAAATGGCCTGGATATAGGGTTCTATACGTTTACATTTCAGAATTGCCCTGGGGGTATACCCTAGGGGTGCTTAGTGGAGACTTGCCAATTACCTAGTAAGAAGAGACCAATATAGATAGTAACACCTTAGAACACCAATAGAAGCTAATTACATCCCTTGAATAGGCCCAAGCAATAGATACTAAAATAGAACAATAGTATAAGTAGCAGATACACAAGGAATAGATCTAGTTTGATACATACCCTATGAGGTAGGTGAAGACATCTCTGAAGGTCGGCTCCATCCAGTTAAACACAAGGTCAATACATTGAAGCTAATACATTCAAGCACAAAAGCCCCCCTTGGGCGGGTACCCACACTAGGACAGGTTATAACCTATAGAAGAACAGAATACAACAGTTACAAGTAACTAGAACAATCAAGCGTAATGAAATGAAGTACAAAGGCACAACGAGATGCAACACAAAGGGTAAATTGAAAACACATTATAAGTAAGACAATCCAGACATCTCCTCTAGACCACTTAGCCCTAGGTATCCATAAACACAAGTCCCAGTAGTCACTCTTGATAGGAAGTCTTTGTGGGATTATTTGGAGAGATATTACTCTGATTATATGCCCTCGGTGATTGGTGGAGACTTTAGTTGTGTGTTTTCTAAGGAGGAGAAAATAGGAGGGAAAAAAATATATTTTATCTCAATGTGCTAAGGATATTAAGATATTCATGAATAATAATGATTTTCATGAGGTTGGGTTTGTTGGACCCGAATTCACTTGGTGCAATAAAAAATCTAGAGGTGCTCGCATTTTAGAAAGATTGGATAGATGTCTCATAAACTCTATAGCTATGAAATCTATTCATCTATCTATTATGAAACATTTGTCTCGAATAGCCTCAGATCATTGCCCTATTATTTTGGAGGTTTTCAAACCGGTTTTTTTCCATAGTAGAGGTATTCATTTTGAAGATGTTTGGGCATCTTATAATGGGGCAATTGCGATTGTGGAGAAATCTTGGAAGAAGTCCACTAGTAATGATCTTGTTACTTCACTAAATTTAAAGTTTAAAAGGACTTTAAGAGCTTTGTTTTATATGAGTAAAGCAAAGTTTAAAAGTCTTAATTTGTTGAGAGATTCTTTGAAGAAGGAAATTTTTGAGCTTCAAATGGAGGAGGCAGAATGCTTGCTTTCTGAAGAAAATCTACAGTTACTAAGATCAAAGATTAATGAGCTTAACATAACTCTTGCTCGGCTCAACATTTGGTGGAAACAAAGAGCAAAGCTAAGTTGATGGAAGTGGGAGACTCAAAATCCTCTTTTTTTCATGCATTTGCAAATGCAAGAAGAAACTCAAATTGGATAAATCACATCATGGATGACAGAGGCATTGTGAAGGATGATAAATCAAAGGTGCATAAAATTTTAAAAGATTTTCTTAAAATCAAATGGAGGCATAGAAACTATGTGCTTGATGACTGGACGACACCTTGTTATGTTATTGATGGAAGTGATGATGGAAGGTTGGATGTTCATTTACTAAAGAGGAACTTCAAACAGTTGTGGACAATGTTGGGAAGAATATCTCACCTAGTTTGGATGGGATAACATTTTCATTTATCAAAGGCTTTTGGAAAATAATTCAACATGATGTTTGGTGTGCTATTAATTAGTTTCTTACAACAGGAACTATGCATCATTCATGGAAGGAAACTTTGATTGTGTTAATACCAAAGATTCAAAATCCAATGGTTCCCTCCAACTTCTGTCCAATTAGTCTTTACATGACTATTTATAAATTAGTTGCAAAAATGCCATTGATTAGAATGGAGACGGTTATTCACAAAGTCTTTTCGATTGATCAAGCTGCTTTCATAAGAGGTCGTTCTTTGTCAGAGCATGTGTAATTAGCTCAAGAAGTTTTCAATAAATTTTGATATCCAAAAGAAAAGAAAGGAATTTTGGCTATTAAAATTAATATGGAGCAGGCATATGACATTATTGGATGAAAGGCTCTAAGGCAAGTTCTATATAACTTTAACTTTCCTAAAAAAAAATTGGAGTTATTATTTCAATGTGTCATGAACCCTAAATTTTGCATTTTGATCAATGGGAAAAGATTTGATTGGATTGAATCTAAGAGTGGATTTAGATAAGGGTGT
>NW_021320096.1:467029-510068 GCF_001605985.2 Dendrobium catenatum
CCCGATATCATGTTTAGTATTTGCTTATGTGCTAGATTTTAATCAGATCCAAAAGAATCACATTTGATAGCAGTGAAAAGGATTTTAAGATATCTGTTAGGAACTTAGAACTTAGGAATTTGGTATCCTAAGTTTAGCACTTCCTTTGAAATAATTGGTTATTCAGATTCTGACTTTGCAGGATGTAGGGTGGATAGGAAAAAGTATTTCTAGAACATGTCAATTCATTGGAAATTCTTTAGTCTCTTGGTCCAGTAGAAAACAAAATTCAGTAGCCCTATCTACTACAGAAGTTGTATACATTGCGTTAGGAAATTGTGTGTCACAAGTACTTTGGTTGAAACAACAGTTGATTGATTTAGGATTTTCTATAGGCACTATTCAAGTTTATTGTGATAACACTAGTGCTATTTGCATTTCTAAAAATCCTATTCAACATTCAAGAACCAAACACATAGACATAAGACATCATTTCATAAGGGATCATGTATCCAAGGGAGAAATTGAACTCATTCATGTTACAACTGAAAATCAACTTGCAGAAATTTTTATAAAACCTTTAGCCTTTGTTACTTTCAGTGCATTAAGAACAAGGCTTGGTGTGATTGATTTAAATGCTTAAATAAAAATGTTCTTGCAACATTGATTTATGTTTGATTATTAAATGTTTTTGTGTGTTTATAATTTTATTTGTGTGATTTTTTCCCTTCTAGAGTCTGTGTTTCATCGTTATTTTTGGTATTTTCTTGTATTTTTGAATTTTATTTTTGTTTTGTTTGAGTGCAAAATAAATTTTTTTTTTTGTTTTTTGGTTTTTTTATTATCATCGTCTGGGATGAAATATTTTCGTATGGAACGATTTGTGTAATGTGTCAAAGTGTCAGATTTTAAACCGTTTGCATGCAGTTTTTAGTATTTAATGGTCACTTCGTCTGGACGATCATCATAATCGACTGGGACGAATTGTTTTTCAAACGATGGGACGATTGAATAAAGCGGTTGAATGGATAAAGTACTTTTAAATGCTAACTTTGTCCGTACAAACCTTTGGTTCGTCTGGACGAACACATGTTGGTTTGATGTAGGGGACAGTTTTAACTGCCATTAAAACGATATAAGTTCTGATCGTCCTGGGACGAACACATGTTTGTCTGTACGATAAGACTGGTCAAAAGTCTATACAAAAGGATACTTCGTAAGTCGCGTTGATTATGAAAAGCCATTTCATTCTGGTCGTATTGGATTGTCTATACGAAAAAGTTTCATACGGGACGAATGAAACTTTCGTACGAGACGAATTATTTTTGTCTTGTTTGAACGAATCATTTTTTTCAATAAATAGGCGGTCTTTTCAACTCAATTGTCACACTCTAAATATGACTTTCAACTCCTTTCTTACTCTAGATCATTTTCAAATGGCCAGTTCAAGTAAGCGTCAAAAGGTCTTAGTGAAGAAGCCACATAGGAATTTGTCTGAAAACTTTCTGTCCAAAGCAAATGAGGATTCTTTTCTTAGATTTGCTTCTGCCAAAATCACTCATTCCTGAGTTTTAATTCAAGAAGATATAACCTTTCAGGTAATGTCTTTATTTGCTTCGACTTAGTTTCACTTTATCCTTACTCTGGTCCACCTCTATAACAAAGAAACCTTCCACTACTTTCTAGCCAATATGTCCTTCAATTCTGACAACTTTGTGATTCGCTCCTTTATTTTCAAACAAAAAGTTGAAATCACTAAACACGACTTATTAGCTTTTCTAAATTTAAGGACTGAGGGAAGTAGAGCCCATACCTTAATCACCAATGACACATATAAATGGTATGCAATCAATAGGGTGATTAGAGGAAATGGTTTAACTGAGCATGTGGCTAGGGTATCCGTTCTTGTCCGTAATGCACGCATCATCCAACACGTTCTTAGAACATCAATCATTCCAAAAGCTGGTGATATAGTCAATATGACCCCACTTCTTTCCATGGTGACCTTCTTAATCATGAGCGATAAACCTATAGATGAAGCCCAACTTATTCTTGACTATCTTTATGGGCTTTCTAAAATTGGCCATGCATAACAGAAAAGATAGAGGAATATTGCTTTAGGACACTTAGTTTCCTATGTTCTACAAAAGAAGTATAAGTTGGTTCATCCTGATCAAGAATATGAAGAACCGCTCTATTATAATGACGGATCATTTAGAACAATATTCAAGGAGGAATAAGGAAAAGCACATGTCATCAGTGATACAGAAGAAGAGCCTGAAGGTGCACCTGCTCCTGCAAATGAATTAATTTATCAGAATTTGGTTTTAAGATTTGATCAGCTAGAGACTCATTTTGATCAACGTTTTGATCAAATTGAGACTCATCTTCAACAGCAAGCTGCTCAATATTAATATGACATGGGTTATTTGAGGGGACAAATGAATGATAATAGTACCAATGTACTTATATTGAATACATACTTTAATCTCTTTGGTACTGCTCCTCCTCCTCCTCCAGGTCAAGGACCGTCCGAGTGATTGTTGCACTTGATGTTTTGTGTTTGTGTTGTTATTATTTATGTGTTAGTTGTTATTTGCTTTTAGTAGTTTGATGTATTTCTTCTTTATTTTAGTTGTTGTATTGATATCTTGATGAATATTTGTAATATATAAAATGATATCAATATAAGTTCTTGTATTTTGATTTGAAATTACTTTTGAAATGTTTCTTAGACTTTATGTAAATCATCAGATTTTTAATCTTAATCGTGCTGTAATCTGAATTACAAGAAAAATTAAATTCATTAGAAAATTTAATTATTCTAAGTTTAAGTTTTGCTTATAACTTGATATTATTAGGATTTTTAATTTCATGTCTCTTCTTTAGACTGTATTATTGTTAATATTATTATTGCAATTGCGATATTTTCTTATTTTATATTTCACTTATCAATCATTATTTATGTACTTAGAGAGATTTGAAATTTTAGATTATTGTTTTTGGAAAGAATAAAATTACTCTTGCAAATTGTGTAAAAATACAATAAAAAAAATCAAAAGAAATGCGCAAAGGTTCGCAACGTGAAAAAGAGACACAAAATAAACCCAAAGTAAAAAATGATGCACAAAAATGTGCCACAACTATGAAAAAGATGTGCAAAGTGCCACGTGTGATAGTTATTTCTTTCCGACTCTTTTAATCTCTTAATTCAAATTGATCTTATGTTCATTTATAATTGATATTGAAATTTGAAATATATAATTTTTTATTCATCCTTTTTGCAATGATATTCTCTATCTTAGTGTCTAAACTGACTCATGTCTTTGATAAATTCTTTTTATTATCTATGTTATATCACTTCTTAAATTATATGAGTTTCTATGATTTGCCTAATGTTTTAATTTTATTTGCATAACTTATTTCAATCACTGTTAAGATTATATTATCAAATGATTTTCATATCTCTGCTTACATTTCAAGTTGTTTTTCTCTTCTTCATTTTTTTGCTGTTGTCAAAAAGGGGGAGAAATTATTTGTTGAATTGGGTCTTAAGTCTTGTGAGTCTTGTATCTTGTGTTAGTATTTATGTTTATTTTATTTTTGTAATTATGTTGTTGTTTTGTTTTGTATGAAATTAAAAAAAAACAAAAAAAAAATTTGAATCAATGTCTCCTTATTTTCATGAATTCATCAATTCAGGGGGAGTTAAGGAGATCCTTAGAATTTGAAATCCTACAAACAATAATTATTTTGCCATCATAAAAAAGGGGGAGATCGTTAAGAGAGTTGCTATTACCATGATTTACATTCTTGAAACTTATATAGTTTTGATGATTTTAAATATTATTATTTTATGTGTAGTTATCTCCTAACACTTTTTGGAAGATTTATTTTTGCTCATGTGTGTACTAATATTTCAGGAAAATTGAACTCCAAACTATGAAGACTTTAAATCGAATTACAAATTAAAGCTTTAAATTATTTTTGAATTGAGAGGGAGTGATTATAATTGAGTGAATAAAAAAACACACACACTCTTAAGGAGATCTTACAAAATTTGTATTGATCGTACGGGATGAACCTAGTTCATACAGGACGATCAGAGTAGTTATCTCCTCGTAGGAGCAATGGAATGAATAGGGATTAATAAAATTTTTCTAAGTCCTGATCGTCTAGGAAGAAATTATTTTCGCCCCAAGTCGAGTTAGGCTCTGTAAAAATTTTGATTCAAATGAAATCTATAATCGTGCTAGGACGACTTGGGCTTTGTAAACATTTCATCCAGATGAAATCCAAATCGTCCGAGGACGAATTCTTCTCTATAAAAATTTAGTTTAGATGAAATTCATTATCGTGCCAAGATGAGTTGCTCTCTGTAAAAATTTCATCCGGGCGAAGTCCTGTTCGTCCCAGGACGATGTGAACCAACTTACCACAGTTGGTTATGTCCTGTAGTTTTTAGGGAACCGACCTATGGTATAACTGATCATACCGGACGAACCTAGTTCGTACGGGACAATGATCATGTACGAACATACTTCATACCAATATACATCAGGATTGTTTCCGACACTTTAAGTAAAATTGTCTAGGACAATCCACGATCGTATGGGACAATTCATTTCGTGTTGACTTGAAAAATTTACAGTTTTGTGTGGTTTTTCTTGTCTCTCTTATATATAGCTTAATTTAGACTGCCACCAAATCTTTTTGCCATTTGATCTTTGTGCTTATTGAAAGAAGAGTCAAGGAGAGAGTGTGAGAGAGAATTCAAAGTAGGATTCCTACCACTAGAGCTTGAAGGCTTCGCTAGGTGTTCTAAAGTAAGAATCTCTACTTGTAATTTGGGATTACTTCACTCTTTTCTTTCTTCCTTCTAGAATTCTTGTGAGAAGATCAATCAAGGAGATCTGATTCTTTGCCGACACTTAGAGAGTGTGAACAACTGCGGGTTCTCTACCCACACTAGGAGAGCGTGAAAGGTCAAGGGTTCTCTGCTCACAGTAGGAGAGTGTGAAAGGACAAAGGGTTCTCTGCCCACACTAGGAGAGTACAAAAGGACGGACGGTTCTCTGCCAACACTGGGGATAAGTGTAAAAGGAAGACTGTTCTCTGCCGCACCGGGTAGTGGTGGAAAGAGTTTTTGTAAAGGCTTCTCCGCCTTGCTGTGGGTGCTAAAGGAGAAACACTAGTGGTATATGTGTAATACTCAAAGGGTGCCTCCGAGGAGTGGATGTAGGTCTGGTTTTGACCGAACCACTATAAATCTTGTGTTCTTTACTTTTTCACTTTTTATTTTATTTATCATTTACAACTTGTGGTTGAAAAATCTTTTAAAAAAAATTAACTAACAATTAAGTTTTAATTTCCAAAGTTTAAAAAGTGGGTTCAAATTTTTTAATTACCAATTCACCCCCCCCCCCCCCCCCCTTTTTTCCTCCCCAATCCCCCCCCCCCCCCCCTCTTTGTTAGCCACTGGGACATAAGCTTAGGTTTAACAACCTAATTCATTGTGAACGAATCTCAACAAGTAAAAAATATGACTAGAAGATATTTGTAAACTACTTCCAATATATATAAGAATTCAACCTCCCTTAAATTTTTTTTTACTAAAGCCCAACCACCAGTGCTTAGTCTCACCATCTAATAAAAACATAGCTATAGGAATATTTTTTTATAAGTATACTATATACAGTCAGAGTTCTTCTTCAATCTCATTAATCAGTTCTCTACTAGTCTCGGATCAACTAGACCCTTAAATCTTGAGAGATTTAATCTTAAGAATGTCAATAAATACCTCTTCATATCATAAGAATTGATAAAAGTGATCCTACTCCGAGCCTCACATATCAATTGCGACACTAGAGTCACAAATTTAAAAAATAGAATTGAAATAAGTAACATGTGTAATACTTTATACTCGTATCGATTAAATAGCAATCTACCTATCTATCAAATATGAATCTAGTGGATCCATCTAATGTACACATAAAACATAGAGATGAATAAATATGTACATGAAAATAAGAATAAATGAAAAAAAAATTATGTTGTATAGCTCTATTTCACAATTAGTCCCTGAAAAGTAATAATCTAATACAAAAAATAATAGTCTAATACAAAAAAGGGACAAAGACAACCTAACCTAAAATGACCCAGTAAAAAGGATAGATCATATCATGTTGAATGGTGAAATTAAGCCTAACATTTATGTTTTGGGAACATTTATATTTTCTTGAAATTAAAATAAACAATAAAGCTTCTTTTTAAATACTAATAAGAAGAAAAATAAACTCTGAAAGTTCGTTAGGGATGTTAAGCCTTCGTGGCCAAGGCTAACTAAGAGGGGGGGTGAATTGGTATTTTAAAAATTTTCTCAATCAAAACATAAACTCAAACCAAAGTTCACCACAAAGAAAATCAAAGTAGAAAAATTAAATGTGAAAAAAGTAGTAATAAAGAACACATAAATTTATAGTGGTTCGGTCAACTCGACCTATGTCCACTCCCCAGAGGCACCCTATGAGTATTGCACTAAACTCAGTGACACTCCTTTTGCTCCCACAGTAAGGCGAAAAAGCCTTTACAAACCTCCTTTCCACTAACAATAGTGAGGCAGAGAACTCGACTCCTTTTACTTCCTCTTGAAGTAGATAGAGAACCTTGATCGATTGCTAATGTAGATCTCTCTCGAACCTCCAACGACTAGGGACAATGATAAGAGAAGATGACTTGGATCCTTGCTTGGAGTAACCTTTGTGAAACCCCTTTCAAACACCACCTCACAAGATCCTCTCTCTCCCTCTCCCTTTCTCCCCCTCTCCTCTAGGCTCTCTCAGGTAAAGACAACAGCAAAAGATACTCTACTCAGTGACACTCCTTTTGCTCCCACAGTAAGGCGAAAAAGCCTTTACAAACCTCCTTTCCACTAACAATAGTGAGGCAGAGAACTCGACTCCTTTTACTTCCTCTTGAAGTAGATAGAGAACCTTGATCGATTGCTAATGTAGATCTCTCTCGAACCTCCAACAACTAGGGACAATGATAAGAGAAGATGTATTGGATCCTTGCTTGGAGTAACCTTTGTGAAACCCCTTTCAAACACCACCTCACAAGATCCTCTCTCTCCCTCTCCCTTTCTCCCCCTCTCCTCTAGGCTCTCTCAGGTAAAGACAACAGCAAAAGATACTCTCTTGGGTAGAA
This sequence comes from Dendrobium catenatum, assembly GCF_001605985.2. NCBI lineage: Eukaryota > Viridiplantae > Streptophyta > Magnoliopsida > Asparagales > Orchidaceae > Dendrobium > Dendrobium catenatum. The sequence continues at coordinate 474,215 of NW_021320096.1, forward strand.
TAAGAGGTCTTAAGTACAAGAGCTTCATAATAGCTCTTAATTGTAACAAACTGACTTTATCATCCAGGATGATATAAATATCATCCTGTATGATCAGTACAAATTTAGCTCAATCAGCCAAGATAATTTGGGATGATCATAAGGTTTTTTGTTTATATCGTCCAGGCTGATAGGATATTATCCTATATGATTAGTACAAATCATTGAATATTATCCAGTTCATCACATTGAATGGCTATCTGGATAATATAAAAATAACTTTATCATCCAGGCTGATCTCACGATCATCCTAGATAATTAGTTTAATTCAGCACATATCTTCCAAAATACTGTCCTAAATAGAAGCTAGCCGATGTTTGATTGTCCATGAATAACTAAGGTTTGTGAAATGATCAGCCTGGATGATCATGCGATCATCTAGGATGATATGATCGAGCAATCAAACCTTAATTACTTTTCTTAATTACGAGATTAACTTAGGAATAATTATTTGCATAATCAAGGATGATGTATAAAAATAAATAATACCTAAATAGATTTGGCGGTAGATTCTTTCTAATTTCAGCCTATCATCCCGACCGATATAAATATCATCCATGCCATTTTTTGGATTGTCCCGGATGATGTAGACAAAAATAGAGAATTTTAAAAGTAGTTAGATATTTTCCCCTTACTATGTTTGTGCAAGGTTACTTAGCATTAGGAACCACATCGTTTATAATTGTCTCAAGAAAAGGTAAAATATTACGAACTGACTCAAATCTAGTCTACCCAATCTTAAGCTTGGTTCAAACTACAGTTTTAATCTTATGGACCAGAAATATTAGTAGGCAAGAAAGTTGTTGAAAAAAAGAAGTGTTTGCTATCATCAAAATCATATTCCCTAAAACCAGATTCGCAACAATCTCCCCCTTTTTGATGATAGCAAACATAAAATCAATCAAAACTAAATAAAATGAAAAACAACTCAAACACTACACCCCCTTTTGACATCACAAAAAAGGAGAAAAAAGTCAGGAAAGAAAAATTAGAAAAAAGAAGAATAAAAGCAAAGTTTTTTTTTAAATCAAAGCATGAATATGACAAAGTCTCCATGTGCTTGATTTTAAGGACTTATAAGACCAATGAGTTAACATCGTCAAAATTTGAAATCGGTAGAATATCCGATCCTATTAACCTTTGCTCGGACTTCTCTCAGGGCAAAATCATATTTTAAAAATAAAAGACCTAACTAAAAAAAACTAATTGGATAAGAAAAAGAGATCCATTCAAAACTTGGTTTTAGAAAAAAATATCTTATAGAATAATATATCAAACTAATTTTTCACATTCACAAAATTTGAAATCAATCCTTTAAAAATATCAAGTGACACATGAATTCTTCTACATTTTAAAAGTTTGAAAGAGAATAGAACTTGTTTTTGGTGGGCTAATTTTATGCCTCTTATCTTTTGGCGCACTTTGCGTTTCTTTTGATTTTTGATACACTGTGTATATTTTTTAATTTGGCATTATTGCACATCTTTTGATTTGACATCATTTGCTACTTTTTTTTTTTGCAAGCTAGGTCCCATTTCAAAACTCATAAGTATTCTTAGTTGTGTGTATATCTTCTAGATATTAGAGAATAAAAATTGATCACTCTTTAATATAAGGAAGAATAAACCACAAAAAAAGAATCAAAAATCATATGATAAATGTAATGACAGGATGATGAGAAATCTTGAAGTAATATAAAGACTTTAAACATTATAAATATAAGATAGATTATTGCAGCAAGATAGAAAAGATCTCAATTACAAAGTCCAGTTGTTAATTTGAGATATAATTTTGTTTAGAAAAGAAAACTACACCACTAAAAGAGGCCAGAGGAGAAACAATCAACAGTGTTTTCTTTCTTTAACAGTTTAAGAGATGGAAAATATTGACTACAAATTTTCAAAAAAAAAAATAAGGTATAAAATATTATTTCAGTAGTGATCACAAAAGTAGAAAATCTAAAATAATAGAAATAAAATAATGAAGAGAAACAAAAACTAGTAAAAAGTGAAGTAAGCAAAGTGAAATAAAATAAGAAAAGCAACAAGATAGAAGATTCAGAAATTAGAAAATGACAAGTTCATGTATTTATGTCAATCACACCCAATCTGGTCCTTAAGGTGCTGAAAGTATCAAAAGTCAGTGGTTTAGTAAAGATGTCAGCCAATTGATTCACATTTGTCACATGGTGTAACTCAATGTCTCCTTTGGTCACATGCTCTCTAATAAAGTGATGCCTTATGTCAATGTGTTTGGTCCTTGAATATTGGATAGGATTCTTAGAAATGCAAATGGCACTAGTGTTGTCACAAAGGGTTGAGATTGTGCCTACCGATAATCCTAAATCCAAAATTTGCTATTTTAATCAAAGGCTTGGGCCTCACAACTCCCTAACGCAATATACTCAATTTCAGCAGTAGAAAGTGCAATAGAGTTTTGTTTTCTACTGGACCAGGAGACTAAAGACTTTCCTATGAATTGATAAGTCCCAGAAGTTCTCTCTCAATTCACCCTACGTCCTACAAAATTAGAATCAGAATATCTAATAATCTTAAAAGAAGTGATGTGTCTAGGATACCATATTCCTAGGTTTTGGGTCCCTAAGAGATATCTAAGAATTCTCTTAACTGTAGTAAGATGGGATTCTTTAGAACCAGCATGAAATCTAGTACAGAGACAAACACTGAACATTATATCAGGTTGGCTAGCAGTCAGGCAAAGTAAAGATTAAATCATCCCTCTGTACTTCTTTTGATTAATAGAATTTCCATTTGAGTCCTTATCCAACTAAACACTGGAGGTCATGGGAGTATTAATTGTCTTAGCTTTATCTATTTCATATTTCTTCAAAATATCATTTATGTACTTTGATTGATTTAGAAAGGTTCCATCATCTAGTTATCTTATGTTAAACCCCAAAAAGTTAGACAACACTCCCATCATACCCATCTCAAATTTCTTACTCATTATTTTTAAAAAATCATCACATAGCCTTTTATTAGAAGATCCAAAAAGTATATCATCAAAATAGATCTGAATAATGAGTAATTCATCTTCTACTTTCCTAAGAAAAGGGTGATGTCTATGCTCCCCTTAATAAACTCTCTATATAGTAAGAATGTGCTAAGCCTCTCATACCAAGCTCTGGGTGTCTGCTTTAATCCATATAAGGACTTTTTTAATTTGAAAACATGATTTGGAAATTGAGAACTTTTAAAACCTGGGGGTTGCTCTACAAACACATCTTCTTTTATTACCCCATTTAAAAAGACACTCATAATGTCCATTTGGAAAAGCTTAAATCCCTTATAACAGGTAAAGGCTAGTAGCATTATAATGAATTCCAATCTAACTATAGGGGCAAAAGATTTTCTTAAACTCAATTCCTTCTACTTGGTTATACCTCTTAGCCACCAATCTCACCTTATTCCTAACCAACACACCATAATCATTCATCTTATTCTTAAAGACCCATTTAATTCCAACTATAATTTGTCCCTTTGGTCTTTCTATAAGCTCCCAAACATCATTCCTACCAAATTGGTTTAACTCCTCTTATATGGCTAAGATCCAAAACTCAGGGCTTGATTCATGTTGGTGGGTTCAGTCATTTAGATAAAGGCAGAGTGGTTCACTTCCTTCCTAAGTCCATGCCTAGTCCTAACACCTTCAGAAGGGTCTCCTATGATTAGTTCTTTAAGATGACTTAAAGAAAATCTCCAATATCTAGGCAATGTGTGTGTAGGTTCAACCCTTTCCTCCAGATTTACATTTTATACTCCTTGGGTAATCTCACCTACTCCTTCAGTATTTTTGGGCTCTACCCTCTTCTCCAAATTTTCAACTCCTGTGATAATCTCTCCAACTTCATCTTCATACTTAACTCTAGACTTCTTAGTATCAGGTTTATCAAACACTATATGAGCAGTCTCATCCACCGCCAATATCCTCTTATTAAAAACCCTAAAGGATTTCCCCATACTTGAATATCCTAAGAACACTCCTTCATTAGATTTTGGGTCAAATTTTCTAAGTGTGATTTCCCATTATTAAGAATTAAAACCTTACAACCAAAGACATGGAGGTGGGAAAGGTTGGGTGTCCTACCCTTATGGATCTCATAGGGTGTCTTATCAAGTTTGGCTTTGACATTCATCATATTCAACACATAACAAACTGTGCTTACCACTTCAGCCCAAAAGTACTTTTAAAGGAAATACTCAGCAAGCATGGCTCTAGTAGCATCAATTAAGGTCTGGTTCTTCCTTTTAGCTACCCTGTTTTGCTGAGTGATCCTAAGAGCTGAGAAGTTGTGACAAATCTCCTTATCCTCACAGAAGTCTCCAAATCTCTCATTTTCAAACTCTCCCCCATGGTCACTATGGATGGAAAAATCTCACAACCTAGCTTTTTCTAAATCCAACTGAAGAAGGATCTAAACTAATCAAAAGACTCATTCTTATGTAACAGAAATCTAATCTAAGTAAACCTCGAGTAGTCATCGACAATAACAAATCCATACACTTTTCCCTTGAAGCTAGCAGTGTTAATGGGTCCAAACAAATTCATATGAAGGACTTCTAAAGCTCTAGAGGTGCTATTATCCTTAATTGAGTGAAAAGAGGTTTGGACTTGCTTTCTTAGTTGGCAGGCATCACAAAGGTGGTCTTTGGAGAATTTAAGCTTGGGGACACCTCTAACTAAGTCTTTCTAGGTTACTCTCCTAAGGGTTTTCATACTGGCATGACATAATCTCCTCTGTCACAACCATGAATTATCAGTAGTTGTTTTTAAGTAAAATAAAGCAGCACATTAAATATTATTTAAGTCAAGCATTTAATTATTATTAATCTTCTTATCCTCCCAAATAGTGTTGTTATTTATGCTTATAATACAAGTATTTTCCAAGAATTTTATGATGAAGCCCTTATCGCAAAGCTGACTGATGTTGAGCAAGTTGTGTTTCAGTCCATCTACAAGCAAAACATTTTCAATCAAAAAGTTCTTAGAATTTTTGATTATACATGTGCCCACCACTTTCCTGGTGGTGTTTCTCCAAGACTAACCTTTCCTCCAGCCTTGGCCAGCAACGAAATGAATTGGTTAGCATCTCCAATCACGTGTAGTGAGGATCCGCTATCCAGGTACCACATGCTCTTATGAGGTCTTTTGTGAGATCAAGCCTACAAAATCATCAAACATCAAATTTAGGAACTCAAACATGTTCGGGCCCCTTTTTATGGAAAGAAGAATGCAATGCATGTATGTGATGTTGTGAATCATGTAATTTAGGTCTCCACACATAATGTGTACTATTGTGAATAATACAAGTGTGTGAAATGTGTCCTAACATGTCAGATGAAAAATATTTAACACCAGGAAAAGGATTTAGTAATCTACTAAAGTGGTGATACTTCCTTTTTAAAGTTATGTGATGCATGCAATGCTGATTTATTTTTTTTTAAATCTCTTAGATTCTCTAATTTCTTAAACTCTATTTCTAACTCAACATGAGATGACTTCAAAAAATCATGTGCATTAGATAATTCAATATACTTTTTTTTAATGCATCAAACTAATCAAGTAGTGGCATGTGATTACTATCGATTGTAAAGTGATCATTGAGTAAAATTTCATGCTCTTTTTATAAATTTAAAAACTCCAATTTCAAAATAGCATGTAATTTCTTAAGTTTCCTATATGATGCATGAATTTATTTAGAAACTTCAAGTAATTGCTCATAGGTTAGTTCACATACCTCTTCTTGGTCACTTGGACCAAGATGATCATCAACTATCAAGCATAAGTTTATTTTCTCCTCTTCAGCTTCAGTCTCAAAGTAGTCTGATGCAAAATTCACCCAAAACACCTTTAGGAACATCTTCTTGTTCTTTTTGAACTTGGGTTTCTCCTCACCCTTCTCCTTGCTTGAGTGAGTTTTAAGTGTAGGACAATCAACTTTAACATATCCCAGCTTCCTACATTCAAAATATATCATATCATTAGAATTCTTAAAATTTTTGCTACCTTTAACTTTATTCCACTTCTGATGGTTCTTATGCTTCTTCCTTAGAAAGCTTTTGAATTTCCTCATGTAAGAAAAAATCATCGCTTTCAAACCCAGAAAATTCATTGTCCGTGTCATTAGCCTTCAGCGACATATTTTTCTCCTTCTTTTTCTCACCTTCATCAGGTTTGTTTGATTCACCCCTTGCTCATAAGAAATGAGTGATCCAAGTAAATTATCAATCAAATAGGTATTCAAATTTTTAGATTAAAAAATTATAGTAATCTTAGCATCAAAGGAAGAAGGCAAACATCTCAAAATTTTATTAACCTTCTCATAAGTCGTGAGTTCTCTTCCTAAAGTATGCAGTGAGATGAAAATTTGAGTAAATCTAGTATACATGTCAGAATTTGATTCATTAGGCTTCATATGAAAAAGTTCATAGTCATTCAATAGAATATTCATCCTAAATTATTTAACTTCTTTGGTTCCTTCATAAGTGATACACAATTTATCCAAAATTTCTTTACCAGTAGCACAAGTTGAATCACATATGTAATCTTCATATTTTAAAGCACAAAAAAAGATAGTTCAAAAATTTTGTATTAAGTTGCACCAAATCTCTATCATCAAGCGTCCATTCAGAGAAAGAAAGTGGAGTAGTAATGCCATTAACTTTACCAGACTGAGGTGAATAACTTTCTTTAACAAGCATCCACGTGCGATAGTCAATTGATTATAAAAATATAGACATGCAAGTTTTTCAAAAATCAAAATGAATATTATCAAACAAAGGTGGTTGGATAATATAATACCCTTCCACAGTATTATGATTACTGGAGTTAGCCATGGATCAAAATTCAAAAGTTTTCAAAAACACAATTTTATGAATCCCGCTCATATTCCACTTGAAAGTTTGTTAGGGATATTAAGCCCTTATGAACTAGCCCAAGGCTAACCAAGTGGGGCGTGAATTGGTATTTAAAAATTTTATCAATCAAAACACAAACTTAAATAAAAGTTCACCACAAAGAAATTCATAGTGTGGAAATTAAATGCAGAAAAAGCAGTAATAAAGAACATAAAAATTTATAGTGGTTCGATCAACTCGACTTATGTCCACTCCTTTGAGGCGCCCTTTGACTATTTCACTAAACTCAGTGACTCTCCTTTTTCTCCCTCAATAAGGCGAAGAAGCTTTTACGAATCTCCTTTCCACCTACACCGGTGAGGAAGAGAACCCTACTCTTTTTGCTTCCTCCTGAAGCAGGAAGAGAATCTTGATCGATTATTAAAGTAGATCTCTCTTGAGCCTCGAAGGACTAGGGACAATGATTAGAGAAGATGAAATGGATCATTTCTTGGAGAAACCTTTGTGAAACCCCTCACAAACTTACCCTCATAAGATCCTCTCTCTCTCTCCCTTTCTCTCCCTCTCCTCTAGGCTCTCTTAGGCCAAGATAGTAACAAAAGATATTCTCTTGAGTAGAATAAGAGATTTTAAATAGCAGAGCTTCGAAAAAAGTTCTTAATTGCAACAAACTGACTTTATCATCCAGGATGATATAAATATCTTCATGTACAATCATTATAAATTTAGCTCAATCAGCTAGGATAATTTGGGACGATTAGAAGGTTTTTTGTTCATATTGTCCAGGCTGATAGGATATTGTCCTATACGATTAGTATAAATCATTGAATATCTTCAAGATCATTGTAGTTAATGGGTGTCTAAAAGATTTAAAAATAATTTGATCATCCAACCAATCTCACAATCGTTCCGTACGATTATTTCAATTCAGCATATATCATCCAAAACATCGCCTTGAATAGAAGTTGGCCGATGTTTAATCATCCAGGAATAAATAAGGTTTGTGAACTAATCGGCCCAGCCGATCCTGCGATTGTCCAGGACGATATGATCGAGCAATCAAACTTTAATTGCTTTCTTTAATTACCATAATAATTTAGGCATACTTATATTGCATCGTCCAGGAAAATGTTCTTGATGATGTCTAAAAATAAATAATACCTAAATAGTTATAGCGGCAGATACTTTCTAATTTGAGCCTATCATCCGGACAATACAAAAATCGTCTAGAATGATGTGCTTAATCATGGCTACCTTAACCATGAAGCCCTAATTAGGTATTCTATTTTTAACTAATCGTCCAGGTCAATTTTTGAATTGTCCTGGACGATATTATCAAGAACAGTCATAAATTTTTCCCTTAGTGTGTGTGTAAGGTTACTTAGCATCATGAACCACATCGTTTATAATTGAATCAAGAAAAGGTAAAAGATTACTAACTAACTCAGACCTAGTCTACCTAATCTTGAGCTTGGTTTAAACTACAGTTTTGATGTTGTGGACCTAAAATGTTAGTAGGCAAGACAGTTGTATAGAAATAGAAGTATTTTCTATCATCTAAATTATATTCCCTAAAATCAAATTAGCGACAAACTCAACAGAATTTTTTTTCCTTTTATTCATCATTAAAAATTAAACACAAAAAACCTACACACTATAGAATATGGCTTCAAAATAAAATATGATAAATAATAAAATAGCCATGATTGTATAATTGTTTCTGAAAATTCCTATAGAAACTCACTGATCACATCCAACAACCTCAGCTACTCAAATAGCTGCTTCCCTTCCTCTAACATTAAATAGAAAGTATTGTAGGTGTAATCTATTATAGCTTAGCAGGTTACACCTATTTATCTCAATTCTAAATTTTTAACTCATTAAGCATTTACTAAAATAAAAGTCGTCAATTTCTAGAGATTGATGGAGAAGGATTTATTGAGAGAGATAATAACATTGAATATAATATTGCTAGTAGCTTAGAGTATTAACTAGACTTTACAACAAAACTAAATAAATTAATAATTTATATAAGAGAATAAAGTAATAAAATTTCATCGGGCTCTTAGGCCTCTCCTGAGAAAAAAATATTAAAATTCATGACCTTAAAACTCTCTGTGCTAATATACCAAAAAATAGACTTGTATGACCCTCAATGTTTAGCACATATCAAGTTTTGAGAAAATCAAATCCTTATGACTTCTTGTGGATTTAATGACAAAACTTCCACCCTAACTCAAATCTCCTCTAAATCACACATTTCAAAAAGAAAAATATATATACATATAATAATATATATCAAATTACTATAGTAAAAATAAATATATAAATCATTTCAAGAAATACACATAAAGCTTTATCGATAGACAACAAATTCAACTTCTGAGAAAATTTTCACAATTTTAAAAATTTACCAGATTACCAAGGATTGTTTGTAAAACTATTTTGAAGTTTTAACTATACTATAGCATTAGTTTTTGGAAGAAGAAATATTTTCTAATTTTAAAAAATGATAATTTCTCTAAATTAACTAGGAGAAATTTTCTAAAAAATACCTAAATGTCCAAAATAGTCATATATGTAACATATAGGTAGTCACATAGAAAAAATTTATAAAGATTAAATTTATCCTTGTTTTTATAAGATTAATTATAAATTTAATCCAAAATATTTTAAAATTCTTATATTTTTTAAGATAGTCAGATTGAAACCTACCTACCTACCTTGATCTGGATAACTTCTTGAACTAGTTCAATATCAAAAAATGAGTTAGGCTCACCCAAATATCAACTTTCTCGCTCTAGAAATCCCTCTCTTTCTCTCTAATCAGCTACCTGAAGCAAATAAATGATTTTTTTCCTTAAAATAAACATAGTGGAAATTGATTTTTTTATAAAATTTTGACTTGGCACCGTGGTGACTGACACCATAACACCATAGTGCTCCCCACTAAAGCGCACAACACTATAGCATTATCTAAGGTGTCACAACATTGAATTATTTTGGCAAAATGATAGTGAGATCATTGCAACAATGTCATCTTTCCCAACACTATAATGCTCCCAAGGGGCATTTCTATTTTTTCCAATCATGTAAATAGACCCTTGGAACCCACTTCAAAATAGAATCAAACACTTACAAACATATGCAAGAGTTGTTAAATTTAGAAATTTAATACCTTACCATTATCAGATTAGGTCATATAGGTGAAACTATTCAAAGATTTAGTCATTATAAAATTTCTCCATGAATTATTCATAAAGTTGACTGGGTGACTTAATTTTCACAAAAGGATCACTGTATAGACTTCAATATTCCTCCCTTTCTAGCCTTTTGAGGACCTTATACATCATCCATTGATAGGTTGCCCTTACATTCTTTATATCAAATGTTATCAAATTATAGAAGTATAATCATGTTTGTGGTGATGAAGGAAGTCTTCTAATAGCCCCTAAGATGCATCTTAGTTTGGTGATAGCCTAAAAAACTATACAAAAAACTCATGAATGATTAATCTATTATCGAGTCAGTTAGGGCATCGATCCTTAGTAGTAGATCCTTTGAAATGGGATAGTACAAGTTAGTGAAGTTCACACTTACCCTCTGTTTCTTGTTTCCATTTATAAAATGACCACACTTGAGATTTAGTTTGGGTAATAGAATTTGCTAATAATGTTCAGTTCTACTAGCTTATGCATTTCTATTCTAATGGGCTTGATGAGCATGGCTATAGTCTTCCTTATTTATTTTTTAATTAGTAGGTATTCTTTCTTGATATTGAGTTCTTGGTAAGAAACTTCATAATTTGTCCCTATTATTGCAACATTTTTCCATTCAAAGACATCTAAAGTGCCCCTGAGATTTTGGATTAACTCACGTTTATCCTCATTACTAAAAAAGGCACTTAATCAAAGAGTTCTATTGGACTCTCTTATTAATGGTACCTTCCATGCAACCTAAGAGGTCTAGGCTTAGTCCTTATTCCATATCAATTTGTGGCACTTTATCTATGGAATTTGTCATCTTTCTTACTACATGTAAGTAGCATGTTTGTGACAACATGAGTTCATCTCCCACTCTTATTTTTCTCCCCTCAACCATAAATTTATTTGCAATATGGAATATATACTCTATGGGCTATAATGTGTTTAATAGTGATCTATCGAAGATAAGCTATAGGTTGGGTGAGTACTCCTTTAAACTCTCTAAACTCCCCTAACAAGCAAAAGAGATGACCTGTAGTAGGGGTGAGCTAGGAAGCAAGCAAGTTCTTTTTTTTTTCAAATGTAAATTTAAAAGTTATATTTACAGAACTCGCTATATATATCAGAATGTTATAAATTTGATAAATTTATGATAAAGGAAATGTTGATGGTAATGTTATGGATAAATTTACATTTAATTTTCCATATGATTTGCTTTTAATATTTCTTCTAGTCAAATCTCAATAGATTAAAGTTATACCATCTTAAGAGATAGATTAATATTTTACTATCAAATTGAAAAGAGAAACTTTGCTAATTTTTATAATCAAATGTAGTATAAGGAATATTCAAGTCATCCTAATGGATAAAAATAATATTCACCTATCATTTTGATTAATAAAGTGAATTAATGTATTTATTTTCATAATCAAATACAACAAAAGAATTAATCAATTCATCTAAAAGGATAGAAATTTTATTGACTTAGAATTTTGATCATAAAACTAAATTAATATTTAAAGCTAGGTCTACATCCACAAATTCTTCTTGTACCTTAGAAAAAGAAACTAAAGTAGGGTTTATTTTAATTCTAGATTCTAGACTTCCTATAAGGTTATGCCCATAATTACATCTCGAAAGATAATACTCTTGATTAATGTAAAGATTAAAGATCTTCAAATTCATATAGATTTAAAGAAAGGCTTTGGTTATCCAGATTTTAATACATAGGCTTTAGATTGTAAATCCTTAATTTTGATTTAGAATTTACATTTGAACTTCAAATTTTGAATTTTTGAAATAATAAAATAAAACGAATTTGAAGATATAGAGTGAGCTACAAGCTAACAATCCTAATCACAATTAATAACCATATGAATGTCAGGATTAGATGTGTCTATGTAATAAATAAAGGAATCATAATTTAGAAAATTTTGATCATGACTTTATAATATGTACATGAACGTATTAACAAAATGATGCATGAAAAATAATTATTAAATTAAAGGTTTTTATTCATTGATAATGTCTAAGAGTATAACCGAGGGTCTACTATAAAATAAAAGTGGTCAGGCTCCACCAACAACAAGCCCATATTTCTATTGCTATATAATGTAAATTTGAATATAATTATTTATTTTATCTTGATATCTTCTAGGTTCTAAATCTTTTATAGAATTCAAAATCATAATTATCTTCATAGGAAGAAGAATTTTTTCCATTTGTAACATGTCAATGTAAATAATAATTTTTTTTCAAATGTTTTACAACTCATGACAATATACAAATACATCTAGTTATATAAGTTTCTAAAACATTTACATTTACATCATTACCTAGGTATATTCTATTTTTTAGGAATATAAAAGAATAGTTAATTTAATGAATATGTATGATGTTGTGTGATAGTATTATAGGGGTTGTAGAGTGAACTTTTAAATTATATAAAATTTTATGGCTCTATCATCCCTAAATAATGCTTGAATTTTCTTTTTGTTGAGCTTGTAGCGATGAAACAATATTTGCCTACAATTACAGTATTTCCTTAAGAACCTTGAATATTTACATCATATATACAGGCATGCAAACATCTTATCTCAATATTCCTATTTATTCTTGCATTCCTTCATTGAGGCTACACATAACACTATATTTTAACTACATGTATGACCACTATGTATATTAAATTAAAAATAGTATAATATTAAAAACATCATTTAATATTTATAGAATAATATCCTTCATTAGTACTTTACATGAACTTCATATCATCAATCCAAAATAATGGAATTAGATAGACATACAATAAATGACAAGCAAATGGAATAATGAAAATATAAGAGAGTGATATCACCAAAAAGGATCAAGGTATTTCCTCCACCCTTTTTATCCCTTAACATGCAAAGTTTCTTTAAGAAATACATATTAAACATTCTAAATGGTTGTATCATGTACTTTCCTAGCCTCACTTAAATTTTATAGTAAGAACAAACTAGAGAGTACTCTAAGATGTATTCAATTTTACACAAATGATTGAACTACCTTATATATATATATATATATATATATATATATATATATATATATATATATATATAATATATATATATATATATATATATATATATATATAATATATATATAATTTACATCCCAACTATTTATAGAACAACATAAAAGGCATATGGTGTTGCGATAATTGAAAGAGTGGAGTTGTGGTGCCATTGAAATGAACTAACACCTCAGTGCTAAAAATTTTATATCGCCATAGTGCTTGCTGATGTGGATCAACTACTTAGTGAACACTCACATCTCTTCACTGATAGCATATGCCCATGGCAATTATTATACAATGCCACAGTGTGTTTAATTTTCAAGCATTGCGAGGCCCAAGTGACAAAAATAATGCTAAGCATGAAAATTAAGGTGCGTGGCATTTGAAAATTGAGAATTAAGCTGATTTTTTAGACATCGCGGCACTAATAATTATGTGATGCTAACTATGTTGTTGTATACTGCTTGCAAAGGAAACCTCGATGATATAATGTCCAATTGTGGTACCCTCGGTGCTATTGAAGGTGGAAATGCATTGTTGTTTCATTGGATACCATGGCATAATGAGCTCCTTCGTATTTTTTATCATTTTTTAGTTTTTCTTGTTTAAAATAACTAAAACACACATTTTCACTAATAATAAACATGTAAAATATTACATAATTTCACTTATCAACTATACAGTAAATATAAAAGGCCTTAGCTTACTCTAAAGTGCACCAATATAATGTTAATATGAGATCAAAGTAAAAAGGTAAAAAATTCAAATATGAGTATTCCTCTAGGCAAGGAACTCCAATGACTAAATCAAACATGGACCTAGTTGGTTGACCTAGAAAATCATCTAAAGTGTGTGTATAAGGATTTGTGGCTTGAGTAACTCCTAGGATTTATTTGTTTGGAATTGTTTAAATATGATTTTTTCTTAAGGTTATTGGTTGGTTTGAATTCAAGTGTTTAGGATTTAAGAGTTTTGAATTTATTTTAGGGTGTTTTGATTGTTTAATTGTATAGATTTAGATTTAAAGAACATAATGTCAATAACTTCTAAGTGCTAGAATTCATTAATTAGCATGCCCCTAACTCATACTTTTAATGCTACTAATCTTCCAAAATGAGGTAGATAGGTTTGTTCTATTCCTTGTATTTTTTTAGGTGTTTTAGTTCTTAAGTTTACAATCCAACTTACATTTTCTTCCTAATAGGAGTCAAGCATAAGGGTTTGAAAGCTTCATTATATAAATATTTTATTATAAATTTTAATGTTATTTAATTGAATAAACTATCTTTATTAAATAAGGGCTAAGAGATTTATTTTACCCTCCTTAGGGCGAATCAAAAAGCCTTGTATGCCCGAATTACCCAATAATTATCTATTTATTTAAGTTTGATTATTTGCTAAAGGTTTTTAAATAATTTAAATAATTTAATATTTTTTAATAAAATATTCAATTTAATACCTATATCACATCAATTCATTCATGATATTGTCACAACGAGCAATGGACCAAAGGCTCCTTAGGATATATGCGTAGTCCCTAGCTCGAGATCTAACCTTACTTTATTTACAAAGTGTTCTTTGTGTTTGATTATTTATCATGGTTATTCATCTAGATTTAATTAATTAGTTGTTGATTTTATGATCTTTTCCTTTTTTTAATATTCAAATTTATTCAATTATTTAATTGATTAAGTTTGACCAAATTTTAACTTTTTGATTTCTATTAAATTCTATAAATTTTATATTTTTCATAAATAATAGACCCAAGGAGGAGCCCAATGCCTTTGAGTTTGTATCATTTAGATATTTATTGAATTAGTTATAATTTTTACAAGTTCAACACATTTTAATGAATTAATTAATTAAATAATTAAGGAGTTTTTTTTTTTTTAACCAATTTAATTCCAAACCTCTTAAAATATTACCCAAATGTCTTTAATAACTCTATGGGATAATTACAAGTGTTGGTGAAAGTTCTTAGGGATGTTAAGCCCTATAGAACTGCCAGGCTAACCAAGAGGGGGGGGGGGGGGCTAATATTGGTATTTAAAATTTTCTTTAGAAAAAAGAACGATTATCATAAACCAAGTCACCACAAGAAACAAGTACGGAAGAAAATAAATGCGATGAGTAAAAATAAGAACTCAAGGATTTATGGTGGTTCGTCAACTCGACCTACGTCTACTCCCCGGAGGCAGCCCTCCGAGTATTGCACTACAAACGTGACTTCCTTTAGCCCCCACATCTAGGCAGAGAGAAGTCCTCACAAAAACAGCTCCTTTTTTGCACACCGCAAGGCAGAGAACAAACTCCTTTTGCTTCCTCCTGAAGCAAAGCAGAGAACCATGATCACTTGCTGAAACTTACACTCTCCAACCCTTCCAAGGACAAGAGACTCTAGGAAGAAGAAGTTGAAACGATGCTCGGAGCAACCCTTGTGAATCCCTCACAAGCTCCCCCTCACAAATCCTCTCTCTCTTCTCTCCTTTAGGTTTTCTAAGGTCAAGAACAGCGCCAAGGATGTTCAAAAATTTGAACTAAAGCTCTTAAATAGAAGAGCTTAAAAGGAGCTCATTAATTATACAGTTGTCCGACTTATATCATCTAGGACGATATGGAATCATCCCTCGGCCGATCAGTACAAATCTCAAAAAGATCGGCCAGAGCATCGCCCTAAATGCAATACTGGAGATTGAAAAATTGGCTTGATCGTCCCGGCCGATCACCGTTTCAAATCGAGGAAAATCATCCAGAGCAATCCCTGAATTCAAGCTGTCGATCCATATCGCCACACATCACCTGAATTTGTGTGGCCGATATCTTTATCTCCAGGAGTGACTTAAGGATTTTAGAATCGATCGTCCGGCATCTTGCGTCGTCAGGCCGATAATGATCGTATCAATCAATCCTTAATTACCTCTTGATTGTATTAATTCATTAAGGCATAATTTGAATATCGTCTAGACCGATCAAGATCGTCCTGCCGATTACAAAATACATAATATCCTTAATTATTTATGGGGCAATTTCTTTCTGTTTTGAGCTATCATCCTTTGTCTGATACAAGTATCACGCAGGCGATTGGCTAATGACGCTGCCTTAAATTAAGAACCCTTGATTAGATTTTCTATTTTAAAGCAGATATCCAGGATGATGTAAATATCGTCCTGGCGATATGAGCAAAAATAGAATTTAAGTCTCTCGAGTGTGTGCGTTGGGGTTACTTTGCATCAGTCACACGCAAAAGATTACAATTGACTCAAGAAGGGAAAAAATAAATTTTAGACTGACTCAACCCTAATCTACCCATTCTTGAGCTGGCTCCATTTTTTCGTTCGATCTTTGATTCTGAAAAGTCAGTAGTAAAAGGCAGTCCAAGAAAGTGAGTGTGTTTCCAATCATCAAAACATAGTTCATGACCTGAATTTGCAACATCTCCACCTTTTTGATGATGCAAAACACAACGAAAATATTTTAAAAAACAACAGTGTACACATGGAATTGAAAGTCAAGAAACATCCAAAAACTACTCCCCCTTTTACATCTCAAAAAGGAGGGAATTAAGAACTAAAGCAAACACAAAGACACTCCCCTTTTTTTTATATACCAAGCATGAAGATGATGTAGTATTCCATGTGATTGATTTTAAAAACTTGTGAGTTAATAGTTAACAATATAATAATCCAAAGAAGGTAGAATATCCGATCATGTTACTCTTTAGCTCGGCTTTCTCTTAGGGTAGAATTCTTTTGAATCAATGACCTAACTCAAAAAATTAATGGATAAGAGAAAAAGAATCCATTCATCACTTGGTTTAAGAAAATATCTTATAGAATAATGACCAAAGTAAATTTGTCAAATCAGCAAAACAATCAAAATCAAGTCTTCGATACATGAAAACTTCTAAGTTTTAAAAGATTAAAAAGAGAGAATAGCTTGCTTTTAGTGGGCTCATTTTATGCTCTTGTCACTTTGATTGGCTCTTTAGGGATCTTGATTTTTGATACACTTTCGTGTATATACTTTTCTTTTCAATTTGACGTCATTGGCATATTTTTTTTTATTTTTGCAAGTAAATTCTCTTTTTCAATCTCTTAAAAAAAATTCTTATTTGTGAGTATATCTTCTAGATATTAGAGAATAGAGCTCTCTCTCTAAATAGGTAAGAACTATCCAAAAAAAATCAATAACCAATTCAAGAGTAACGAGGAATCTTGATGTGACAAAAAAAAAACTTTAAGCATTATAAATACAAGATAGATTTGCTTAAGAAGTTTAGAAAAGATCTTAATTTCATACACAATCTTTAATTTGAAATAAATTTTTGATTAGAAAAGAAAACTATGCCACTAAAATAAGTTTAGAGAAAGAGACACAATCAAGAAATATTTTTAACGATCTAATAGATTAAGAGATGTAAAACATTGACTACAAATTCTCAAAAAGCAAAGGACGAGCATACGATATCAGCGATGGTTTTTTTTGAAAGCTAAATTTAAGAAAGAAAAGCAACCAAAAAAAAAGTATACAAATTCAAACAAAAACTAAGAGACAAAAAGAAAAGAAAATAAAGAGCAGAAAGGAAAGCAACTAAAAAAAAGAACAAAAAACAAAATGAAGCAAATAGAAGATCAAGTTTATGCAGTTAGTAATAACACCCAATTTGGTCCTTAAGAAGCTGAAAGTGTCGAAGGCCAAGTGGTTTAGTAAAGATGTCAGCCAGTTGATTTTAAGTTTTACACATGGTGTAACTCAGTCTCCCTTAGTCACATGGTCTCTAATGAAGTGATGTCCTATGTAAATGAGCTTAGTCCTTGAATGTTGAATAGGATTTTTTGAGATGCATATGGCAAGTAGTTTTGAAACAAAGATTGAGAGATGTGCCTAAGGTAATCCTAAATCCAATACTTATTTTTTAACAAAGGACTTGGCCACACAACTTCCAAGAGCAATTATTCAGCTTCAGCAGTGGAAAGTGCAATAGAAATTTTGCTTTCTACTAGGCCATGAGACCAAGATTGTCCTATGAATGACAAGTTACTGAAGTACTTTTTCTATCAACCTTGCATCCTGCAAATCAGAGTCGAAAATCCAATAATCTCAAAAGAAAGTGTTGTGTCTAGGATACCAAATCCCTAGCTTTGGGTCCCTAAAAGATATCTAAAATTTCTTAAACACAGGTCAGGTGGGATTGCCTTAGTAGGGTCGTCTCAGCAGTCAAGTAGAGTAAAGATCCAATTATGCCTCTGTACTTTTCTGATCAACAGACTTACCACTTGGGTCCTATCCAATGGAACACTAAGTCATGGGAGTATTAATTGGCTTAGATTTATCCATCTCATACTTCTTCAAAATGTCTTTATGTATTTTGTTTGATTAAGAAATGTTCCATAATCCTATTATTTTATGTTAAACCCAAAAAAGTAGGAACAACTCTCCCATCATACTCATCTCAAACTCACTACTCATTTCTTAGAGAACTCATCACAAAGTTTTTATTAGAAGATCCAAAGAGTAATATCATCCACATAAAATCTGAAAATGAGCAAATCATCTCTAATTTTTCTAAGAAAAAGGGTGATGTCTACGCTCCCCTTAACAAACTCCCTTTCTGTTAAAAATATTCTAAGCCTCTCATACCATCTCTTGGTGCCTACTTTAAACCATAAAAGCCTTTTTTAAAATTTAAAAAATGATTTGGAAAATTGAGAACTCTAAAAACTTGGGGTTGTTCTACAAACACATCTCTTTTATTTCCCCATTTAAAAAGGCACTCTTGACATCCTTTTGATAAAGCTAAATCCTTTATAACAGGCAAGGCTAATAGCACTCTATATGTTCCAAATCTAGCTACAGGGCAAATGTCTTCCTCAAATCTTATCCCTTCTATTTGGTTATCCCCTTAGCACCAATCTTGCTTTATTCCTAACACCACTCCTAGAATCATTCACCTTTTCTTAAAGACCCACTTTGTCCCAACTAAACTTTGTCCCTTAGGTTTTTACAAGCTCCCAAACTTCATTCCTAACAAATTGGTTCAACTCTCTATACGTGGCTAAATCCAAAACTCATCAGTAAGGGTTTTGGTTTATGTTGATGGGTTAGTCATTGAGATAAAGGCAGAGTGGTTCACCTCCTTCCTAAGTCTATATTAGTCTTAACTCATTAGAAGGGTCTCCTAAGATCAATTCTTTGGGGTGATTGTAGAGTATCCCCAACTCTATGATAAGGTGTGAGAAGGTCCAACCTTTTCTCCAATCTAAATTTTCTACTCCTTGGGTGACATCTCCTACTCCTTTATGTTTTGGTGACCTACCTTCCTTCTCAAGTTTCTACTCCTCTAGTAATCTCTCAACAATATCATCATCATCCTCAATCAGCATGCCTCTTTAGGATCAGACCTGGCATCATAATACGACTAATGGGTAATTGTTTATCCACCACTAAAGTTCATCTTGTTAAACACCCTAGATAAGACTTCCACAACACTATGAATATCCCAAGAACACTCCTTCATTAGATTTGGATCAAAATTTTCACAAGGGAGACTTCATTATATTCGTGAATAAAAACCTTAGAAACCAAAGACATGAGGTGGGAAAGAGCTAGTGTGTCCTACCCTAAGGATCTCAATAGGGTGTTCTTTTTTAACTTGGCTACTAAACGTTGCATTCTAATATCAAACCACATACAAAGCTGTGTTAACCAACTTCAGCCCAAAGTTATTTTGGAAAGTGAATACTCAGCAGCGCTCTCAGTTGCTTTCCACAGTCTCCGATCTTTCCTTTTCGCTACCTGTTTCTGCTGAGGGGTCCTAGGAGCTGAGAAGTTGTGGCTAATCTCCTTGTCCTCACAAAAATTTCCAAAAATCTTTCATTTCCAAACTCCCCCATGGGATCCACTATGGATGGTCAGATCTCACACCTTAGCTTTTTTCTGAATCCAAGTAAAAACTGTTTTAAACTTCTCAAAAGACTTATTCTTTATGTGTAAGAAATCTATCAGTGAACCTTGAGTATGTCATCAACATCAACAAAACCATACAAACATTTTTCCTCCAGCTGGACAGTGCTAATGGTCCAAACAAATCAATGTGATAGGACTTCTAAAGGTCTAGAGGTGCTAATGTTCCTTAATGGGGTGAAAGGTGGAGTGGACCTTGCTTTCCTAGTTGGCATCGCAACACAAAAGTGGTCTTTTTGAAAACTGAGTTTTTGGGGACAACTCTAACTAGGTCTTTTGGGTCACTTTCCTAAGTGCTTTCATTACTTGTATGAATAAATCTCCGATGCCACAACCATGAATCATCACCAGCTATTTTTAAGTCAAAATGAAGCAGCACATTCAATGTTTATTAAATCAAGCATGTACATTGTTGATCCTCTTTCCCTGAAAATAGTGTTGTTATTTAAACTTACAAATGCATGAATTTACAAAGATTGCATGATGAAGCCCTTTCATAAAGTTGATGATTGCTCAAGACGGTTGTGCTTCAATCTATTCTACAAGCAAAATATATTTTAATTGTAAGCTCCTTGGAAATATACCAATTAATACCTGAGTCTACAATTCTGGTGGTGTGCTGGTCTCCAAGAGTAACCTTGCCTCTAAGTCACGACTCCAGCAAAACAATTGATTGGCATCACCAGTCATATGCTCGAGATGCATCCACTATCAGGTACCTACATACTCTCATGAGGCCTTTTGTGAGAGCCCACCTGCAAGATTATCAAATGTCAGATTAGTGGAACCCAAATAGGTTTGGGTTTCTTTTTCTTATGAAAAGGTAGAATGCAATGCATGTTGTGAGTATACTGGTGGATTTATGCAACTTAAAGGTTCCACACCAAAGTGTCCTATGGGTGAACTGTGGCACGAGTGTATATGAATATGTCCTAGTATGCTCAGCAGGAAATACTCTAACTCCAGGAAAAAGAGGTTTCTTAAGTGGTTTGAGTTTATTAATGCCTCTTCCTAGATTTTGGCTTTTGATCAAAAGTAGGTGTCATCCTAGTTTTCTTACATGTATCTAATTCATTCTGAATCTTCAAATTTGTGCTTTTTAAGACTTCATTCTCAATCCTCAAGTTTTTCTCCATCTCTTTACACTTCTTAAAATCAGAATCAAGTGAGGTGTGTGTGAATTTTAGTGACTCATGCTCTTCAATAAATTCACAATGTTTTTTGTTTACCTCATCAAATTTATCAAGTAGAGCCATATGATTTGAATCAATTGTAGAATGTTCTTTAGTCATAATTGCATGCTCTTTTTGTAACTCCTAAAATTCTAATTTTAAGCTTGCATGTATTTTCTTGATTTTCCTATATGATACATGATTTTTTAGAAACTTCAAGAAGTTGATAGTAGGAAAGTTCACATACCTCTTCTTGATCAAGATTATCGTTTTCCATCAAGCACAATTTTGTTGTCTCATCTTCTGGTTCCATCTCTGATGAATTTGATGCAGAATCCGCCCAAAATGCTTTTTGAAGTCTCTTCTTATCCTTCCTGAACTTGGGTTTCTCATCGCCCTTTCCTTTGCTTGAGTGATCTTGAAGTGTAGGACAATCAGCTCTCACATGTCCGGGTTTCCTGCATTCATAACAGACAACATCAGAAGATCCCTTTTAATATTTATTATCCTTACCCTTTCTCCAATGATGCTTTTGCTTCTTCCTTAGAAAGTTTTTGAATTGCCTTGTGATTAAGGCAAATTCATCGCTTTTAGACCCCGAAGAGTCAGAATCTGATTTGTGCGCCTTCAGTGCCACCATTTTCTCCTTCTTCTTCTCACCTGCATCAAGATTTCTTTGATTCACTCCTTGCTCATAAGCAATGAGTGAGCCAAGTAAGTTGTCAGTCGAATAGGTGTTTAAATCCTTAGATTCAGTTATAGCAGTGATTTTAGCATCAAATGACGAAGGCAATCATCTTAAAATCTTGTTCACTTTTTTATAATTTGAAAGTTCTCTTCCTAATGCATGCAATAAAGTAACAATCTGAGTGAACAGTGTATACATGTCAGAAATAGATTCAGAGGGTTTCATACGAAAAAGTTCGAAGTCATGCAAAAGAATATTCAAACAAGATTTTTTAACTTCATTAGTGCCTTCATAAGTGATACACAATTTATTCCAAATTTCTTTACCAGTTTTGCAAGTGGAAACACGCATGTAGTCTTCTGATTTTAAAGCACAGAAAAAGCAGTTCAAACATTTTGCATTCAATTGAGCTAAATCTCTTTCATCAAAAGTCCATTCAATAAAAGCAACTTCCATTTTAATTCCTTAAATTTCACGAGAAGGTGGAGAATACCCTTCTTTAATAAGCATCCACATGCGATAATCAGTAGATTGTAAAAATGTTGCCATACGGGTTTTCAAAAAATCAAAAGATAGGTTATCAAATAAGGGAGGTCGTGTAATCGAATATCCTTCAGTAGTGTTATGATTCCCAAAGTTAGCCATGGATCAAATTCAAAAAGTTTTCAAACTCAGTTTTTATGAACCTAGCTCTGATACCACTTGAAAGTTCGTTAGGGATGTTAAGTCCTATAGAACTGGCCCGAGGCTAACCAAGAGGGGCGCGGGGGGTATGAATTGGTATTTAAAAAATTCTTTAAGCAAAAAGAACGATTATAACAAACCAAGTCACCACAAGAACAAGTTCGGAAGAAAATAAATGTGGAAGCAATAAAAACAAGAACTCAAGGATTTATAGTGGTTCGGTAAACTCGTCCTACGTCCACTCCCCGAAAGCGCCCTCCGAGTATTGCACTACAAACATGACTCTCCTTTCGCCCCCACAGCTAGGCGGAGACGCCCTAACAAAAACACCTCTTTTTTGCCACACCCAGCAAGGCAGAGAACCCAACTCCTTTTGCTTCCTCTTGAAGCAGGCAGAGAACCACGATGACTTGCTGAAACTTACCTCTCCCAATCCTTCCAAGGATAAGAGACTCTACGGAAGAAGAAGTGGAACGATGCTTGGAGCAACCCTTATGAATCCCCTCACAAGATCCTCTCTCTCTCTCTCTTTTAGGTTTTCTCAGGTCAAGACAGCAGTCAAGGATGTTCAAAAACGTTGAACTAAAGCTCTTAAATAGAAGAGCTTCAAAGGAGCTCATTAATTGCAAGTTGCTGACTATATCATCCAAGACGATATGGACATCGTTCTAGCCGATCAGTTCAAATCTCAGAAGATTGGCCAGAGCATCGCCCTGAAAGTAAACTGGACGATTAAAAAATTGGCTTGATCATCCAGGATGATCTCACTATCGTCCCGGCCGATCAGTTCAAATTAGAAGAAAATCGTCCAAAGCATCGCCCTGAATTCAAGCTGTCCAATCCAGATCATCCAGTACATCGCTCTGAATTTGTGCTGGATGATGTTTATCGTCCAGGAGTGAATAAGGATTTTAGAATCGATCATCCTGGCTGATCTTGCGATCGTACAGGCCGATATGATCGTATCAATAATCTTTAATTACCTCCTTGATTGTCTGATCAATTAAGGCATAATTATGAATATCGTCCAGGCCGATCCAAGATCGTCCTGGCCGATTACCAAAAATATAGAATATCTTAATTATTTATGGCGGCAATTTCTTTCTGTTTTGAGCCTATCGTCATGTCCGATACAAGTATCATCTAGGCCAATTGGCTAATGAAGTTTGCCTTAATTAAGAACCCCTGACTAGATTCTCTGTTTTAAGCCAGATCGTCCAGGACGATGTAAATATCGTCCTGGCCGATATGAGCAAAAAATAGAAATTCTAAGTCTCTCAAGTGGTGTGTGGGGGGTTACTTTGCATCAGTCACACCAAAGATTATAATTGACTCAAAAAGGGAAAAAAATCAAATTACAGATTGACTCAACCCTAATCTACCCATTCTTGAGCTGGCTCCGTTTTTCTGTCCGATCTTTGATTCCTGAAAAGTTAGTAGTAAAAGGTAGTCCAAGACAAGTAAGAGTGTTTGCCAATCATCAAAATATAGTTCATGACCTGAATTTGCAACATTTGGAACCACTTTGAAATTTTTATCATTTTTAAATTATTTTAATTAATTCATTATTAGTTTTCTTGATTTTTAAATTACTTTTAATTTTAAAGAATTTTAAGGGTCTTTTAAGTTCCACTATTAAGCATTTAATTTTGAGCATGCAATACTTTTGAATGTATTTTTTTAATTAATTATGAATTAAGGAAAATTCTAAGTCATTTTTGTAGTTTAAACTTGGGTTCACTAATTGACATACCAAGTAAACTCCAAATGTAATATAATTTGAAATATAAGTTCATCTCACAACCTATTCTTCAAACCCACTAAATATGGACTCATCAAAGTCATCCTAAGCTTTATAATAAATCCTATATGGTAAATACATTTATACCTTAGGAGATTTAATTTTTATAATCTACTTATGTGATTAGGTTGCAATCTTTAGCATTCTGACCCTTATACAAAGCAAAATAAATACACCAAATCATAAATCCTTATTCCTTGTGGATTCACAACCATACCCAGTTAGATTAATTGGTCATTTCATACCAATAAACTTATGGTTTTTAATTGAAGCATTTAGAGGTTTTCAATTGCCATGAAACATTTTGGGTATGTATAGCACATGCCCAAGCACCTACCCTATCTATTTAAGCTCATACTGAATTATATTTAGTGTGCAATTTTAGAAATACATGTGAATGTTTTTAAAATTACTTTTAATATATTCTAAATTGTGGTGTATAATCATGTGGCATCAATACTACTCCTCAAGTTGAATCCAATGTTCCTAAGATTATGCTATTTTGATAATTATGTGATGATTTATGAATTTTTGAAGTTTACAAGTTTTTAATAATTTTCCTTAAATGAATTACATAGTCACTAAGTCTTTACATGCACCATACATTGATTGGCGTGGCATTCATTAGCACACAAACATTTTAAGGTGCTTTCTCTGATATTATTCGATTCATAATTAGACTGATGGGATTTAATCTCTATTAAGCCATGGGATCATATAAGATCTAGTCCAAGCTATTGATCAAAATCAATAGCTAGGATTTCATCTTCAACCTACCACTCATTCTTTCAACTATGATCCTATTTCTTCAAGATTTGAGATATCTAATGGATTGATCTTAATGAAAGTTCTTGAAGAGCTTCATCCATTCATGAAAATTCAATCCAAAGGTTATACCTCATTGGAATGAATATTTATTTCATAATTTATTGAACCTACCTAAAATTATGCTCGGGATTGGAAGAGTTCCTAAGGGAGAGTACAATTGGATTGAGAATTGTTTGAGTTTAGTTTAAAGGCTTCAAGGAACAATCTTGCTTCAAACAATAAGGCTTGAAATCCACTAAATCAAAACTTGACTCATGGCTTGAGGAGCTTCGTTAGAGCTTATAAAAGTTGATCACCATAAGGGATGGAGAGGTTGGGTGAAATCTCTGTCAATGTCAAGAAGCTTTTTAAATTGAAATTAGGAACCCTTGCTCAATGAAATCTAGAGTATTTATAAGCATTTTAAATTGAAGAAGGCTAGAAAATTGGCTCTAATCAGGCTTGTTCAAGCCACTAGGTTGGGTTGGACAATCACATAAAATCTAATAAGTATTTCTAAGAGTTCCATAACTTAATGAATAAGGGGAACAAGCTTGGGTTGAACTTATGGATCACATGGTTTGTTTCTTAAATTTTGGCCATCGCCGACCACCACATGTGTTGGAAATGTGGTGGAAAGCCAATGGTAGGTTCTTGAGTGCATTTCATGAGAAAATTGATCTTAGGTAGATCTACATGTCCAATGTGGTTCAAGAATGGTTAACTTGGAGACTTTGGATACACCCAATGGGATTAACTAGTTAGCCATGAGATAAGCTAACCCTGGCTTATGTACTTGTCCAAGGACTACTCAATATAAGTGTTGGTTTAGATCTATTTAAACTGGTTTTGAATTTGGCTCAGTGAGGAGTGGCTTTGGTCACTTCACTCAAAGTTTATGGCTAGCCCAAGTGGACCGTAGTCATCTAGGATAGGTTCTTATGGACCCAATGGGTAATCCCATGGTTCAATTTAGTTTGGAAATTATTGGGTGAATGAAATTAAATGAGGTTTAAGTATAGGTGTGTTTGGTCAGCCTAAGTTGACTTGGTCAACTTAGTTGGACCTTGAGTTAGAAATTGATCCAACACATTCCAAATAGCATTAGGAACTTAAGTGGAGTAAGTGTTAGGATTTGTCCAACCTCCTTATATGAAATATACATTTGAGCATACTTAATGCTCATTTGGTCAACCTAATTTGACAAAATTAAATATGCTTGACCATGGGTTGTTGAGTTCAATTTACTCCAAATGACAAATTGAGTTTGTTTGATATGGTCTCATGCAATGAAGAGGTCATTTGGTTTGAAATACATATTTAAGTGATTAAGGGACCATTTGGTCTACCATCATTGACATAGTCAATGGGTTGGAGTTGGGTCCAATCCATTCAAAATAATGATTTAAGATTAAGGGGTTGAATATCATGGAATGCTTTCGATTTGACATAGTTAACCTTAAAGACATGCCTAAACAATATGCAAGTGATTAATCATGAATCTAAGATAACTTTGTTGGGTTTTATGGTGACTAAAAATTATCCAAAAATAGGTTATGGACCCAGAGATTTTTTGTTTGGATTTGAATACTAAATTTTTAAGTTTTGATTTTTTATTAGATTTGGGCATTAAAGTTGGTTTATATTTGATTTGATCAATGATTTGGAGTTTTGGATTTGGATTGTTCATATGATTTACAATCATTGATGATTGTCTATGATAGAATATATGATCAGGTGACAACCACTAGTGATTATCAACTTATCAATTTAAGGTTTGATTTTACTTTAGATTTTGAATGTGATGATGAAGGTCAATGATTGAGGTAAATTTTGATTTTAAAATGATCATATCAGTAATAATTATTTTATGATTATCAAGTGATTGATCTGCTGATCAATTTACAATCAAGGAGATTGTATAACTAAATTATTTGTGTTTAGAGATTGTATATTTGATGTGGAGAATTAACCTCACTAAAAAATGAGGTTAATAGATGTCATTATTGGAGCTCCCTCCTAAAGCTTGTTAGCTTCTAAAATGGTGATTGGTGAAACATCTATAATGGGAGCTCACTAGATAAATGATAAGTTTACTTCTCTACTATTCATAGTCTAAGGTGTTTCACACTCTCCACCAATGATTAGAGTCAAGACTCCTATGAGGTGCTTTACGTGACCTAGGACAAGCATGTTGCTATCCCCTTCCGTGGGTGCTTTTTGTGAGCTCTAGCCATGATAAACAAGAATGAATTCCCTTACTTTTTCAACCTTGATGAGATATTCTACTTAATCATGGATGTTAAAACATTCCTTTGTATCTTTACCATGCTTCTTATGAAAAACACAATACCTTTAAGTATCCCAAATGTGTACATTCACCATCATGGGAAACAAACACTTAAAGAAATCCTTGTTTAGGATAGCCTCTACTAGATTAGGCATAAACATTCTTTGTAGATTGCATCTGAGATAAGTTGGAAAATAAAGTATGAGTTCTTCATGGTATAGAAAAGAGACATTAGTTGGATTCTTCACTATTTGAGTGGGTGGCCCTGTAATCCTTAATTTCCTTGTCTATAGGGGTATCCCTGGAAGTTCTTGGCAACATTGATCTCATAATAAGTTATTCCTTATGTCCAACTAATCTCTATGATGAATTCAATCTCGTTCTCTCCCTCAATGCTATTTCCTTAATGGGGAGAGCACATATGGTGAGTGGTGAGGAGGATTAAACCACCCTATTGTATTCATTAGAATTTACATGGTTATTAGCTTGCTCTAATAGTTCAGCAAGAGATTTTAGATATTACAGGTCTAGTGCGAAGCAGAATGGACCCTCTCTGAATCCTTAAGTCAAGACATCTTGGATGACTATAGGCTTTAATTCCATTACTTCATGCATCACTCTCTAAAATCTCGATATGAAACTCCTTAGTGATTCTCCTGGCTCTTACATTCATAAGGGCTTGAAGGTTATTCTATTGCTTCTAGTTAGAGGTATATTGAGTTACAAATATCCTTTTGTTATCAGAGAAGAAGGTGATCACTTATAGTGGCACACATGTGAAACACCTAAGTGTCAACTCTTTAAATGTTGTAAAGAAAATGTGACACTTTAGGATGTCACCAATTTTTTGATAGAGAGGATATTGATTTAAAGTTTTCCTTATAGTCAATTGGGTCAATCTTTTCCATAAAATAATCCATGTGTGGTACCATAAACTTGGGAGGTTTCCTATCCTCTATTATTACCCTAGAGAAGGCATTAATGAGTTTGGGCTCAGCCCTTCTAGCGTGGAAGAGGGATCAGGAATTGTTATTGAGATCAATACTTTATCTGGTGGTCTCTTATGAAAAATTGCTGAGTTAGACGAACCCATTTGAGTAGTGTCCCATAATACTTGACCTTCGAGCCCACCTATGCCATCATGAATCATCTTTATTGTCATTTCTTCCATCTCTAGCAAGATACATCAAGTAATGGAGTTATCATTCTCCTTGTTAACTAATGGCTCTAAGACTCTTAGCTCTTTGAGAAGTGAGTTGAAGTATAAAAGAGATGTACCCAATGGTTGAAGTACCATAATATGCTAAGCTTAGAAGCCTCGAGATTGGTGTTTTCCTGTTGTTAGAATTGGATATATGGGGATGAAAGCACCCAGCTAAGGATTGTCCCCCCCGAGTAGGCAAGATTTAATAATGCAACTTTGGAGTTATGATTCTACCAATAAATTATATATATTAGTTGGAGTTATGATTCTACCAATAAATTATATATATTAGTTTATAGAATTCAATTAATCTGTATAAAGAGGCCCTGACATATTTTCATGCTAGTTATTTTGGCGCATTATCATTTAAGAATAAGCAAATATGCAATATATGAAGCCATATTTATTTTTAGGAAAAAAATATAAACTTGTTTGACACAGTATACGACAAAATAATTATATGATAATCATTACGTGAATAAATACGTTTTTAATTAAAAAAGTTTTTAATTTAACTTATTATCGTATTATACTGTTAGGAAAATACATATGCGGCTCCTTCATCAATGCCTACCTATAGTCCAAGCACAATAATACAAAGGAACCTACTATAATTTTTGCTCTCTTCCTAAACATTTTTTGTTTATAAGAGGGCTACGCTGTGGGTTGAGAATGTGCTCAACTCCGGATTTGGATCAGATATCAACGCCAGTTATGCCAGCCGCATTAGACTGTGTGACGCGGAAGCCGCAGCAGGCGGAGGTGTTCTCTGCACCCTCAGGCCTCTCCCAAGCCTCTCTCCTCCACCAGATCATCGCCGTCGGCAGCGACCTTGTCTCTACCTATTCAAACCGCGGCTGGTGGCCGCGGCACCAGCGCCAGAACGCCCGTTCCCTACTTCGGCGGATTCAAATCCTTCTCACACTTTTCGAATTCCTCCTCGAGTCCCGTCAAACGCTCCCGCCCTTAGCAAATCTGTGCTTAAAGGAATTTTACGTCATCGTCCACCGCGCTAGGTTTCTGCTTAATTACTTCTTTCAATCAAGCCGTCTTTGGGTGCTCCTCCGCAATCAGATGATCTCCTGCCAGTTTCATGAACTCGGGCATGATATCTCCACCTTGCTCGACGTTCTTCCCCTGAACGAGCTCGGCCTTACTGCCGACGTAAGGGAACACATCGAGCTCCTTCAGCAGCAGGTTGGGAGTGCTGTGTTACGCTACGATTCTAGAGACGAAGAGCTCCGGAATAAAGTCCTCTCCTTTTTAAATGAATTCGAGGAACAGCGACAGCCGGATACGGCTGACTTAAAAACCACATTTTTAGACCGGGTTGGGATTCAGGACGCCATGGGTTTCGAGTCTGAGATCAAATTCTTAGAGGATAAAATCTACAATAATCGCGAGTCCTACGCCGAGACGGCGTCGGACTGGGCCACCCTTTCCGGCGTCGTCGCCGTAGCTCGCTATTCCAAATTTCTACTTTTTGGTATACATGAAACAGTAGAAGGCAAGCAGAAATACCGGAACAATCCTGCACCAAATTCCATATCGGTCCCAAGCGATTTCTGCTGCCCGATTTCACTCGAGCTAATGTTGGATCCTGTGGTAGTCTCCACCGGTCAGACCTACGACCGCAGCTCAATAGCTCAGTGGATGGCCAGCGGCCACAAGACTTGCCCCAACTCCGGCCAGAGCCTCGTCAACACCGACCTCATTCCTAACCGAGCTTTGCGCAGCTTAACTTCCCACTGGTGCGCAGTGAATAGCGTCCCTTGTCGTTCCGTACAAGGGAGCAGTGGCTGTGCAACCACCCTCGTTGCCGCTAAAGCGACGGTTGAGGCCACCCGCGCTATTACGCAAATCCTTATACAGCATTTATCCACCGGAGATTTGGATTCGAAGAAGACCGCTGCGGGGGAAATCCGGTCGCTCGCCAAAATTGCGAAGGAAAACAGAATAATTTTTGCAGAAGAAGGTGCAATCCCTCAGCTCTCGCTTCTCCTCCATTCCCAGAACCCAATTGCTCAGGAAAACGCCGTCACTGCCCTGCTCAATCTCTCAATCCACGACACGAACAGGCGGAAGATTATAAACCAAGAGGGTTGCTTGACCTCAATTGTAACTGTTTTACGTCGCGGGCTGACGCCAGAATCAAGAGAAAACGCGGCGGCAGCGATCTTCAGCCTCTCTACTTTGCACGATAGCAAGAAACTTATCGTGGACGAGGCGGGCGGCGCTGAAGCCCTTGCTTGGATGCTGAGAAACGGAAGCACGACGGGAAAAAAGCATGCTGTGATGGCTCTGTTCAACCTGTCAATGCACCCGGAGAGTTGGGAGCGGATGGTGGATTCAAACGCAGTGGAGGCGCTCGTGGGTGCGCTTCAGGATGAGATAGTGGCCGAGGCGGCAGCGGGGGCTTTAGCGCTTCTCGTGCGGCGCTCAATCGTGGCAGGGTTACTAGGTTGGGAGGAGAAAGCCGTTATGGGTCTTGCGGGGGTGATGAGAACGGGGAGTTCAGTGGGGAGGCAAAATGCAACGGCCGCCTTGCATGAGATACGGAGGAGAGGTGGGACGGTAGTGGGGAAGAGGGTGGCGGGTGTGTCGGAAGTGTCGGCGTTGGTGCCAACGGTGCCGCTTGATGGAACAAAGAGGTCAAGGATGAAGGCGCGAAAGGTGGTAACGCCGCCCCGACGCCGACGACAATGGCTGTAGCCGTTTCCGCGCGGGTTGCCGGGTACTGTAAAAGATTTGAATCCTGAAAGGTTTTTTTCTTTTTATCCCTCCCTTGTTAATAGTACTCAGCAGGTGTTGTGACACTTAATAAAATTAAGAAGTGGTGGTCGAGTCAGCGAATTTGGCTCTCACTATTTTATTTTATTTTGTTAATTACTAATTTAAAAGTAATATGTGTTTTCAAGATTAACCGCTGTGAATATACATCAGAAAAAAATATCCAACTTGTTAAGTATTTTTTTTAACAAGCTGCTCCAACTGTGGCCTGGTCGAGTCAGCGAATTTGGCTCTCACTATTTTATTTTATTTTGTTAATTACTAATTTAAAAGTAATATGTGTTTTCAAGATTAACCGCTGTGAATATACATCAGAAAAAAATATCCAACTTGTTAAGTATTTTTTTTAACAAGCTGCTCCAACTGTGGCCTCATGGAGAAAAAACAAATTATCATCATTACATGTATGGTAATAAAAAGTTATTGTCATAAAATTTTTTATTTATTTCTGAGAAATGCAGCCCGGATCAACCGGTTCAATCGTGAATTGGTCCAATAGATTACCTATTTTTCTGAATTTCTAATTAATATTTAAAAAAATTTAAATCATATACATATAACAAATTATAATACAATTTAAATTCTAAAATTTATGTAAATCGAATTTTAATTTTTAAATTATAAAATTTATATTATTAAGCAAAAACAATTAATTTTTTTTAAAAAATAATTAACCAGTTTAATTATATTTAATATAAAATTTATATATTATTTTTGGAAAATTATAAAATTTATACTGTTAAAATAAGAATTATCCAGTTTATATAGAAACCGGATCATTAAAATCCGATTTCTATTAACCGGATTTTAATGTTCTAATTTCTAATGCACTATTTGGCAATCTCATTTCGCTCCTACATATTATCATATAAAATCAGCTCATTTTTATAATTTTGACTTTTCAAATTTGTTAATGAAGAAATGTTCTCAAAGCACATTGTATTGTATGCGTTAATAGTATCAATAGTTTCTTCTTTTTTCCTTTGTGGCTTTTGGGGAAGGAAAATGGCCATTAGGCATCTAAACTCTGAACTGCACTTTTTAAATGCTTTTTTTGGATTGAAGGAACTGAAATATAATGATAAATTTATTTGCTGTGAGTTTTTACCTATTTTTGTGATTAGGGAAAATGAATTAAGTTTTTTCTTCTTATTTCATGAATAAAATTTTGAGTTTCTTATTTATAGCAAGGAGAAGGCAAAAGAGACATATTGATATTTTTCAAATTTTTTTTTTTAATTAGAACTGAATAGGATTTTTAAGAAAAAAATCATAAATTTTTAAATATTTCATAGAGAAATTTAATTATCAAATCATATATTAAAATAAGTAAAAGATAAAATTATGAAATTGAACATAACAAAAAAATTAGCATCCAACAACCAGACTATCTGGCAAAATAATGGTAACACTTTTTATTATTCTTACGATCATTATTGTGTTATTGTGAGAAATTATTATGTGAGGAGTTCGGACCATAGAGGTATGTTCGGACTTTAATAAAATATTAACATATGGAGTGGACATGTTGATATTCAATTAGATTTACTTTTTACTTTAAATATTAATGTGTCTGTAGAACTTTATGTCAAACGCACAAAAAGAGCAGCAAAAGGGCAATAAAAAAGAACAACAAAAGCAATCAAAGTGCAATTAAAGCGCAGATAAAGTGCAGGTAAAGCACAAGTACAACGCACAAAAAAGTCAACCAAAGTGCACTCCACGTATAAAATTTTAAGTGAATGTTTGAATGTATCTCTAAGTCCAGACTCCCCACGTAATAATTTCTCCATTATTGTAGTAATATATTCAGAGCCGGACTCACTGCCTCACTCGCTCACTCAAATTGCTTGCACAGCCACATGAAGGTGAAGACAAAGGAATTTTATTTCGGTTATGCATATTTCTCGTTTCTCTTCTCTGCTATGAGCCCTTCCTTCAGCCTTCTTCGTAGGGAGCATCGTCGGCCGAACTCACTCGCTCGAATATCCTACATGGTTGCCTTCAACCTTCCGACCAAACTCGCATCTCGATTCGCAACAAAATTCGCATGCCATCAAAACTCGCATCGCGGCGAACTTCCGTTGCAAGTTTCTGTCGAGTGCAGGCTACCACGGTTCGACTACTCTCCTATGAGTTTTGTGGCTTGCATCTTTTTTCTTTCAACCAAAATCTAAAGTTTTTCGCAGGTGCTCGATAACCGACACTGACCGCTTCAGTTGCAAGGTTGACCGCATTGCTGATTTCGACGATTTGAGCTAATTTCTTAGAGTTTCGTCCTCATTTGAATTATAAGTGCTTTGTTTTACCGTTTTATTTTTGTTCTATTGTTTTTATATTATTGTTCTATTGTTTTTTTTTAACCAAAATTTAAAGTAGGTTCTATTGTTATTCTTTTGTATTATGCGATTGTTCTCCTTATATTTGAATTGTAAGTGCTATGTTTGTGAGCCCATTACAAGCAATACTTTTTCTATAGATTATTTGCTCTTGGTAACTATGGAGCATAATCATGAATCATCTGATAATTTATTTAACTGAGTGAAATCTTGATGGGTTATTAACTTATTATATCTTTTGGATGAATTTTATTTGGAGGGTTTTTGGTGTAATTCCATGTGATTTTCATTTATTTAAAAAAAAACATTATGTAGCATTTTACAAAACATTATGTAGCATTAGTGTTGTTTGCTTTGAATTAATTTGTGAATCAATTGTAGTTAAGATTCATAAATCCTAACATGTCATTCACTTTTGTTCCTTATTCCATTACATCCCACCTTAAACTACATAATCCTCTTATTGTATATTGGTATGAAAAGCATATTTTTGAGATCACTGCAAAAATTGTCAATACTATAGAAGTTTTATGTAAGAGTGATGCTCCTAATACCATATAACATGATAAAAATATATTTTATCTAGCTAAAGGGGAGTTGAGTAGTGGTCGATATTTGAATCAAGAGACAAAGCTTACAACGAGCTGGTGACACCTGTTGGGTTCGCATTTTCATACATTAATAACTCGAAGAAAATAAATTCTTTAGTAATTGAAGTGATTGAAATTACTAAGAAGATGTGGTGCACAATTAATAAGCTGTTGAAGTTGGTGTTCTGATAGATTTCATGTAATCTTTTGATTTAATCCTTTTTATGCACATAAAGATCAACATTTTTGATGTCACAAATTAATTATCACAAGCTTGGAAAATAATTTTTTTTTATGTCGCTCTACAAACTAATTTTAGGGTCTATAAATTGGATGCCCATATCACCTCAAATTAATAGGAAATTAAATCAGCATACGCCATAGGATCTTAGGAAGTTCCTATAAAAATTTAGGCCATTTGGAGACTTCAATAATTTTTTTACAAATTTCCTATGCTAGCTGGCCCTTGACCTTAAGAAATTTACCTAGGGCAATCTAAGGGCTGGAATTGTGGTGAAATAATATTTTTGTATGCTATATGTCGTCTGTACAAAAAGGAAATCGTATAGTATAATCCATTCAACAAAATTTGGCATTCAATGGGATGAAAAGGGACCCATCAAGTTCATACTTTAGACATTGTCTATATGAACTAAACATCATATAGTATGATCAGTTCAAAAAAACTTTGGGATTCACTGGGATGAAAAGGGACCCATATAATTCGTACTATAGATATCATTTGTAAAAATATGGTATCATACAATACGATCAGTTCAAAAAAACCTTTGAAATTATTGGGATGAAAAGGGACCCATTTAATTTATATTCTAGATGTCATCTATATAAAGGACACTTAGTACAATAGGAACCGTACTTAGAAAAACTTTTTTGCTTTCATTCATTTAACTGCTCATAGGAGTTTATAACTAAACAAATCATCCTGTATGAAATTAATTCATACACTATGATAAATTTAAATTTTTTTTGCAAATTTTAAACACTCCTCCAATATGTGTATGCACAATTACTCGATTACAATCACACTCTCTCAGACTATATAAAAGGAAAAATACAGACTCCATTTACAATGAACTCTAATCTAGTCTGATTTAAAGTTATCAACAATCTGGAGTATCTAGTGGTATAGATATGAAGATCGCAATTGGTTACGCAAATAAAAAGAGGCACAAAATTACACTCAAATAAAAAAAGATTCACAAAGTGTGCACAATATTTGAAAAGATGCATAATGTCGCCAATTGAATATGTTTCTATCCTCATTCATTTAAATCATTAATTCAAATAAATCTAAATTTTAAATAATATTTTATATTGAAAATTAAGATAT
>NW_021320096.1:511639-527209 GCF_001605985.2 Dendrobium catenatum
TATATTTCTTTTCTATATACTCTCTCTTTTTTATTTGGTCTTCCAAAATAAATAATCTAAAAATAAAATTTATCTAATTACAGAAATAATTATATTGAAGAAAGAAATAAAAATAATAAAACATCAAAATAATAATAATAATATTCAAATTATATTTCCTAAAAAGAATATGAGATTGATATGCTTAACGTGATTGAGTTATAAGTTAACTTAAAATTTTTTAAAAATTAGATTTCATAATGAAATTAATTTTATAATTCACATTAATTTATAACACTTTTTAGATCAATTAAAACAGGCTTTTCATATAGGCAAACTCATGTTTCAAACAAAAAACAAAATTAACTAAACAAAACATGACATTTTTTTTCTTATCAAAAAGATTGGATACATTAAAGCCATTGATATTAATAAGCATAACATTTGATAATCATAAAAACAACACAATCATAAATAAGAACAAATACTACTAAAAGTAATAAACAAAGACATCATCACATCATAAGGAAAGGACTAGCAAAAGAAATTACAAAGAAGTACATCTAAAACTTATAGGGTCCCTGGTCTGGAGGAGTTGGCTTATTAAACACTGAAAAATAGCTAATATATCATAGCTACATTTATGTTCACTGAGTCAAACTGACCTCGAATACACCCCATATCTTCTTGGTGATGTGCATCCTACTAGTTTAGATGAGTTTAAATTTGATCAAAATGTCTCTCCATCCGATCAAATTGTTGGACCATCTCCTGAAAGTAGTTCTAACCAGGTCCCTTAGTAGGTGCAGGTGCTCCTTCTCCCTCAGTATCCTCACTAAAACTCTCATTTCTCCCAAATAAGGAACGTAAAGTGGCATCAGTGAAAAAGATTTGCATTTTAGTGGGAGGTTTAGGAATAATTATGTTGTACTTCTTTTCCAAAATGTAGGTCACTAATATCCTAGAGCGATATTTTTCTTCCTCTTATGATGATGAAGCCCAATTTTAGAAAGGTTGTGAATCTAATCCAAGATGAGTTGGGCATCATACATTGGTTGTCCTGTCATGATTAAATAGGCAACAGTGGATAGAAGATGAGTCATATTTATACAATCACCAGCCTTAAGAATAATTGAAGTTCTTAAGACATACTTGATGACCTTGGCATTTTTGGTTCAAAGTGTAAACTCTAGCTAAGTGACATACTTGAGTTACACCTCTAAGAGTTTTATTTATCTCAAACCAGTCATAGTCAGATTTATAGGTTAAGGTATATTCTCTAGTCCCATGAGTCCATAGGTGAAGAAAATTTCCTAGATCTTCCTTAATGATTTCTACATGCTATTTTTTTGAAAATGAATCAATAGTATTGAAGGAGTAATTTTGGAGGCTATATACCTATAAAAAGAATCCTCATTATCTTAAGATAGGAAGATGTTGTCCCCACCCCTGGATGAAGATCCCTTAGTAACTCTAGAGTGCTTGCTAGAACTTGTCATTCCTAGGTTAGTGCCTCTAGAATGATTCAGGAAGGGTTTAGAAGTGAATGAAAATGATTTGTTTAGCCCTTCTATTTAAAGAAAAATGATCCATCGTACAGTACAAAAATGTCATCATATGTACAATTCTATGATTGTACGGAATGAAAAAAATTTTGTATGGATGAACAATAATGACCAAAATAAAATGACTTTTAGTAAACAAACAATTTATGAGGCATCCTTTTGTACATACTTTTTGACCATATGATCGTACAGATGAATAGGTGTTCGTCCGGGATGATCAATTATTTATGATTTTTTTAATGACGGTTAGGTTCGTCCCCCAAAAATAATGACATATGGATCATACAGACAAAATTTGAGTTTGTACATACAATCAGTTATAATAACTTATTCTACCCAGATAACCATTTGCATGTGAGAAAACAAATATATAATGATCGTACAGGATGATGATATATTCGTACAGTATGATCTATGTTAAATATTGCAATTTTACACATTTAACTCAAAAACAACAATTGACATGCTAAAAATTTATACAGTATGAAAATAATTTTGCACAATACGAATAAAACACTTCGAAAATGTAATCCATAAAAATTTCTCAAATTCAATCAGCTTTACACAAATGATAAATGTCTAAATTAAAAAAAAATTAAAATAAAAATAAAATAAAATAAAAACACTCACAACTAAAATAAAATAAAATCAAACACACATAAAAATATATCAAATTTGTAGAAGATTTTACCTAAGAATTAAGATCAATCACACCTAACCTTGTTCTTAAGGTGTTAAAAAGTATGAAATGATAGAGGTATTGTAAAAATACATGTAAGCTAATTTTTAGTTGAAATATGATTCAATTCAATTTCTCTTTTGGATACATGATCTATAATAAAATGATGCCTTATGTCTACATGTTTGATTCTAGAATATTGAATAAGATTTTTTGAAATGTAAATGACACTAGTACTACCACAATAAATTAGAATTATTCCTATTATAAATTCTAAATAAATCAATTATTATTTCAACTAAAGAATTTGTGTCGAACAACCTCCTAAGGTAATGTATTCATCTTTAGCAATAGATAGGGTTATAAAATTCTATTTTCTACTTGACCAAAAAACTAAAAAAAATTCCTTTAAATTAACAAGTTCTAGATATACTTATTCAATCAACTCTACAACCTGTAAAATCTGAATATGAATATCTAACAATCTTAAATGAAAAGCTATACTTAAGATACCAAATTTCTAAGTTTTGATTTCTCAAAAGATATCATAAAATTTTTTTCGCTGCTGTCAAATGTGATTCTTTTGGATCAGATTGAAACCTACCATAAAAATAAATACTAAATATTATATCCGATTTGCTAGCAGTCAAATAAAGCAATGATCCAATTGTACCTCTAATTTTCTTTTGATCAATAGATTTTTCCTTTTGGGTCCATATCCAACTGAACTGAGGAACTCATAGGTGTACTTATTAGAAAAATGATCACAAAAATTTTTATTTGTAGATCCAAAAATGATCATCAATTTAAATTTAAACAATGAGTATATCATCTCCTAATTTCTTTAAAAAGAGGGTGGTGTCAACACTTCCTTTTACAAAAGATCTCTCTAATATAAAAGTACTTAACCTATCTTACCAAGCCTTAGGAGTACATTCCAATCCATACAATAACTTTTTCAATTTATACACATGATTAAGGAATTTAGAACTTTCAAAATTTTGAGGTTGTTCAGCTTAAATATCCTCTTGAATCACCCAATTCAAAAAGGAACTTTTAACTTCCATTTGAAATAATTTAAATCCTTTAAAATAGGTAAAGTCTAAAAAAATCCTAATTGCTTCAAGTCTTGCTACAGGGGCAAAAATCTCCTCAAAATCATGAAATTTCGTCAGGGATGTTAAGCCCTTAAGAACAAGCCCGAGGCTAAGCAAGAGGGGGGGGGGGTGAATTGGTATTTTAAAAAATTTTCTTTAGGTAAAGCACAAAGTTAAAACCAAAAATACCACAAAAATCAGAGTGCGAAAAATAAATAAACGATGAAGCAAAAAAAGAAAGATCACATCGGATTTATAGTGGTTCGAACAATCCTTGACCTACGTCCACTCCTTGGAGGCACCCTCCGAGAATTGCACTAACTAAGCATCTCTCCTTTAGCTCCCACAGCTAAGCAGAGAAGCCTTTACAATAGACTCCTTTTCACCAACCATAGTGTGGAAGAGAATCGACTCCTTTTACTTCCTCTTGAAGCGGGCAGAGAACCCAGACCTTTTGCTGAAGTAGACCTCCTAAGAACCTCCCAAGGACGAAGGACGAAGAACAAAGACGACGACTTAGAACCTTGCTTGGAGCAACCTTTGTGAACCATCTCATAAACTCCACCTCAGAAGTTCCTCTCCCTCCCTCTCTCTCTCTCTGTCTCTCAAGGCTCTCTCAAGTCAAGACAGCAGCACTCAAGGTCCTTAGAATGAGAAAATTCGCGTCCTTTAAATAGAATTTTAGGAACCGACTTTATCATCCAGGATGATAGGAATATAATTCTGGCCGATCAGTACAAAATAAGCTTAATCAACTAGGATGATTTGGGATGATCAGAAGTAAATTGGTTACATCGTCCAGCCTGATACAATATCGTCCTAGCCGATTAGTTCAAATTCGAGTATAATTATCCCGAATATCGCCCAGAATAGATGCTGGCCGATGTCAATCATCTAGGACATCGTCACGGATAATTCTGTGATTGGCCCGGTCAATGTGATTGTATCAATCAGCCTTAATTTCTTTCTATAATTGTCATATTAATTTAGGCATAATTGTGCTGTATCGTCCAGGCCGATATAGAGATCATCCGGGCCGATATTTTAAAATAAAGAATACCTAAATTGATCATGGCGGCTGATTCTTTCTAATTTGAGCCTATTGTCCTAGCCGATACAAGTATCATCCAGGATAATTTTCTTAATGATGACTGCTTAACCAGAATGCCCTAATTAGGGTTTCTATTTTTAGTTGAATCATCTTGGATGATATGAACTTCATCCAGGTCGATGTACTCAAAAAAGAAAAACTCAGAAAAACCCTAAAGTGTGTGTGTGCAAGGTTACTTAGCATCAGGAACCACTTTTATAATTGACTCAAGAAAAGAAAAAAATATAGACTTGAATCAACCTAAATCTACCCGATCTTGAGCTGGCTTGAGTTGCATTCGATCATGTGGTCCTAAAAAATTAGTAGGCAAAGCAGTCATAGAAAAACGTGAATGTTTGCATCATCAAAAGTCTAATCTATAATCTCAGATTCACAACAATCTCCCCCTTTTTTATGATGGCAAACACAAACAAAGAATTACAAGTAGTTATGGTAGTTCAGTAAAAACAGTGTGACAAAAATGCAATTCACTAAGTTCCATAATTCAAAGTACAAGATACATCAACCTACTCCCCCTTTTCACTTCACAAAAAGGATGGAAACACAACAAAACAAAAATAAAAAACATAACAAAAAATAAAATAAAGCACAAGAAAAACAAACTATAGAAAACATAAACTAAAACTAGAAAAATGAGGGACCCTGATCATCAGACGGAAGTGGTGGTGGTGGCTGCTGAAAGTAACTAGAGAGCATAGCAAACTTTGGCCCAAACCAGGTCATGTCCTGGTCGTGCTGCTGCTGTTGATGTATAACATAGGCATTTAAACAAGTCTCAAACTGATCATATCTCTCCACCAACTGATCAAGCTGTGAGTTCTGGCGGAGAGGAACAGGTTCAGGAATAGGAGCTGGAGCCGCCTCCTCCTCGGCCCCCTGAGCTTCCCGATCCCATGGGTGGAGACGAGTACTGTGAAGGGCGTTGAAGGAATTATTTGAGTAGACGGGTGGCTGAACGTCGGGAGGAGAAGGGTATTGACGCTGGTATTTAGATTCTAGAATGTAGGCAATGACGTGTCCTAGAGCAAGAATGGTCTTTCTTCTATGACCTGGATCTTGAATAGTAGTCAAATGCTCGATATAGCAAAAGATTAGGTCTGTGGCATTGAATTCTCTATGGGCCATAATGTAAAAGGTAGAAAGTGAAATAAGTGAAGTGATGTGGACTCGGTCCCTGACTTTTGGAATAACCGAATTGCAAAGGACATGCTGGATTGTCCTAGCATCTTTGAGTAAAGAGCAAGTCTCTCCAACATGAAAGTGTGCATTAGTATGGCAAAGAATGTGATTTGCATTGGACCAGTCAAAGTCAGGATCAGAGACAAGGGTATGCAGCTTATCCCCAGTGGTGGACAACTGCAACTATTCAGCACAATCTTGATATATGATCTCGATAGGACGTCGATTAACATAAGAGGTGAGAGCAGTATAGGAAGAATTTATGCGGAGGTTTGCATAAAATTCAAAAAGAAGTTCAGAACTAAAGGGGACTCTGAGGGTGAGAATAAAGTAAAGAGAAGTGTGGGTGAAAAGATCCAGTACCGGATAGGAGAGATAGGTTGGATTGATTGTTTGGGAGAGAGTAATGCCGCACTCTTTATAACGGTGATAGGTAGCCTGATCGTTTGCCTCCCGAAAATGAGGATCCAGCATGCTCCTCGAGGAGCTACCAGATGTCTGATGATCATGCTTTTCGCCAGCCATTTAGAAGAAAAAAGTAGGGAAATAGTAAGCAATAGCAAGTAGAAAGCCCAAGAGGTGTGAAGAAAAAATGGCTGAATTCGGGCTCTATTTAAAGAATCGGTCAGATCATCCAGGACGATCGCAGGATCATCCAAGATGATCCGGTGAAAATAATGTGAACAGCCTGATTGGTTAAAAAGGTGGTCTGATCGTTCGGGCCTATCAGACATCAGCCGGGATGATTAGACACAGACGATCGTCCCGAGGAGTCAGGCCGGACAACCGTTAAAAAAGCAGATCGTCCAGGACGATTAGGTGAATTGTCCAGGACGATGCTCAATAATGGATCGTACCGACCAAATTTAAAATATTTTAAATCATGTGTCACGTGTATCGTCTAGGACGAACTGTGGATCGTCCAGGACGAATAGTGGATCGTCTAGGACGAATAGTGGATTGTCCAAGCCGATTGTCCAAAAATGGATCATCTTGGGCGATTTTAAAGATTTTAAACGTACTAACATGTGTATCATCCTAGACGAACAGGTGTATCAGATGGGACGATAACCAATAAATGCATTGTCCAGGATGAAAAAAGATATCAGCCAGGATGATCAAGATGATTGTAATAGAGGTCGATCATATCATCTAGGACGATAAAGGATCGTCCAGGATAATTAGAGAAGAAAAGTCAGTATATTTAGTAGATGAAGTTTTTGAAACACGAAAAAACCGATCATCCAGGATGATATAAAAATCGGCGAGGATGATGTGACAAAAAATTTCAAATCAAAGTAGGGATGGAAATGATCAGAGAAGGCCCAAAAATAACAAGAAAAAATTAACAACGATAAAATAAATAGCCATAAAAATGGTTTTTTTTAATCAAGGCATGAATATGATATAGTCTTCATGTGATTGACTTTAAAAATTTGTAAGTTAATGAGTTAAGATCTTCAAAAATCCAAAAAATAGTAAAATATCCGATCATGTTAACCCTAAGCTCGGACTTCTTTTAGGGCAAAATTTTCTTTTGAAATCAAAGGGCCTAACTCAGAAAAAACATTTGGATAAGAAAAAGAAATTCAATCAAGACTTGGTTTCAGAAAAATATCTTATAAATAATATATCAAAGTAGTTTGTTAAATCGCAAAAACTCGAAATCAAGTCCTTGAAATCTCAAGTGATATATGAAATCTTCTAAGTTTTAAGAGTTGGAAGAAAGAAAGATAGCTTGCTTTTGATGGGCTCATTTTATGCTTCTTGTTCATTGAATGACGCATTTTATGCATCTTTCCATTGTATATATTTTTTCAATTTGGTGTCATTGCGCATCTTTTATTTTTTCCATCATTGGCCACTTTTTTATGATTTTTGTAAGCTATATTTTTTTCCAAAAACTCTTAAATATTCTTAGTTGTGAGTATATCTTCTAGATATTAGAGAAAAAAACTCACTCTCTAATATAGGGAAGAACAATCCACAAAATAGAATAAAAAATCATGTGAGAGATTCATTGACATGATAATGAGAAAACTTGAAGTAACATAAAAACATTGACTATTATGGTATAACCTAGATTACTGTAGCAAGGTAGAAAAGATCTCAATTGTAAAATCTAATTGTTAATTTGAGATAGACTTTTGGTTAGAAAAGAAATTTTTACCACCAAAATAGGTTAGAGAGAGAGACACAATCAACGGTATTTTACCCTTGAGGAGATTAAGAGATATAAAACATTAACTTTAAATTTTTAAAATAGAAAATAAGGCTTAAGATATTAATTCAGCGATGATTTGAAAAAGAAAAATAAGCAAGGCATATGGAAAACTAAAGTACCAAAAAAACAACTAACGAAATAAAGAAATAAACAACAAAAAAGCTAGAAAAATACAGCAAAGTAATCAGCAGATAAAACATCAATAAAAATTAAGTTCATGCATTAATGTCAATCACTCCCAATCTGTTCCTCAAAGTGCTGAAACTATCAAAGGCCAGTGGTTTAGTAAAAATGTCAGCCAGTTGATTCTCAGTTGCCATATGATGTAACTCAATGTCTCCCTTAGTCACATGGTCTCTAATAAATTGATGTCTAATATCAATGTGCTTAGTCCTTGAATGTTGGATAGGATTCTTAGAATTGTAGATGGCACTAGTGTTGTCACAAAGAATTGAGATGGTGTCTATAGGTAATCCTAAATCCAGTACTTGCTATTTTAGCCAAAGGACTTGGGCCACACAGCTTCCTAAAGCAATGTACTCAACTTCAGCAATGGAAAGAGCAACAGAGTTTTTCTTTCTACTAGACCAGGAGACTAAAGATTATCTTATGAATTGGCAAGTTCCAGAAGTACTTTTTCTATCCACCTTACATCCTGCAAAATCAGAATCAGAAAATCTAATAATCTCAAAAGAAGTGTTGTGCCTAGTGTACCAAATTCCTAGGTTTTGGGTCCCTAAAAGGTATCTAAGAATTCTCTTAACTACAATCAAGTGGTATTCCTTAGTGTCAGCTTAAAATCTAGTACAAATATAAACGCTAAACATTATATCAGGTCGGCTAGCAGTCAGGTAAAGTAAAGATCAAATCATCTCTCTGTACTTCTTCTGATCAACTAATTTTCTATTTGGGTCCATGTCTAATTGAATTCCTGAGGTCATGGGAGTATTAATTGGTTTGTCTTTATCCATTTCATATTTCATCAAGATTTCTTTTATATACTTTATTTGGCTCAAAAAGTTTTATCATCTAATTGTCTAATGCTAAACTCCAAAAAATAGGACAATTCTCCCATCATACACATCTCAAACTCCTTACTCATTATTTTAGAAAAATA
The DNA here is from genome assembly GCF_001605985.2 of Dendrobium catenatum. Lineage (NCBI taxonomy): Eukaryota > Viridiplantae > Streptophyta > Magnoliopsida > Asparagales > Orchidaceae > Dendrobium > Dendrobium catenatum. The sequence goes on from NW_021320096.1 coordinate 520,591, forward strand.
ATCACATAGCCTTTTATCAGAAGATCCAAAAATTATATCATCGACATAGATTTCAACAATGAGTAAATCATCTCCTACTTTCCTCAGGAAAAGGGTGGTGTCTATACTCCCCTTAACAATCTCCCTTTCTTAAAAGAATGTGCTAATCCTCTCATACCAAGCTCTAGGTGCCTTCATTAATCCATATAAGGCCTTTTTTAATTTGAAAATATGATTTGGAAATTGGAAACTCTCAAAACCTGGGGGTTATTCTACAAATGCATCATCTTTTATTTCTCCGTTTAAAAAGGCACTCTTAACGTCCATTTGAAAAAGCTTAAATCCCTTATAACAGGCAAAGGATAATAGCACTCTAATGGCTTCCAATCTAGCTACAGGGGCAAAAATCTCCTCAAAATCTATCCCTTATATTTGATTATACCCCTTAGCCACTAATCTTGCCTTATTCCTAACAACCACTCCAGAATCATTCACCTTATTCTTAAAGACCCACTTGGTTCCAACTACACTTTATCCCTTATGTCTTTTTACAAGCTCCCAAACATCATTCCTAACAAACTAGTTCAACTCCTGCATGGCTAAGATCCAAAACTCATCAGTACGGGCTTGGTTTAAGTTGGTGGGTTCAGTCATTGAGATAAACATAGAATGGTTCACTTCCTTCCTAAGTCCATGTCTAGTCCTAACTCCATCATAAGGGTCTCCTAAGATCTAATCTTTTGGGTGACTCGAAGAGTATCTCCAATCTCTAGGCAAAGTGTATGAAGGTTCAACCCTTTCCTCCAGATCTACATTTTCTACTCCTTGGGTAACCTCTCCTACTCTTTTAGTGTTCTGGTGCTCTTCCCTCTTTTCTAAATTTTCTACTCTAGTGGTAATCTCTCCAACATTATCATCATCCTCAACTCAAGGCTTTATAAGATTAGACTCATCAAATATTACATGTGTAGTCTCTTCCACCAACAAAGTCCTCTTATTAAACACCCTAAAAGACTTCCCAACACCAGATTATCCTAAGAACACTCCTCTATCAGATTTTGAGTCAATTTTTTCTAAGTGAGACTTCCCATTATTGTGAATGAAAACCTTACAACCAAAGATATGAAGATGGGAAAGATTGGGTGTCCTACCCTTAAGGATCTCATAGGGTGTCTTATCTAATTTGGCTCTAACATTCACCCTATTCAACACATAACAAGCTGTGTTAACCGCTTCAGCCCAAAAGTATTTTGGAAGTGAATACTCAGCAAGCTTGGCTCTAGCGGCTTCCACTAAGGTTCAGTTCTTCCTTTCAGTACCCCATTCTGCTGAGGGGTCCTAGAAGCTGAAAAGTTATGGCTAATCCCTTTGTCCTCATAAAATTCTCTAAATCTCTCATTTTGAAACTCTCGCCTATGGTCACTGTGAATAGTCAAGATCTCACAACCTAGCTTTTTTTGAATCCAAGTGAATAAAACTTTAAACTCATCAAATGACTCATTTTTGTGTGACAGAAATCTAATCCAAATAAACCTTGAGTAGTCATCGACAATCACAAAACCATAGACTTTTCCTCCCAAGCTGGCAGTGCTAACGAGTCTAAACAAATCCATTTGAAGGACTTATAAAGGTTTAGAGGTGCTAATGTCCTTAATGGAGTGAAAAGTGGAGTGGATTTGCTTTCCTAATTGGCAGGCATCACAAAGGTGGTCTTTTAAAAACTTAAGCTTGGGGACACCACTAACTAGGTCTTTTTGGGTCACTTTCCTAAGGATTTTCATACTGGCATGACATAATCTCCTGTGCCACAACCATGAATCATCAATAGTAATTTTTAAGAAAAATGAAGCAGCACATTCAATATTATTTAAATCAAGCATGTAAACGTTGTTGATCCGCTTTTCCTGCAAAATAATGTTATTATTTAAGCTCATAATGCATGAATTTGTCAAAAATTTTATGATGAAGCCCTTGCCGCAAAGCTGATTGATGCTGAGCATGTTATGTTTCAATCCATCTACAAGCAAAATATTTTCAATCAAAAGATTCTTGGAATTACCAATTATACCTTCTTTTACCACCTTCCTAGTGGTGTTATCTCCAAGAGTCACCTTGCCTCCTGTCATGGTCCCCAGCACTATGAATTGATTGGCATCGCCAGTCATATGTCGAGAGCATCTGCTGTCCAGGTACCACATGCTCTCACGAGGCCTTTTGTGAGAGCTTGCCTACAAAATTATTAAATGTCAGATTTAAAAACCCAAACATATTTGGGTTCCTTCTTATGGAAAGTAGAATTCAATGCATGCTGTGGATCATGTGACTTGGGTCTCTAGACCAAATATGGGCTATGGTAAATGGTGCAAGTGTGTGCTATATGTCTTAGCATGCCACATGAAAACATCTAACTCCAGAAAAAAGATGCACTAATCTACTCTTATGGTGATGCTTTTTATGCGATGCATGAAATAAAGATTTTTATTTTCAAAGATTTTTAAATTTTCTAATGTTTTATATTCTTTTTCTAACTCAGAATGGGACAATTTTAAAGAAACATGAGAATCAGATAACTCAGCATGTTTTTTGTTTAATGCATCATACTCATTAAGTAAAGCCATGTGATTTGAATCAATTTTTGAATGATCTTTGAGAAGAATTTCATTCTTATTTTGTAAATTAAAAATTTTCAATTTCAGGCTAGCGTGAGTTTTCTTAAGTTTCATATATGATGCATGTATTTTTTCAAAAACTTCAATGAGTTGCTCATATGTTAGTTCACATATCTCATCTTGGTCACTTTGGCCAAGATTATTGTCCGCCATTAAGCATAAGTTTGTTGTCTCCTACTCAGGTTCAGTTTCAGAGGAATCCACCCAAAACGCCTTTTGGAATTTCTTCTTGCTCTTGTCCTTTCTGAAGTTTGGTTTCTCCTCACCCTTCTCCTTACTTGTGTGTGCCTTTAGAGTAGGACAATCAGCTTTAACGTGCCCAGGCTTCCTGCATTCAAAGCAAATTATTTTATTAAAATTCTTAAAAATTTTGCTACCCTTACCTTTATTCCTCTTTTGATGATTCTTGTGCTTCTTTCTTAGAAAGCTCTTAAATTGCCTTGTGATTAAAGCAACATCATCATTTTCAGACCCGGAAGAGTTATTGTCCGAATTGTTTGCCTTAAGTGCCACCATTTTCTCTTTCTTCTTTTCACCTGCATCAAGATTTTCTTTGGTTCACCCCTTGCTCATAAGCAATGAGTGAACCAAGTAAGTTATCAATTGAATATATATTTAAATCTTTATATTCAAATATTGCAATAATTTTTGCATCAAAAGAGGAAGGCAAACATCTTAAGATTTTGTTTACTCTTTCATAGTTAGAAAGTTCTCTTTCTAATGAATGCAAAGAAGTAACAATATGAGTAAACCTTGTATACATTTTAGAAATCAATTCAGAAGGTTTCAAGCAAAAAAATTCATAATCATGCAAGAGAATATTCAAACAGGATTGCTTGACTTCATTAGTACCTTCATAGGTGATATACAATTTATCCCAAATTTTTTTACTAGTAGTGCAAATGGAAACACGCATGTAATCTTCTGATTTTAAAGCATAGAAAAAATAATTCAAACATTTTGTATTTAATTGTGCTAAATTCCTATAATATAGAGTCCATTCAATAAAAGAAAGTGGAACAATAACGCCATTCAATTTTCTAATTGGAGCTGTATAACCATCTTTAACAAGCATCCACATGCGATAATCAATTGATTGTAAAAATTAGACATGTGAGTTTTCCAAAAATCAAAAGGGATATTATTAAATAAAGGTGGTCGGGTAATAGAATACCCTTCCCTAGTATTACGATTTTCGTTGTTAGTAATGGATCAAAATTCAAAAAGTATTCAAACTTAGATTTTATGAATCCTGCTCTGATACCACTTGAAAGTTCATTAGGAATGTTAAGCCCTTAAGAACTATCCCGAGGCTAACCAAGAGGGGGGATGAACTGGTAATTTAAAAAATTTTCTTTAGGTAAGGCACAAAGTTAAAAGAAAAACTCCACAGAAATCAGAGTGCGAAAAATAAATAAACGCGGAAGCAAAATAAAGAAAGATCACATCAGATTTACAGTGGTTCGGTCAATTCTTGACCTACGTCCACTCCTCGGTGGCACCCTCTGAGAATTTCATTAACTAAGTGTCTCTCCTTTAGCTCCCACAGCTAGGCAGAGAAGCCTTTACAACAGACTCATTTTCACCAACCCCGGTGCGGTAAAGAACTGACTCCTTTTGCTTCCTCCTGAAGCGGGCAGAGAACCCAGGCCTTTTGCTGAAGTAGACGTCCCAAGAACCTCCCAAGGATGAAGGATGAAAAATGGAGACTACGACTTGGAACCTTACTTGGAGCAACCTTTGTGAACCCTCTCACAAACTCCCCCTCATAAGTTCCTCTCCCCCCCTCTCTCTCTCTCTCTCTCTCTCTCCCTCTCCCAAGGTTCTCTCAAGTCAAGACAGTAGCACTCAAGGTCCTTAGCATAAGAAATTTTGAGTCCTTTAAATAGAATTTTAAGAATCGATTTTATCGTCCAGGATGATAGGGTCGATTAGTACAAAATAAGCTCAATCAGCCGGGACAAAAAATTGGTTACGTCGTCCAGGCTGATACAATATCATCCTGGCCGATTAGTTCAAATGCGAGTACAATCATCCTAAATATTGCCCGAAATAGATGCTGGCCGATGTCAGTCATCCCGGACATTGTCCCGGATGATTCTACGATCGGCCCAGCCGATGTGATCGTATCAATCACCCTTAATTTCTTTCCATAATTGTCAGATTAATTTTGAAATAATTATGTTGTATCGTCCAGACTGATATAGAGATCGTCCAGGCTGATAATTTAAAATAAAGAATACCTAAATTGATCATGGCGACTGATTCTTTTTGATTTGAGCCTATCGTCCTGGCTGAAACAAGTATCATCAAGGATAATTTTTTTAATGAAGGCTGCTTAACCAGGATGCCCTAGTTAGGGTTTCTTTTTTAAGTTGAATCATCCTGGACGATATGAACTTTGTCCACGCCGATGTACTCAAAATAAAAAAAAAAACATATAAAACACCTAAAGTGTGTGTGTGCAAGATTACTTAGCATTAGGAATCACTTTTATAATTGACTCAAGAAAGGAAAAAATACAAACTTGACTCAACCTAAATCTACCCGATCTTGTGATGGCTTGAGTTGCATTCGATCTTATGGTCCTTAAAAATTAGTAGGCAAAGCAGTCGTAGAAAAATATGAATGTTTGCTATCATTAAAAGTCTAATCCATAATCTCAGATTCGCTATAAATCAATCCCTTCAATTCGATTATACCCCTTAGCTAACAATCTAACTTTATATCTAACAACAACTATTAAGTTATTTATTTTATTTTTAAATACCCACTTAGTTCCAACTACACTTTAATTCTTTAGTCTTGTAATCAATTCCCAAACATCATTACTTACAAACTAATTTAATTCTTTTTACATGGCTAAAATATAAAATTCATCCAAAAGTGCTTGATTAACATTTATAGGTTCTATCATTAAAATAAAGGTAGAATGGTTTATATCTTTTCTAAGTCCACGCTTAGTCTTAGCACCCTCACAAGGTTCACCTAAAATTAAATCCTTAGGGTGGTTTTTAGAAAATTTCAATTCTCTAGGAAATGAGTTTTGTTTCTCCAAATTTTCATCCAAGTTTATCTTCTCAAACCTTTGGGAGTCATTTTTTTAAATTATCCTCTTCCAAATTTGGCTCTTCCAAAATTTCATATTCATCAAATACAACATGTGTGCTTCTCAACTACCAAAGTTCATTTTTTAAATACTATATAAGATTTTCTAATACTAGATTATTTAAGAAAAATTCTTTCATCTTATTTTGGATCAAATTTTTCTAAAGGAGATTTTCTTTTATTATGCATGAGCACCTTACATCCAAAAATATACAAATGTGATAAGTTAGGAGTTCCTCTTAAGAAGCTCATAGGGTGTTTTATTCAATTTTGATCTAATATTCACCCTATTCAGAACATAACATATAATACTAACCGCTTCAGGCCAAAAACATTTAAGAAGTGAATATTCAGCCAACATGGATCTAGCGGCTTCAATTAATATTTTATTCTTTCTTTTGACTAGCCCATTCTACTGAGGAGTCCTAAGTGCAGAAAAATTGTGATCAAATCTATGTTCTTTATAAAAATTCTCAAATTTTTCATTTATAAATTCACCTCCGTGATCACTTAGAATTGTTAAATTTTCACATCCTAATTTCCTATAAATCCAAGTTGAAAAATCTCTAAATTTCACAAATGATTCACTCCAAGTTGAAAAATCTCTAAATTTTCTAATAGGATGCCGTAAAAGCGGACTTAGACCTAAAGACTAATTTAAGCAGGATTGGCTGCCGTAAGAGCGGACTTAAGCCAAAAAGCCAATAGGATGCCGTAAAAGCGGACCTAGACCTAAAGACTGATTTAAGTAGGATTGGCTGCCGTAATAGCGGACTTAAGCCAGAAAGCCAATAGGATGCCGTAAAAGCAGACTTAGACCTAAAGATTGATTTAAGCAGGATTGGCTGCCGTAAGAGCGGACT
>NW_021320096.1:533816-539411 GCF_001605985.2 Dendrobium catenatum
ATCATTAAAATCCGATTTCTATTAACCGGATTTTAATGTTCTAGTTTCTAATGCACTATTTGGCAATCTGATTTCGCTCCTTCTACATATTATCATATAAAATCAGCTCATTTTTATAATTTTGACTTTTCAAATTTGTTAATGAAGAAATGTTCTCAAAGCACATTGTATTGTATGCGTTAATAGTATCAATAGTTTCTTCTTTTTTCCTTTGTGGCTTTTGGGGAAGGAAAATGGCCATTAGGCATCTAAACTCTGAACTGCACTTTTTAAATGCTTTTTTTGGATTGAAGGAACTGAAATATAATGATAAATTTATTTGCTGTGAGTTTTTACCTATTTTTGTGATTAGGGAAAATGAATTAAGTTTTTTCTTCTTATTTCATGAATAAAATTTTGAGTTTCTTATTTATAGCAAGGAGAAGGCAAAAGAGACATATTGATATTTTTCAAATTTTTTTTTTTAATTAGAACTGAATAGGATTTTTAAGAAAAAAATCATAAATTTTTAAATATTTCATAGAGAAATTTAATTATCAAATCATATATTAAAATAAGTAAAAGGTAAAATTATGAAATTGAACATAACAAAAAAATTAGCATCCAACAACCAGACTATCTGGCAAAATAATGGTAACACTTTTTATTATTCTTACGATCATTATTGTGTTATTGTGAGAAATTATTATGTGAGGAGTTCGGACCATAGAGGTATGTTCGGACTTTAATAAAATATTAACATATGGAGTGGACATGTTGATATTCAATTAGATTTACTTTTTACTTTAAATATTAATGTGTCTGTAGAACTTTATGTCAAACGCACAAAAAGAGCAGCAAAAGGGCAATAAAAAAGAACAACAAAAGCAATCAAAGTGCAATTAAAACGCAGATAAAGTGCAGGTAAAGCACAAGTACAAAGCACAAAAAAGTCAACCAAAGTGCACTCCACGTGTAAAATTTTTAATTGAATGTTTGAATGTATCTCTAAGTCTAGACTCCCCACGTAATAATTTCTCCATTATTGAGTAATATATTCAGAGCCGGACTCACTGCCTCACTCGCTCACTCAAATTGCTTGCACAGCCACATGAAGGTGAAGACGAAGGAATTTTATTTCGGTTATGCATATTTCTCGTTTCTCTTCTCTGCTATGAGCCCTTCCTTCAGCCTTCTTCGTCGGGAGCATCGTCGGCCGAACTCACTCGCTCGAATATCCTTCATGGTTGCCTTCAACCTTCCGACCAAACTCGCATCTCGATTGGCAACAAAACTCGCATGCCATCAAAACTCGCATCGCGGCGAACTTCCGTTGCAAGTTTTTGTCAAGTGTAGGCTACCACGGTTCGACTACTCTCCTATGAGTTTTGTGGCTTGCATCTTTTTTCTTTCAACCAAAATCTAAAGTTTTTCGCAGGTGCTCGATAACCGACACTGACCGCTTCAGTTGCAAGGTTGACCGCATTGCTGATTTCGACGATTTGAGCTAATTTCTTAGAGTTTCGTCCTCATTTGAATTATAAGTGCTTTGTTTTACCGTTTTATTTTTGTTCTATTGTTTTTATATTATTGTTCTATTGTTTTTTTTTTTAACCAAAATTTAAGGTAGGTTCTATTGTTATTCTTTTGTATTATGCGATTGTTCTCCTTATATTTGAATTGTAAGTGCTATGTTTGTGAGCCCATTACAAGCAATACTTTTTTTATAGATTATTTGCTCTTGGTAACTATGGAGCATAATCATGAATCATCTGATAATTTATTTAATTGAGTGAAATCTTGATGGGTTATTAACTTATTATATCTTTTGGATGAATTTTATTTGGAGGGTTTTAGGTGTAATTCCATGTGATTTTCATTTATTTAAAAAAAAACATTATGTAGCATTTTACAAAACATTATGTAGCATTAGTGTTGTTTGCTTTGAATTAATTTGTGAATCAATTGTAGTTAAGATTCGTAAATCTTAACATGTCATTCACTTTTGTTCCTTATTCCATTACATCCCACCTTAAACTACATAATCCTCTTATTGTATATTGGTATGAAAAGCATATTTTTGAGATCACTACAAAAATTGTCAATACTATAGAAGTTTTATGTAAGAGTGATGCTCTTAGTACCATATAACATGATAAAAAAATATTTTATCTAGCTAAAGGGGAGTTGAGTAGTGGTCGATATTTGAACCAAGAGACAAGCTTACAATGAGCTGGTGACACGTGTTGGGGTTCACATTTTCATACATTAGTAAATTGAAGAAAATAAATTCTTTAGTAATTGAAGTGATTGAAATTACTAAGAAGATGTGGTGCACAATCAATAAGCTGTTGAAGTTGGTGTTCTGATAGATTTCATGTAATCTTTTGATTTAATCCTTTTTATGCACATAAAGATCAACTTTTTTATGTCACAAATGAATTATCACAAGCCTGGAAAATAATTTTTTTATGTCGCTCTACAAACTAATTTTAGGGTCTATAAATTGGATAACCATATCACCTCAAATTAATAGGAAATTAAATCAGCATACGCCATAGGATCTTAGGAAGTTCCTATAAAAATTTAGGCCATTTGGAGACTTTAATAACTTTTTTACAAATTTCCTATGCTAGCTGGCCCTTGACCTTAAGAAATTTACCTAGGGCAATCTAAGGGCTGGAATTGTGGTGAAATAATATTTTTGTACACTATATGTCGTCTGTACAAAAAGGAAATCGTATAGTATAATCCATTCAAAAAAATTTGGCATTCAATGGGATGAAAAGGGACCCATCAAATTCATACTTTAGACATTATCTGTATGAACTGAAAATCATATAGTATTTTCAGTTCAAAAAAACTTTGAGATTCATCAAGATGAAAAGGGACCCATATAATTCGTACTCTAGATATCATTTGTACAAATATGATATCATACAATACGACCAGTTCAAAAAAACCTTTGAAATTATTGGGATGAAAAGGGACCCATCTAATTTATATTCTAGATGTCATCTATATAAAGGACACTTAGTACAATAGGAACCGTACTTAGAAAAACTTTTTTGCTTTCATTCATTTAACTGCTCATAGGAGTTTATAACTAAACAAATCATCCCGTATGAAATTAATTCATACACTACAATCAATTTAAATTTTTTTTTGCAAATTTTAAACACTCCCCCAATATGTGTATGCACAGTTACTCGATTACAATCACACTCTCTCAGACTATATAAAAAGAAAAATGCAGACTCCATTTACAATGAACTCTAATCTAGTCTGATTTAAAGTTATCAACAATCTGGAGTATGATTTTTCTGAAATGTTTGTACACATAAACAACAAAGACAATTCATCCAAAATATGTTAGGAGAAACTTTAATTAAAATAATAATATTTAGAATAATAAAAAACATACATGATGTATGAATCTCAACAATAAAAAAACTAAGTTCTAACAATCTTAATAATCTCCCCCTTTTTAATGATGATAAAATAATTTTGTTTGAGTTAACATGTCTACCTTAAATTTCTCTTTAGCTCCCTCTTAAAGAATGAACATGTGAATATAGAGAGTTCCATGAAAAGCACATAAAAAAATTTATTTTTAAAACGTATAAAACACAAGCAACAAAATACAAAACATGAAATAGAAAATAATATTACTCCCCCTTTTGATAATAACAAAAAGGGAAAAAGAAAGTCGAAATGAAAGATGTCAAATGAGAAAACATAATAATTGATCTTGAAAGAGATTGAAATAGAGCTACAATAACAAAGTTTTTTTCATAAGATGAAAAGAAAGATTCAAAAATTTTAAATTAAAGAATAACTTAGATAAAAAAATTTATCAAGGTCATGATGCATTCCAGATAATTAGATAAGAGGATTATTGAAAAAGTGACAAAATGAATATTAATTAATTTTAATTTTCAATATAAAATATTATTTAAAATTTAATTTATAACACTTTTTAGATCAATTAAAATAGGCTTTACATATAGGCAAACTCATGTTTCAAACAAAAAACAAAATTAACTAAACAAAACATGACATATTTTTTCTTATCAAAAAGATTGGATACATTACAACCATTGATATTAATAAGCATAACATTTGATAATCATAAAAACAGCACAATCCTAAACAAAAACAAATACTACTAAAAGTAATAAACAAAGACATCATCACATCATAAGGAAAGGACTGGCAAAAGAAATTACAAAGAAGTACATCTAAAACTCTGAGGGTCCCTGATCTGGAGGAGTTGGCTGATTAAACACTGAAAAATAGCTATTTATCATAGCTAAATTTATGTTCACCGAGTCAAACTGACCTCGAATCCACCCCATATCTTCTTGGTGATGTGCATCCTACTAGTTTATATGAGTTTAAATTTGATCAAAATGTCTCTCCATCTGATCAAATTATTGGACCATCTCCTGAAAGTAGTTCTAACCAGGTCCCTTAGCAGGTGCAGGAGCTCCTCCTTCTCTCTCAGTATCCTCACTAAAACTCTCATTTCTCCCAAATAAGGAACGTAAAGAGGCATGAGTGAAAAAGATTTGCATTTTAGTGGGAGGTTTAGGATTAATTATGTTGTGCTTCTTTTCCAAAATGTAGGTCACTAAGTGTCCTAGAGCGACATTTTTCTTCCTCTTATGATGAGGAAGCCCAATTTCAGAAAGGTTATGAATCTAGTCCAAGATGAGTTGGGCCTCATACATTGGTTGTCCAATCATGATTGAATAGGCAACAGTGGATAGAAGAGGAGTCATATTTATGCAATCACCATCCTTAAGAATAATTGAAGTTCTTAAGACATACTTGATGACCTTGGCATTTTGGTTCAAAGTGTAAACTATATTATAAACATGTTTTTAGATTATGATTTTGATGATAGCAAACAAATCTTGTTTCACTACGAATGTCTTTTTTCTACTGACTTTTCAGGACTCAAAGATCGAACGGAAATCGGAATCAGCTTAAGATTGGGTAGATTAGGGTTCAGTCAGTCTATAATTTTATTTTTCCCTTCTTGAGTTGATTGTAATCTTTGGTGTGACTGATGCAAAGTAACCCTACACACACACTTGAGAGACTTAGAATTTATGTTTTTACTCAAATCGGCTAGGACAATATTTACATCGTCCTGGACGATCGGGCTTAAAATAGAAAATCTAATCAGGGATTCTTAATTAAGGCCGTCGTTATTATCCAATCGGCCTGGATGATACTTGTATCAGCCAGGATGATAAACTCAAATCAGAAAGAAATTATCGCCATAAATAATTAAGGTATTCTGTATTTTTTGTAATCGGCTAGGGCGATCTTGGATCGGCCTGGACGATATTCACAATTATGCCTTAATTGATCAGACAATCAAGGAAGTAATTAAGGATAATTGAAACGATCACATCGTCCTGGACGATCGAAGGATCGGCCAGGATGATCTAGTCAAAAAACCTTAAGTTACTCCTGGACGATCTGGATCGGATGGCTTGAATTAAGGGCGATTATCTTGACGATTCTCCTCTGATTTGAACTGATCGGCAGGGACGATCGTAAGGTCGTCCTGGACGATCAAGCTAATTTTTCAATCATCCAGTT
>NW_021320096.1:539511-544359 GCF_001605985.2 Dendrobium catenatum
TTCACCTTCTTTGCAAATTTATAATCAGAATGCATGTATGAATGTCTAGGTTTATGCATCTTTAGTCTCCACACCAAATTAGTTTTCATCTTTAAAGTACAGGTTGGAGCTATATGTCCAAGCAATCCACAATTATTACATTTTACTTTTGGAAAATTGATTTCCTAGTCTTTACATTCATCTTATCTAGTCAGGGATTGTATAAATTTAGGATACATAATAGATTAATAAAACTTCAGTTTATGGTATCCTATTATCCTCGAGAGCTTTTACTTAATTTGTAAAATGAATTCATATCTTCCAAAATTTGATTTCATATAATTATTTTATATAATTTGCTCTCGATTCATCCTTAAAGTTTCTAAAATTCTTTTCCAAGTTCTGCATAGCGATGATTTTAAATTCCTTCATGATTTTTATTTTAAGTCATCAACTCATCGAGTAGTTTTCATGTGGTTGTCATCTATTAAGATGATCTTTCCTAAGGATTTCATGTTCTTTGAAGTCTTCAAATTTAAACTTAGACTAGCAATGCATTTTTCTTTATTTTCTCATATGCATCTTACATGTGTTAGAAACTTCAAATAATTTCATCAAAGTTAACTCACATACCTCTCTTGATCTGACTGATCAAGACTATCGCCATTAAGCAAAAGATTTTAGTAAATTCTTCTTCCTTTTCGTTCTGCAGAATCTGAAGCTGAGTCTGCAAGAAAGATTTTTGAAACTTCTTCTTGCCCTTCTTATTAATTGATTCTCCTCTACCTTCTTCTTGCTAGGAGTGGCTTTGAGTTTTGGGGTTAATTAGTCTGATATGACCAGGTTTCCTGCACTCATAGCAAAATCACATCATTATTAAATCTTGCCATTTCTTTAAATTTACTCTATTCATTTATTGGCGTCTCTTCTGCTTCCTCTTCAGAAAGCTTCTGAACTATCTTAGTCATCATGCTAATGTCGTCTTCATCCTCAGGTTTGTGAGTGTTCATCTCACTACTCTTCACTCTTGCTATGTTCTTCTCCTTCTTGGTTCACCTGCATCAATCTTTCTTTGGCTAACTCTTGCTCGTAAGCAATTCGTGAACAAGAAGATGTCAATAGAGTAAATGTTTGATTCTTTAGACTCTGTAATTGCAATAATTTTAGCATCATATGTAGTAGGCAAAAACTAAGAATCTTATTAATCATTTCAACATTCTGTTAGTTTCCCTACCCAGTGCATGCAAAGAGGTGACTATTTGTGTGGAATCTTGTGTACATAGTCAGAATGGATTCATTAGGTTTCATGTGAAAACATTCTAATCATGTAACAAGATATTAAGATCTAGATTGCTTAACCTCATTTAGTCTCCTCAATGTTATACAAAGTCTAACTCATATGTCCTTTCCACTTTTGCATGTGGAAACCCAAATGTTAGTCTTCTGATTTTAAAAGCACAAAAGAAACTATTCTAAAGCATTTGGCATTTAGTTATGCTAAATCACATTCTTCTACTGTCCAATCTATAAAATGGTGTTCAACTCTAATTCATTCAACTAATTCAGTGGTTTTTGTATATCCTCCTGGACTAAGATCCATATATGATAATCAAGGACCTATAAAAAAATAGGACATGCGAGTTTTCCAAAAATCATAAGATATATTGTCAAACAGTGGAGGTCTAGTATAGATAAAACCTCAGGTATGTTTCGGTTTTTAAATATAGCCATCTTACGTAATAAAAAAGTAGTTCTAAACTTATGATTTTGAAAAAAAGCTCTTCGATACCACTTATTGAAACTCGTTCACTATGAATTAGGTTGTTAAACTAAGCTTCTGTGTCCCAAGGCTATTCAAGAGGGGGGGGGGGGGGGTGAATTAGTATTTTAAAAATTTATCCCTCTTTTGAATATTTTGAACCGAAAAGAACTTTAATGGAATTTTTAGAAATAATTTTCAACCACAATTTTTAGAATAGAAAAAGCAGAAAATTAAAAAAGCAGTGTAAGAATAAAAGACATAAGATTTATAGTGGTTCGATCAAAACCAGACCTACATCCACTCCCTAGAGAGCACCCTCTCAGTATTGCACTCAATACCAATAGTGTACTCTCCTTTTTGCTCCCACAGCACAGGGCGGAGAAAGCATTTACATCCAAACTCTTTCCACCTCTACTAAGTGCAGCAGAGAACCGTCATCCTTTATGACTATCTCCAAGTGTTGGCAGAGAACTGTCATCCTTTTTACACTATCCCCAGTGTGGCAGAGAATCATTCATCCTTTACACTATTCCCAGTGTTTGGCATAGAACGTTCGGTCCTTTCACACTCTCAGTGTGGGCAGAGAACCCTTCACCTGTTCCACACTCTCCAAGTGTTGGCAGAGAACCGGATCTCCTTGACAGATCTCTCACAAGAAATCTAGAAGGTAGAAAGAAAAGAGTGAAGTAATCACAATGTTCACAAAGCAAAGACTTCTTAGTTTAAATCCACAGGAAGCCTTCACCGCTCTCAGTAGCAAGAATATTTCTTCGAACACTCTCTCACACTCTCTCCTTGACTCTTCTTCAGTAGCATGAAGATCAAATGGGCAAAGTAGATTGGTGGCAATCAAAATTCTGACTATATATAGTAAGACAAGAAAACCGTCCAAAAACTATAAATTTTCAAGTCAACACGAATATGGATCATCCCGTACGATCGGGATCATCCTGGATGATTTTACTTAAGGCACGTCAGAAATGATCCTAATGAATATTGTACAAACTTGAGTTCGTACGCGATCATAGCATCCCTCCACGAACTAGTTGTACGCATTCCGAACAGTTATTTCATAGGTCGGTTCCCAAAACTCCAGAACAATGTTGAAAAAGTGAAGTGTTGATTCACTTCATCTTGGGACAAACGTATCTTCATCCTGGATGATATTGGACAGAGGATTTCATCTAGAGCATGAATAGGAAATTTCGTCTCGATGATTAGTGTAAACTCAAAGTCCAGAGGAGTTCGTCCAGGGATGAACTGTACTTCGTCTGGACGAACAAACCAAAATTAGAAATCCAGAGGAATTTTGTCCAGAGATGAATCATACATTCATTCTGGACGAATAGTGTACGGTGAGAATCCAGAGGAGTTCGTCCAGGTGATAATATGGAATTTTGTCCGGACAATCAGGACTTAGAAAGTTTTTCTCACTTTCTGTTCGATCCATTGCTCTACCGATGATAACTAAACTTTGATCATCCCATACGAACTATGTTCATCCCGTACGAATCAATATTAAATTTCTTGTTCCGCCAAGTGTGTGTGTGCTTATCTACACAATTACAATCCACTCCCTCTCAAAACTCACATACATAAGCTAAGTACAAACTTTAATTTATAAACTATCTCATGCTTAATATGAATTGAAGTCTTCAGTAGTCTGGAGTTTAATTTTTCTGAAATGTTAGTACACACAAGAGCAAAACAAATTTTCCATAAAAGTGTTAGGAGATAATTACATATAAAATAATAATATTTGGAATCATCAAAACTATACAAGTTGCAAGAATGTAAAACATATAAATAGTAACTCTCTTAACAACAGAGTCTAAGGACTTAAATATTTATTCTATTAATAATCTTTTTGGATCACTAATTGCTTACGAGCAAGGAGTGAGTCAAAGGAGATTGATGTAGAATAACATAGCATTAAAAGTGGATGATTTGGAGAGTGATTAGTCACAACTTAAAGATGAGGGTTGTATTGCCTTGATAATAAGGTAATTCATGAGTTTTCTTAAAAGGAAGCAAAAGAGACTCCAACAGTGAAACAAAGGTATATTGCACAAAAATGTTAATGTTTCTAATGATATGATTTGTTATGAATGCAGGAAACCTGGACACATAAAAATGGATTACCATAATATTAAAGCCACTCCTATAATAAGGAGAAAATAGAGGAGAAATAAAATGGGAGAAAGGGCAAGAAGAGTTATAGAGAGCTTTCTAGGTGAACTCAACTTTAGATTCATTTGAAATAGAAAGGAAGAAGAGGTCACCAACTTATGTTTAATGGCCAATAATTTTGTTCAGTTACATCAAAAAGAGGTACACTCTCATTCAAGACCTCATGAGAGTATTTGGTACCTGGACAGTAGTTGCTCAAAGCATGCGACTTGAGAGACTACATAATTCATATTGCTGGAAGTAAGGAAAGGAGGCAAGGTTACACTGGAGACAATACCACTAGAAAAGTGGTTAGCAAAGGTATGATCATAAACTTGAATAATTTTTTTATTGAGAATATCTTACATGTAGAAGGCTTAAAGCATAATTTGTTAAGTATTAACCAGCTATGTGATAAAGGGTATAGCATTAAATTTTTTTCCCACTAGATGTATATTAAGCCAAAATGGAAATTATGCTTTATATAGAACGAGGATAAATAATATTTATATGTTAGATTTGAATTATATTAAAACTCCTAATGTTTTTTTATTTAAAAACAATTTCTAATGAATCTTTTATGGCATAAGAGACTTTATCATGCTATCATGAAAAAACATAGGAAAATTATCCAAAAGGAATGGGTTAGAGATATACCAAAACTAAACTTTACTAAGGATCTCCTTTGTGACGCATGTCAACTAGAAAAATAGGTTAAGTCTTCATTTCATTCCACTAAGGATCTTAGAACTAACAAACCTTTAGAAATAATTCATATGAATCATTTTGGCCTGGTTAGCACTGTAAGTCTAGGAGGGGAGTATATGGATTTGTAGTGTTGACCTCATTATTCGAGGTCAATTTCCCCGGAATGGACTCTAGTACTTAGGTTTTTCGTAGCCTAGTGTAGATGTCACACCCGCAGGATTTCCCTTAGG
>NW_021320096.1:550827-553923 GCF_001605985.2 Dendrobium catenatum
TTTTCTTTGATACTCCTCTTTTTGGTGATGTCAAAAGAGGGGAGAAGTTTGTCTGTCCTTAGTTAGTATATTTTCCTATTGCATATCATATTTTCTATTTTAATTTCTAACTTAAAATGAAATACATGTTCTTGTTCATTTTTTTATGTTCTTTTATTTATGTTAATATAAAAAAAAAGAAAAAAAAAACACAATCATGCCTATCAATAAAAGTTATTTAACATCATTAAAATGGGGGAGATTATTACATTCCATGACCCATAATCTGATATTTTAATGATGACAAATAATATTGATTGAGTTATTTTATTCTTCATTAAATATTTTGAATATTACTCTTATCTGTGAGTACTAACATTTCAAGGAGACCACACACTGCTTAAGACAACGGAAGATTCGAGACTGTGTAGAATAGGATGTGAAGGAGTCTGAATCTTTGTTTTTTTTTTTTTTTGTTTCTTGAGTTTGGACATAAATAGTGTATGCAAACTGAGTAACCATACACACACATAGGGGAAGAGTTTTTTTAAAGAAAAAAAATTTATATAGATCATATTATATGATTTTAAATCTTACTATATGATACACTATGGCTCAATGATTATATTATGTGAACTAATCATATTGTACGATAATGATCGTACTATATGATTCATTTTCAACCCGAAACCCTAGCTGCTATATTAATTTAAGCAAGCTTTTAATATTTGAATTTTGAATTAATTGTACTGTACGATCATATCATACTATATGAATATTTAATTACTTACTAAAATAAACCCCCATGATTAGTCAATTAAATCAAGGCTTAAATAATGATTGGTGTTCATACTGTATAACTCAGTTCGCACAATACGATGAACCGAGACTATTTTTGGTCATCCCGAAGATCGTACTAACTAAAAGTTTGATTTTTGAACTAATGTTATTGTATAATACATATATCATACATTACGACCTGAATATTTTAACTGATCATAGTATACAATTTGGACCAGATCGAATAATAAACAAAGATAAATTTTGGTCATCCCAGCGTTCATCCTATACAAACTGAAGAAATATAGTATATCGTACTTGATGATATTCATATCATGTTGTATGATGTATTGGACAATTATTGTCTATTCGTACTCTTTTGTACCAGGATGAAAGTTTTTTTGAGCAGATCATATTATACGATAGTGATTATATTGTATGAATAGAAATTACTAAATTGAACTTTATGGGTTTATTGAGGCCTAATATATATTAAATGCCTTTATTTTTTGAATGAGAGTGAGAGGAATGTGACAAACAAAAGGAACTCTTGAGAGGGAGCTTCATGAAAAGATTTAGGGCTTGTGAGAGGAAGGAGAAGGTTCCTACAAGTACTTAACAAATAAAAGGAGAAAATTTTTCTATGTACAGCTTGTACTATACAAAGTGTTCTTCATACAGACGACATCCAGAGTATGAATTGGATGGGTCCTTTTTCGTACCGACAATTTCAAAGGTTTTTCTGAATTGATCATACGGTACGATACCATGTTCATACAGACGACATCCAGAGTACGAATTGGATGGGTTCCTTTTTGTCATGACGAATCCTAAAGTTTTTTTGAACTGATCGTACTATATGATGTTCTATTTGTATAGACGATGTCCATAGTACAAATTTGATGGGTCGCTTTTCGTCCTGATGAATGCCAAATTTTGCTAGATGGATCGTAATATATGATTTTCTTTTCATATAGACGATGTCCAGACTATGAAAATATGACATACCTTTCCATCTTGCTTAAGTTGAAAAATTTTCTAACTATTCATACAGTATGAACTTTATTCGTACTAGAAGATCATCTTGTACGAAAATATTTCATACAGATTCATAATAGGTTCGTATGCAATAATTTTTAAATAGTTCATACGTACAAACATACTATTGTACATGCTCAAAATAGAAAATTTTATTTTTCTGGATAATTTTTTGTGTCTTTCATATAAAAGGTCCTTATAAATTGATGTGAAAAAAGTCATTTTTCATGATTTTTCAAGAGCAAGTAAAAGAGAGATTGTGGGTGAGTGTTTGAGAGAGAGATCTTGCAAGTAGAGTATGAAGGGTTCACAAGGTTATTCAAATGTAAGAATATCTTTTAGTTTTTAGTTATTACTCTTCCTTTTTTCTTTTTAGTTTCTTATGAGAACATCTTTGAAGAATATCCGATTCTCTATCGATACTTAAGGGTGTGAAAAGATGACAGTTCTCTGCCGGCACTTGGAGAGTGTGAATAGATGACGGTTCTCTACCGACACTTGGAGAGTGTGAAAGGATGACGGTTCTCTACCGACACTTGGAGAGTGTGAACAGATGATGATTCTCTGCTGACACTTAGAGAGTGTGAAAGGATGACAGTTCTCTGCTAACACTTAGAGAGTGTAAATAGATGACAATTCTCTGTCGGCACTTAGAGGGTATGAAAGGATGACGGTTCTCTACTGTCACTTTGATAGTATGAGAAGTCGATGATTCTCTGCTGACACTTGGAGGGTGTGAGAAGATGATGGTTCTCTATCGTACGGGGAATTGGTGGAAAAGAGGAATTATAAAGGCTTCTTTGCCTTGCTGTGGGATTAAAAGGATAGTCACTTTGATAATAGTATAATACCTAAAGAGGGAGTCTTCATAGAGTGGGTGTAGTCGTATTTGACCGAACCACTATAAATCTTTGTGCTTTTTTATTTTTCATATTTTTATTTTATATAATTTTGTTATTGTGGTTGAAAAGCTTATTTCAAAAAGATAATCAAATTTTGAATTTCGTTAAAATTAGTTTTTTATAAAAATATTTGAAATTTCTTAATTACCAATTTACCCCCCTCTTGGTTAGCCTTGGAAAAATTGCTTAGGTTTAACATCCTATACAAAATCAACAAGTGGTATCATAGCTTTATTTTAAAACTATAAGTTTATATTACTTTTTGAAAATGATAATATCTAATTATGGAAACTGAAACACACCAGAAGGGTATTCAATCACTAGACCTCCATTATTTGTTAAAATCCCTTTTGATTTTTGGAAAACATGAATGTCTACATTTCTTCAATCACTTGAC
>NW_021320097.1:0-10038 GCF_001605985.2 Dendrobium catenatum
CAAAATCTGCGTGGTGTGACACAATTTTTCCCACCAGTCACCAATCCCAATACTACGCTTGCCCAAGCATGCTTAACTACGGAGTTCTGATGGGATCCGATGCACTACTGCTTGTATGGTCTCACCCGTAGTAATATGGTCTCAAATTATTCTTACGTTGACATTGTAGGGAGATGATTTTAACGCATCTTCATTCCGACAGATTGTAGGGCATCAAAAATGCATTTTTTGGCTGTGCATGGCCGGCCGATGGGCCTATGGCCAACGACGCTACATCCAGCTTGGAATAAGCTTTCTGGAATGGGTTCATAATGCCAAATCAGAATCCTGGTGGAAATTTATTGATGTTCACGCGTAGTCGCCGTATAGGACCCGTCGGATACCTTCACGGGTCCCATAATGGAGGTTTTTTCACTCGATCCATGGCAAGCCAAAACCGCCAAGGGTTCGTAGGCTGTGGCGAAGAGCTATAAAAAAAGAGATGGCTGGTTAGAAAAAAGGGTGCAACACCAGGACTTCCAAGGAGGTTACCCATCCCAGTACTACTCTCGACCAAGCTCACTTAATTGTGGAGTTATGATGAGATTCGGTGCACTAATGATGTTATGGTCACACACGTAATAATATGGCCTCAAATTATTTTTAAGTTGATGCCATTGAGAAATGATATTGATGCATCTTAATTCTGACAGACCTATGGGATCAAAAATGCATTTTTTGGCTGCGTATGGCTAGCCGATGGGCCTTTGGCTCATATGCGCTCCATCCGGCTCGGAACAAGCTTTCCAGAATGGGGTTATATTGCTGAATCATAATCTTGGGTAGAAATTTATTGAGGTTCTCGCGCGGTCGCCATATAGGACCCGCCAGATGCCTTCATGGGGCCCACGATGCAGGTTTCATCTCTCGATGCACGACAAACCAACACTGCCAAGGGTTCGTAGGCTGTGGCGCAGAGCTAGAAAAAAAAAGATATGACTGGTTAGAAAAAAGGGTACAACACGAGGACTTCCCAAGAGGTCACTTATCCCAGTATTACTCTCGCCCAAGAACGCTTTACTGTAGAGTTTTGATGGGATCCAGTGCACTAGTGCTGGTATGGTTTCACCCATAGTAATATGGTCTCAATTTATTCTTAAGTTGACTCCGTGGAGATATGATTTAGATGCATCTTCATTTCAACAAACCGTAGAGGATCAAAAATGCATTTTTTGGTTACGCATGGCCGGTTGATGGTCCTATATCACCTAGGCGCTCCATCCGGCTCGGAATAAGATTTCCATAATAGGGTCATAATGTCAAATAAGAATCTTGGGCCGAAAGTTATTGAAGTTCCAGCACGGTCGCCGAATAGGACCCGCCGGATGCCTTCACGAGTCCAACGATGCGGGTTTTGTCGCTCGATATGCTGCAAGCCAACACCGCAAAGGGTTCGTAGGCCGTGGCAAACAGCTAGAAAAAAAAGGAGATGGCTGGTTAAAAAAAAGGGTGCAACATGAGGACTTCTCATGAGGTCACCCGTCCCAGTACTACTCTCACCCAAGAACGCTTAACAGCGGAGTTCTGATAGGATCCGGTGCACTAGTGCTGGTATGTCGAACATGTAGAAATATGGTCACAAATTATTCTTATATTGACGCCGGGGAGAGATGATTTTTACACATCTTCATTCTAACAGACCGTAGGGGATCAAAAATTCATTATTTTGTTGCACATGGCCAGCCGATGAGCCTATGGCCATCAGCGCTCCATCCGTCTTGGAATAAGTATTCTGGAATGAGGTCATATTGCTGAATCTGAATCCTAGGCGGAAAGTTATTATTGTTCCCGCACGGTCGCCACATAGGACAAGCCAGATGCCTTCACGGGTCCCATGATGCTGGTTTCATCACTTGAAGCACAGCAAGCCAAAAGGGTTTGTAAGCTGTGGCGATGAACTAGAAAAAAAAAAGAGATGGCTGGTTAAAAAAAATGGTACAACACGAGGACTTCCCAGGAGGTCACACATCCCAACACTAGTGCTGGTATGGTCGCACCAGTAGTAATATTGTTTCAAATTATTCTTGAGTTGATGCTGTGGAGAGTTAATTTTGACGCATCTTCAATCCGACTGACCGTAGGGGATCAAAAATGCATTTTTTAGCTGCGCATGACTGGCTGATAGGCTTATGGCCATCGACACTCCATCCGGCTTGGAATAAGCATTCCAGAATGGGGTCATAATGCCGAATCAAAATCTTGGGAAGAAAGTTATTGATGTTCTCGCACGGTCGCCGCATAGGACCCGCCGGATGCCTTCATTGGTCCCACAATGCGGGTTTCATCGCTCGATGTGGGCAAGCCAACGCCGCCAAGGGTTCATAGGCAGTGGTGAAGAGCTAGAAAAAAATAGATGGCTGGTTAAAAAAAGGGTGCAACATGAGGACTTCCAAGAGGTCACGCATCCCAGTACTATTCTCGCCCAAGCATGCTTAACTTGGAAGTTCTAATGGGATCCAGTGCACTAGTGCTGGTATGGTTGCTCCCGTAGTAATATGGTCTAAAATTAATCTTAAGTTTATGCCGTGGAGAGATGCTTTTGACGCATTTTCATTTCGACAAATCGTAGGGGATCAAAAATGCATTTTTTTTTCGCACATGGCCGACCGATAGGCCTATGGCACATAGGCGCTCCATCCGGCTCGGAATAAGCTTTTCGGAATGGGGTCATAATGCCGAATCAGAATACTGGGCAAAACATTATTTATGTTCCCGCACGGTCGCCGCATAGGACCCGCCAGATGCCTTCACGGGTCCCACGATGCGGGATTCATCGCTCGATGCACGGCGAGCCATCTCCGCCAAGGGTTCGTATGACGTGGCGAAGATCTATAAAAAAAAAAGGCTGGTTAAAAAAAAAGGGTGCAACATGAGGACTTCCCATGAGGTTACCCATCCTAGTACTACTCTCGCACAAGCATGCTTAACTGCGGAGTTCTGATGGGATCTGGCGCAATATGGTTGGTATGTCGCACACGCAGTAATATAGTCTCAAATTATTCTTATGTTGATGTCGGGGAGAAATGATTTTTACACATCTTCATTATGACAGGCCGTAGGGGATCAAAAATGCATATTTTTGCTCCGCATGGCCGGCCGATGAGCTTATGGCCATCAGCGCTCCATCCGGCTTGGAATAAGCATTTTGAAATAAGGTCATATTGCCAAATTGGAATCCTGGTGGAAAGTTATTGATGTTCCCGCACAGTCGCCACATAGGACCAACCGGATGCCATTGCTGGTCCCATGAAGCGGGTTTCATCACTCGATGCATAGCGAGCCAACACCACCAAGGGTTCGTAGGCTGTGGCAAAGAGCTAGCAAAAAAAAAAAAAAGATGGCCGGTTAAAAAAAAGGTACAACACAAGGTCTTCCCAGGAGGTCTCCCATCCTAGTACTACTCTCTCCCAAGCACGCTTAATCGCAAAGTTCTGATGGGATCCGGTGCACTAGTGCTGGTATGGTCGCACTCGTAGTAATATGGTCTCAAATTATTCTTAAATTGCTGCCGTGGAGAGATGATTTTGACGCATCTTAATTCCGAGAGACCGTAGGGGATCAAAAATGCTTTTTTTGGCTGTGGATGACCGACCGATGGGAGTATGGAGGATCCGGCTCTATCTTGCTCGGAATAAGCTTTCCGGAATAGGGTCATAAGCCAAATCAAAATCCTGTGTGGAAAGTTATTGATGTTCCGCATGGTCGCTATATAGGACCCGTCGGATGCCTTCACTGATCCCATGATGTAGATTTCATTGCTCGATGCGCGGCGAGCCAACACCGCCAAGGGTTCGTAGGCTGTAGCGATGAGCAAGAAAAAAAGAGATGGCTGTTTAAAAAAATGGTGCAACATGAGGACTTCCCAGGAAGTCACCCATCCCAATACTACTCTCACCTAAGCATGCTTAACTGCGGAGTTCTGATGGGATCTGGTGCACTAGTGCTAGTTTTGTCGCACCCGTTGTAATATAGTCTTAAATTATTTATAAGTTGACACCGTAGAGAGATGAATTTGATGCATCTTCATTCCGACGGATCGTAGGGGATTAAAAATGCATTTTTTAGCTGCGCATTGCTGGCCAATCGGCCTATGACCATTAGCACTAAATCCAGCTCGGAATAAGTATTCCGAAATGGGGTCATAATGCTGAATTGGAATCCTGTGAGGAACGCTATTGATGTTCCCCTGCGGTGGCCACATAGGACCCGCCGAAAGCATTCACGGGTCCCACGATGCAGTTTTCATTGCTTGATGCGCAACGAGCCAACACCGTTTAGAGTTCATAGGCCGTGGGGAAGAGATAGAAAAAAAAAAGAGATGGATTTTTAAAAAAAGGGTGCAATACAAGGGCTTCTCAGGTGGTCACCCATCCCAGTACTAATCTCATCCAAGCTTGCTTAACTATGGAGTTCTGATGTGATCCGATGCATTAGTGCTGGTATGGTTGCACCCGTAGTAATGTGGTCTCAAGTTATTCTTAAGTCGATGCCGTGGAGAGATGATTTTAATGCGTCTTCATTCCGATAGATCGTAGGGGATCTCGGATGCATTTTTTTGTTGCACATGGCTGCCCGATAGGCCTATGGCCATCGGCGCTCCATATGGGTCAGGATAAGCTTTTTGAAATGGGGTCATAATGCCGAATCAGAATCTTGGGCGGTAACTTATTGATGTTCCCACGCGGACGCCACGTTGGACCCGCCGGATGCCTTACTAGGTCCCACAAAGTGGGTTTAATCGCTAAGTACGTGGCGAGCCAACACCGACAAGGGTTCGAAGACTGTGGCGAAGAGCTAAAAAAAAGAGATTGCTAGTTAAAAAAGGGTGCAAAATGAGGACTTCCTGGTAGATCACCCATCCTAGTACTACACTTTCCCAAGCATGCTTAACTGCGGAGATATCATGGGATTTGGTGCACTAGTGCTGGTATGATCACACCCGTAGTAATATGGTCTCAAATTATTCTTAAGTTGACACCATGGAGAGATGATTTTTACCCTTCTTCATTCCGACAGTCTGTAGGGAATCAAAAATGTATTTTTTTGCTACGCATTGCCGGGCTATGGGCTTATAGCCATCGGCGCTCCATCATGCTTGGAAGAAGCATTTTGAAATGGGGTCTTAATGTTGAACCACGATCCTGGGAGTAATGTTATTGATGTTCCTGCGCGGTTTCCGTATTGCTCTCGCTGGATGCCTTCACGAGTCCCACTACGCGGTTTTCATCGCTTGATGCATGGCGAGCCAACACTACCAAGGGTTCGTAGGCCGTGCCGAAGAGCTAAAAAAAAGAGATGTTGGTTAAGAAAAAGGGGTACAACACGAGGACTTCCCATGAGATCAGCCATCCCAGTACTACACTCGTCTAAGCACGCTTAACTACAGAGTTCTGATGGGATCCGGTGCACTAGTGCTGGTATGGTGCACAAACAGTAACATGGTCTCAAATTATTCTTAAGTTGACACTGTGGAGAGATAATTTTGAAGCATCTTCATTCCAACAGACCGTAGGGGATCAAAAATGCATTTTTTGGCTATGCATTGCTGGCTAATGGGCTTTTGGCCATTGGTGCTCCATCTAGCTTGGAATAAGCATTCCGGAATGGGGTCATAATGCCAAATCGAAATCTTGGGCAGAAAGTTATTGATGTTCTCGCGTAGTCGCCGCATAGGACCTTTCAGATGCCTTAATGGGTCCAATGTTGTGAGTTTCATTTCTCGATGTGCGGCGAGTCAAAATTGCCAAAGGTTCATAGACCGTGGCGAAGAGCAAGAAAAAAAAAAGATATGGCTGGTTAAAAAAAGGGTGCAAGGTCACCCATCCCAGTACTACTCTCGTCCAAGCATACTTAACTACAGAAATCTGATGGGATATATTACACTTGTGCTGGTATGGTTTCACCCGTATTAATGTGGTTAAAAATGTCATGGAGAGATGATTTTGATGCATCTTCATTCCGACAGACCGTAGGGGATTAAAAATGCATTTCTTTTATTGCGCATGGTCCGCTGATGGGCCTATGGTGCTTCGATGCTTCATCCGGCTAGGATTAAGCTTTTCGGAATGGGGACTTAATGCCGAATTGGAATCCTGGGCAGAAAGTTATTAATGTTCCTACGCGGTCGCCACATAGTACCCACCAGATGCCTTTAAGGGTCGCACGATGTGGTTTTCATCACTCGATGCGCGGCGAGCCAACACCGCCAAGGGTTCGTAGGCTGTGGCGAAGAGATAGAAAAAAAAAGGAGATGGCTGGTGAAAAAAGGGTGTAACATGAGGACTTCCCAAAAGGTCACCCATCCCAGTACTACTCTTGCCCAAGCACGCATAACTGCATAGTTCTAATGGGATCTGGTGCACTAGTGTTGGTATAATCGCACCCGTAGTAATATGTCTCAAATTATTCTTAAGTTGACATCGTGAAGAGATGATTTTAATGCATATTCATTCTGAAAGACCATATGGGTTCAAAAATGCATTTTTGGCTGCGCATGGCCGGCCAATGAGCCTATAGCCAACGACGCTCCATCCAGCTCGGAATAAGCATTCTAGAATGCAGTCATAATGTCGAAATGGAATCATGGGCTGAAAGTTATTGATGTTCCCACGCGGTTGCCACATAGGACCCACTGGATTCTATCATGGGTTCCATTATTCGGGTTTCATTTCTCATTGCTCGACGAGCTAGCACCGCCAAGGGTTCGTAGGCCATGGAGAAGAGCTAGAAAAAAGAAGAGATGGCTAGATAAAAAAGGGTGCAACACGAGAACTTCCCAGGAGGTCACCCATCATAGTACATCTCTCTCCCAAGCACGCTTAATTGTTAAGTTCTGATGGGATCCGATGTACTAGTGCTGGTATGGTCGCACCTGTAGTAATATGGTCTAAAATTATTCTTAAGTGGTTGACGTGGAGAGATAATTTTGATGCATCTTTAATCTGACAGTCCGTAGGGGATCAAAAATGCATTTCTTGGCTGCACATGGCTGGCCTATGGGCATATTGCCCATCGGCACTCCATCTGGCTCAGAATTAGCTTTCCGGTATGGAGTCATAATGCCGAATCAGAATCCTAGATGGAATGTTGTTGATGTTCCCGCGCGGTCACCATGTAGGACCTTCTGGGTGCCTTCACGGGACCCACGATCCGGCTTTCATCGCTCGATGCGGGCGAGCAAACACCCCCAAGGGTTCATAGGTCAAGGCGGAGAGCTAGAAAAAAAAAAAGAGATTGCTGGTTAAATAAAAGGGTGCAACACGAGGACTTCCGATGAGGTCACCCATCCTATTACTACTCTTGCCCAAGCATGCTTAACTACGGAGTTCTAAAGGGATCTGATGCACTAGTGCTGGTATGGTTTCACCCATAGTAATATGGTCTCAAATTCTCCTTAAGTTGATGCTGTGGCAGCTGATTTTGATGCATCTTTATTCCGACAGACCGTAGGGGATCAATAATGCATTTTTTGGCTACGCATGGCCGGTTGATGGCCCGTCGGTGCTCCATCTAGCTCGGAATAAGCTTTTCAGAATGTGGTCATAATGTCGAATCGAAATAATGGGCGAAAAGCTGTTGATGTTCCTATGCGGCCGCCACGTAGGACCCACCAAATGCCTTCACGAGTCCCATGATGCCGATTTCATCGCTCAATGCACGGCGAGCCAACACAGCCAAGGGTTTGTAGGAAGTGGCAAGGTGCTATGAAAAAAAGAGATGGATGGTTAAAAAAGGATGCAAGACGAGTACTTCCCAGGAGGTCTCAATCCTAGTACTACTCTCGCCCAGTACGCTTAACTATCAAGTTCTAATCGGATCCGGTGCACTAGTGCTGGTATGGTCGCACCCATAGTAATATGGTATCAAATTATTCTTAAGTTGAGGCCGTGGAGAGATAATTTTTGAAAGTTTGTTAGGGATGTTAAGCCCTATAGAACTGGCCTAAGCTAACCAAGAGAGGGGGGTGTGAATTGGTATTTTAAAAATTTTCATTTCATAAAGAACAAAAGATCACATAAACCAAAATTACACCACGAGAAAAATAAATGCGGAAATTAAAGTGCGGAAGCAAGAAACAAGAACACAGATATTTATAGTGGTTCGGTCAACTCGACCTACATCCACTCCCCAGAGGCGCCCTCCGAGTATTACACTACAATCGTGACTCTTCTTTTTCCCCCATAGCTAGGCGGAGAAGCCTTTACAACGAACCTCTTTTTGCCACCTGGGCAAGGCAGAGAACCTATCTCCTTTTGCTTGCTCCTGAAGCTGGCAGAGAACCACAATCAGATACTGACTCCTTACCTCAACCAACCCTTCCACGGACAAGATACTCTATCTCCTTACAATGAACCTCTTTCTGCCACCTCGGCAAGGCGATCCTTGAAGCAACCCTTGTGAATCCCCTCATAAGCTCCCCCTCACAAGATCCTCTCTCTCTCCCTCTCTTTCTTTCTCTCCTGAAGGCCTTCTCAGGTCAAGGCAGCAGCAAAAGATTGTTCAAAATGTTGAATAAGAGCTCTTAAATAGAAGAGCTTCAAAGGAGCTCATTAATTGCAAGTTGCCGACAATATCGTCCAGGCCGATATGGACATCATCCTGGCCGATCAGTATAAATCTCAGAAGATCGGCCAGAGCCTCGCCCTGAATGCAAACTTGATGATTTAAAATTGGCTTGATCGTCCAGGCCGATCTCACGATCATCCTAGCTAATCAGTTCAAATCAGAGGAAAATCATCCAGAGCATCGCCCTGAATTCGAGCTGGCCGATATTTATCATCTTGAAGCTACTAAGATTTTTGAATAGATCGTCCTGGCCGATAGTGTGATCGTCCAGGATTATATGATCGTATCAATCATGCTTAATTACTCCCTCGATTTCCTGATCAATTAAGGCATAATTTGTGAATATCGTCCAGGCCAATCAATGATCGTCCTGGCCAATTATTAAAAAATACATAATACTTTAATTGTCTATGGCGGCAACTTCTTTTTGTTTTGAGCTTATCGACCTGGTCGATACACGTATTGTCCAGGATGATCTGTTAATGACGGCTGCCTTAATTAAGAATCCTTATTTAGACTTTCTGTTTTAAGCCTGATCGTCCATGACGATGTAAATATCGTCCTGGCCGATATGAGTAAAAATAGAAATTCTAAGTCTCTCAAGTATGTGTGTGTATGGTTACTTAGCATCAGTCTCTTTGGACATGACAAATAGACTCAAGAAGAGAAAAAATGAAGACAGACTGACTCAACTCTAAACCTATGCAATCTTGAACTGACTTCTATTGTTCGTCCGATCTTCGATTCTTGAAAAGTTAGAAGTAACAGGCAGTCCAAGAGAGTCAATAGTGTTTATCGATCATCAAAACATAAGTCATAAAAATATATTTGCAATAATCTCCCCCTTTTTGATGATGACAAACACAAGTAGGAAAAACTTAGTAAAAATAGCAGTTCATTAAAATTTCAAAGCTACAAGCACATCAACTTTTCCTACCACATCATACTCCCACTTTTGTCATCACAAAAAGAGGGTCCTAGACATACAAAAGAAAAAGTAAACAACACAACAGAAACTAAAACAAAAAATAGAAAACAGAAAACAGAAACCACAGACTAGAAGAATGAGGGACCCTCATCATTAGATGGAGGTGGTGGAGGTGGCTGCTGAAAGTAGCTGGCAAACGTAGTAAACTGAGCATTGAACCAGGAGATGTCCTGGTCATGCTGCTGCTGCTGGTGAGTAATGTAGCTGTCAAATCGGGCTAAATCCGCTGTGCAGTACTGCTCGTAGCGGACAATGTCCTCAAAATTTTGCTTCTCCAGTGCAGCAACGTAAGCGTCAAAGTGGGTCTTCCATCGATCAAACCTTTCTATCAACTGATCAAATGTTGAGTGCTGGTGGAGAGGAACAAGATCAGGAACGGGAGCGGGAGCGGGAGCCTCCTCCTCCTCAACCCCCTGAGGTTCCTCATCCCCAGGGTGGAGACGAGT
>NW_021320097.1:15464-18780 GCF_001605985.2 Dendrobium catenatum
AACATTGATGTTTCTGTTTTCGTAGTTTAAGATTTTAAGATTTTTTTTTTTGTGATTTTTGTTTATTTTTGAGTGATTTTTTATTTAGAGTCTGTACATTTGTCATTGTCTTTTATGCTTTGTGTTTTTATTTTGGTTTTCTTTGGTAAAAATATAAAAATACAAAAATCCATATTACTACGAGTTTGACCATACCAGCACAAGTGCATCGAATCCCATCAGAAGTCCACAGTTAAGCATGCTTGGGCGAGAGTAGTACTAGGATGGGTGACCTCTTGGGAAGTCCTCATGTTGCACATTTTTTTAACCATCCATCTCTTTTTTTTTTTCTAGCTCTTTTCCACGGCCTATGAACCCTTGGTGGTGTTGGCTCGCCGCGCATCAAGTGATGAAACCCGCATTGTGGAACTATTGAAGGCATCCGACGGGACGTTTGTGGCGACCGCGCAGGAATATCAATAACTTTTCCCTTAGCATTTCGATTCGGGATTATGACACCATTATGGAAAGCTTTTTCCGAGCCAGCTGGAGGGCCGAAGGCCATAGGCCCATCGGCCAGCCATGTGCACCCAAAAATTGCATTTTTGATCCCTTATGGTCTGTTGGAATGAAGATGCGTCAAAATTATCTCTCCACGGCGTCAACTTAAGAATAGTTTGAGACCATATTACTACGGGTGTGACCATACCAGCACGAGTACACCGAATCCCATCAGAACTTATCAGTTAAGTATGCATGGGCTAGAGTAGTACAGGGATGGGTGACCTCCCGGGAAGTCCTCATGTTGCACCATTTGTTTTTAACCAGCTATCTCTCTTTTTTTTTAGCTCTTCGCCACGGCCGACGAACCGTTGGCGGTGTAGGCTCACCGAGCATCAAGCGATGAAATCTGCATCGTGGGACCGATCAAGGTATCCAGCAGGTCGTATGTGGCGATCGCGCGGGAACATCTATAACTTTCCTCCCAAGATTCAGATTTAGTCTTATGACCCCATTCCAGAAAGCTTATTCCAAGACAGATGGAGCCTTAATAGCCATAGGCCAATCGGCTGGCCATGTATAGATAAAAAATACATTTTTAATCCCCTACAGTCTGTCCGAATGAAGATGCATCAAAATCAACTCTATATGGTGTCAACTTAAGAATAATTTGAGACCATATTATTACAAGTGCGACCATACCAGGACTAGTGCACCGAATCCAATTAGAACATCGCAGTTAAGCGTGCTTGGGCGAGAGTATTATTGGGATGGGTGACTTCTTGGGAAGTTCTCGAGTTGCGCCCTTTTTTTTAGCCAGTCTTCTCTTTTTTTTTTCTAGCTTTTCACCACAACCTACGAACCCTTGGCGGTGTTGGCTCGCCATGCATCAAGCAATGAAACCCGCATCGTGGGACCCGTGAAGGCATCGGCCGGTCCTATGTGGCGACCGCGTGGGAAAATCAATAACTTTTCTCCAAGATTTCAATTCGGCATTATGACCGCATTCAGAAAAGCTCATTCCAAGCTGGATGGAGCGTTGTTGGCCATAGGCCCATCGGCCGGGCATAAGCAGCCAAAAAATGCATTTGGATCCCCTACGGTCTGTCAGAATGAAGATGCGTTAATATCATCACTCCACCGTGTCTACATAAGAATAATATTAGACCATTTTACTACGGGTGAGACCATACCAGCACTAGTGCACTGGATCCCATAAGAACTCCGTAATTAAACGTACTTGGGTGAGTGTAGTACTGGGATCGGTGACCTCCTGAGAAGTTCTCGTGTTGCACCCTTTTTTTTAACAGTCATTTTTTTTCTAGCTCTTCTCCATGACATACGAACCCCTGGCGGTGTTGGCTCGCCGTGTATCGACCACAAGGGAGCATCAATAACTTTCTGCCCAGGATTCTAATTCTGCATTATGACCCAATTTAAAAAAGCTTATTTCGAGCCGGATGGAGCGCCGATGGCCATAGACTCATCTGCGAGCGGTGCGTAGCCAAAAAATGTACATTTGATCCCCTACGATCTGTTGGAATGAAGATGCATCAAAATCATCTCTCCATAGAGTCAACTTAAGAATAATTTGAAACCATATTATTACGGGTGTGACCATACCAGCTCTAGTGCACTGGAAACCCATCAGAACTTCATAGTAAAGCATGCTAGGGCGAGAGTTGTACTGGGATAGGTGACCTCCAGGGAAGTTCTCGTGTTGTACCCATTTTTATAACAAGCCATCTATTTTTTTTTCTAGCTCTTCGCCACAGCCTACGAACCTTTGGTGGTGTTGCCTCGCCGCGCATCGAGCGATGAAACCCACATCGTGGCACCCGTGAATGCATCCGGTGGGTCCTACGTGGAGACCGCACTGGAACATCAATAAATTTTTCCCTAGGATTTTGATTCGGCATTATGAACCCATTCTGAAAAAGCTCATTTCGAGCCAGATGGAGTGCCGATGGGCCGTAGGCCCTTCGGCCAGCTATACGCAGCCAAAAAATGCATTTTTGATCCCCTATAGTCTGTCAGAACGAAGATGCGTCAAAATTGTTGCAAATCTATTTTCATGACTTATGTTTTGATGATCGAAAAATATTATTGACTCTCTTGGACTGCTTGTTACTTTTAACTTTTTAGGAATCGAAGAATAGAAGTTAGTTCAAGATTGCATAGGTTTAGGGTTGAGTCAGTCTGTCTTTTTTTTTTCTCTTCTTGAGTCTATTGTAATGTCCAAAGAGACTGATGCTAAGTAACCCTACACACACACACACTTGAGAGACTAAGAATTTCTGTTTTTACTCATATCGGCCAGGACGATCGGGCTTAAAACAGAATGTCAAAATAAGGATTCTTAATTAAGGCAGCCATCATTAATAGATCGTCCTTGAAGATACGTGTATCGGCCAGGACGATAAGCTCAAAATAGAAAGAAGTTTTCGCCATAGAAAATTAAGGTATTTTGTATTTTTTAATATTCGGCCTGGACGATATTCACAAATTATGCCTTAATTGATCAGGAAATCAAGGGAGCAATTAAGGATGATTGAAACAATCATATCATCTTGGACGATCGCAGGATCGGCCAGGACGATCTATTCAAAAACCTTAGTAGCTTCATGACGATAAATATTGGCCAGTTCGAATTAAGGGCGATGCTCTGGACGGTTTTCCTCTATTTTGAACTGATCGGCCGGGACGATCGTGAGATCGGCCTTGACGATCAAGCCAATTTCAAATCGTCCAGTTTGCATTCAGGGCAATGCTCTGGCCAATCTTCTGAGATTTGTACTAATCGGCCAGGACGATGTCCATATCGGCCTGGATGATA
>NW_021320097.1:24203-34234 GCF_001605985.2 Dendrobium catenatum
TATAGCACATAGGCGCTTCAGATCCGAGTCTCAGAATTAGCATTTATCCGGAATGGGGGGGTCAATATGCCCGAATCGAAATTCTGGGCGAAAGTTATTTGATGTTCCGCGACAACGGTCCCCTACAATAGGACTCGTCAGTGATGCCTTACGGCGCCCACGATGCGGGGTATATCGCTGATCGGTGGGCCACACCGCAAGGTTCCTAGGCCGGCAGAGCCTAGAAGGGAGCAAAAAAAGAAAAAAAGAATGAGATGGCCGTTATAAAAAAGGTGCAACACGAGACTTGCCCAGGAGGTACCACTTGCCCTAGTACTACTCTTGCGGGCCAAACATCGTTGTAACTGCTGGAGTTTTATGGGATCCGAATGCACTTAGTGTGTGGTATGGTCGCACCCATAGTAATATGGTCACATTTTTTCCTTAAGTTGATGCCGTAGAGAGATGATTTAGATGTATCTTCATTCCAACAAACTGTAGGGTATCAAAAATGCTTTTTTTTGCTGTGCAAGGCCGACAAATGGGCTTATGGATATTGTCGTTCCATCCAAATCAGAATAAGCATTCCAGAATGGGGTTATAATGCTGAATCGTAATCTTGGACGGAAAGTTATTTATGTTCCCACGCGGTCTCCATGTAGGACCCGCCGGATGCCTTCACGGGTCCAACGATGTGGGTTTCATCACTCGTTACGCGGCGAGCCAACAACGTCAAGGATTCGTAGGCCGTGTCGAAGAGCTAGAAAAAAATAAAGAGATGGCTAATTAAAAAAAAGGGTGCAACACGAGGACTTCCCATAAGGTCACCCATCCCAGTGCTACACTTGCCCAAGCATGCTTAACTGCGGAGTTCTGAAGGGATCCGGTGCACTAGTGCTGGTATGGTCATTCCAATAGTAATATGGCCTAATATTATTCTTAAGTTGATGCCATGGAGAGATGATTTTGACGCATCTTTATTTCGACTGACCATAGGGGATCAAAAATGCATTTTTCGGCTGCGCATGACAAGCCGATGGGCTTATGGCCATCGGCGCTACATCCGGCTTGGAATAAGCATTCTGAAATGGGTTCATAATGTCGAATCAGAATCCTGAGTGGAAAGTTATTAATGTTCCTGCGTGGTCACCACATAGGACTAGCCAGATGCCTTTATGAGTCTCACAATGCGGGTTTCATCGCTTGATGCACGGCGAGCCAACACTACCAAGTGTTCGTAGTCCTTGGCGAAGAGCTAGGAAAAAAAATACATGGCTAGTTAAAATAAGGATGAAACACGAGGACTTCTTAGTATGTCACCCATCCAAGTACCACTCTCGCCCAAGCACGCTTAATTGTGAATTTTTGATGGGATCCAGTGCACTAGTGCTGGTATGGTCGCACACGTAGTAATATGGTCTAAAAATTATTCTTAAGTTGATACCGTGGAGAGATGATTTTGATGCATCTTCATTTCGATAGATCATAGGGGATCAAAAATGCATTTTTTGTTTGCACATGGCCGACTGATAGGCCTATGCCACATAGGTGCTCCATCCAGCTCGGAGTAAGCTTTCTGGAATGGGGTCATAATGCCAAATTAGAATCCTTGGTGGAAAGTTATTGATTTTCTCGCACGGTCGCCACATAGAACCTGTCGGATACTTTCACGGGTCCCATGATACATGTTTCATCGCTCGATGCGCGGTGAGCCAACACTACCAAGGGTTCATATGACGTGGCGAAGAGCTAGAAAAAAAAAAGAGATGGCTGGTTAAAAAAAAAAGGGTGCAAAATGAGGACTTCCCATAAGGTCACCCATCCCAGTACTAGTCTCGCCTAAGCACGCTTAATTGCGAAGTTCTGATCGGATCCAGTGCACTAGATAGTATGGTTGCTCACGTAGTAATATGATCTCAAATTATTCTTATGTTGATGCTGGGGAGAGATGATTTTAACACATCTTCATTATAACAGATCGTAGGAGATCAAAAATGCATTTTTTTACTGCGCATGGCAGGCCGATAGGCCTATGGCCATTGGCGCTCCAACCGGCTTTGATTAAGCAATTTTGAATGAGGTCATATTGCCGAATCAGATTCCTAGGCAGAAAGTTATTAATGTTCCCATGCAGTCACCACTTAGGACCAGTGGGATGCCTTCACGAGTCACAAGATGCTAGTTTTCATCGCTCGATGCGCAGTGAGCCAACACCGCCAAGGGTTCATTGGCCGTGGCGGAGAGCTAGAAAAAAAAAGAGATGGCAGGTTAAAAAAAGGGTACAACATGAGGACTTCCCAGGAGGTCACCCATCCCAGTACTACTCTCACACAAGAACGCTTAATTACGGAGTTCTGATGGGATCTAGTGCCCTAGTGCTATGATCACACCCGTAGTAATATTGTCTCAAATTATTCTTAAATTGACTCCGTGGAGAGATAATTTTGACGCATCTTCATTCCGACAGATCATAGGGGATCAAAAATGTATTTTTTGGCTGCGCATGGCCGGCCGATGGGCCTATGGCGCATCTGCGCTCCATCTCACTCGAAATACGCTTTCCAGAATTGGGTCATAATACCGAATTGGAATCATGTGTGGAAAGTTATTGAAGTTCCCGTACGGTCGCGGCATAGGACCCGCCGGATGCCTTCACTGGTCCCACGATGCAGGTTTCATCACTCGGTGCGTGGCGAGCCAACACCGCTAAGGGTTTGTAGACCGTGGCGAAGAGCTAGAAAAAAAAAAAGATACGGCTGGTTAAGAAAAAGGGTTCAACACGAGGACTTCCCAGGAAGTCCCCCATCCTAGTACTACTCTCTCCCAAGCATGCTTAACTGCGGAGTTCTAGTGGATTCGGTGTACTAGTGCTAGTATGGTTGCACCCATTGTAATATGGTCTCAAATTAATCTTAAGTTGATGCTATGGAGAGATGATTTTGACACATCTTCATTTTGACAAATCGTAGAGGATCAAAAATGCATTTTTTGGTTGCGCATGGCAAGCCGATGGGACTATGGCCATTGGTGCTCTATCCACCTCAAGATTAGCTTTCTGGAATGGGGTCATATTGCCGAATTGGAATCCTGGGTGGAAAGTTATTGATGTTCCTGCGCGGTGCCCACATAGGACCCCCCGGATGCCTTCACGGGTCCCACAATGCGAGTTTTGTCGCTCGATGTGCGACGAGCCAACACTGTCAATGGTTCGTAGGCCGTGGGGAAGAGCTAGATAAAAAAAGAGATGGATGGTTAAAGAAAGGGTGCAACACAAGTACTTCTAAGGAGGTCACCCATCCTAGTACTACTCTCGCCCAAGCACACTTCTAAGGATGCACTAGTGCTGGTATGGTCGCACCAGTTATAAATTGGTCTCAAATTATTCTTATTTTTACACCGTAGAGAGATTATTTTGACTCATCTTCATTCCGAAAGAACATAGGGGATCACAAATGCATTTTTTGGCTGCACATGGCCGGCCATTGGGCTGATATCCATCGGCGCTCCAATCGGGTCATTACTAGCTTTCCGAAATGGAGTCATAATCGGAAACTTATTGATGTTCCCGCGTGTTCTCCATATAAGACCCACCAAATGCCTTCATGGGTCCCACGATGCAGGTTTTATCGCTTGATGCGTGGCGAGCCAACATTGCCAAGGGTTCGTATGCCACAGCGAAGAGCTAGAAAAAAAAAAAAGATGGCTAGTT
Organism: Dendrobium catenatum; assembly: GCF_001605985.2. NCBI lineage: Eukaryota > Viridiplantae > Streptophyta > Magnoliopsida > Asparagales > Orchidaceae > Dendrobium > Dendrobium catenatum. The sequence continues at coordinate 27,892 of NW_021320097.1, forward strand.
GAAAAAAATGGCGCAAAACGAGGACTTCTTGGGAGGTTACCCATCCTAGTACTACACTCACCCAAGAATGCTTAAATGCGGAGATTTGATGGGATTCGGTGTACTAGTGCTGGTATGGTCGCACCCGTAGTAAAATGGTCTCAAATTATTCTTAAGTTGACGCGGTAGAGAGATAATTTTGATACATCTTCATTCTGACAGACCGTAGGGGATCAAAAGTGTATTTTTAATCTACGCATGGCCAGGCTATGGGCTTATAGCTATCAGCGCTCCATTTTGGTTGGAATAAGCATTCCAGAATGGGGTCATAATGAAAATCAGAATCCTGGGCAGAAAGTTATTGATGTTCCCGCGCGGTTGCCTCATAGGTCTTCCTGGATGCCTTCACGGGTCCCACGATGAGGGTTTCATAACTCGATCCGAGGCGAGCCAACACCACCAAGGATTCGTAGGCCGTGGCGATAAGCTAAAAAAAAAAAGAGGTGGCTGGTTAAAAAAAAAGGTACAACATGAGGACTTTCCATGAGATCACCCATCCCAGTACTATTCTCGCTTAAGCATGCTTAACTACGGAGTTCTGATGGAATCCCGTGCACTAGTTTTGGTATGGTCGCACCTGTAGAAATATAGTCTCAAATTATTCTTAAGTTGACGTTACGGATAGATGATTTTGATGCATCTTCATTCCGACAGACCGTAGGGGATCACAAATGTATTTTTTGGCTGCGCATGGCTGGCCGATGGGCCTATTGCACATTGGCTCTCCATCCGGCTCCAGATAAGCTTTCTGGAATGGAGCCACAAAATCTAATCGGAATACTGGGCAAAAAGTTATTAATGTTCCCGCACGATCGCCGCTTAGGACCCGCCGGATGCCTTCACGGGTCCGACGATGCGGATTAAATCGCTAGATGCACAGCGAGCCAACATCCCCAAGGGTTTGTAGGCTGTGGCAAAGAGCTAGATAAAAAAAGATATGGTTGGTTAAAAAAAGGGTGCAACACAAGGAATTCTCAGGAGGTCACCCATCCCAGTACTACTCTTGCCCAAGCACGCTTAACTATGGAGTTCTGATGGGATACGGTTTACTATTCTGGTATGGTCGCACACATATTAATATTGTCTCAATTTTTTCTTAAGTTGATGCGGTGGAGAGATGATTTTGACTCACTTTCATTCCGACAGATCGTAAGGAATCAAAAAGGCATTTTTTGGTTGCGCATGGCCGGCCGATGGGCCTGTTGTGCATCGGCTCTCCATATGGCTTGGAATTAGCTTTCCGGAATGGGGTCGCCGAATATGAATCCTTGGCATAAAGTTATTGATTTTCCCGCGCGGTCGCCACTTAGGACCCGCTGGATGCCTTTATGGGTCCCACGATGCAGGTTTCATCACTCAATGCGCAGCGAGCCAACACCACCAATGGTTCGTAGGCTGTGGCGAAGAGCAAGAAAAAAAAAGAGTGAGTGGTTAAAAAAAGAGTGAAACACGAGGACTTCCCAGGAGGTCACCTATCCCAGTACTACTCTTTGACAAGCACGCTTAACTACGGAGTTTTGATGGGATCTGGTGCACTAGTACTGGTATGGTTGCACCCGTAGTAATATGGTCTCAAATTATTCTTAAGTTGACAATTTGGAGAGATAATTTTGATGCATCTTCATTTTGATAGAATGTAGGGGATCACAAATGCATTTTTTTCCTGCGCATGGCTGGCTGATGGGCCTATAGCACATCAGTACTCCATCCGGCTCAGAATAAGCTTTCTTGAATGGGGTCATAATGCCGAATCAGAATCCTGGCCAAAAAGTTATTGATGTTCCTATACGGTCTCCGCATAGGACCCATCGGATGCCTTCACGGGTCCCACGATGTGTGTTTCATTGCTTGATACGCGGCGTGAAAGTTCGTTAGGGATGTTAGGCCCTATGAACTAGCCCAAGACTAATTAAAAGAGTGAGGTGAATTGGTATTTTATGAATCTTTAAACAAAAAAAAATAACCCAAAATCACCTTAAAGAAATCAACGATGCGGAAATTAAATGTGGAAGTAATAAAGGATAGAACACACCAGATTTTTAGTGGTTCGGTCAAACCTTGACCTACGTTTACTCCTTGGAGGCACCCTCCAAGTATTGCACTACAAAAATGTCTCTCCTTTAGCCCCCACAGCTAGGCGGAGAAGCCCTTACAAAATTACTTCCACCTTCACTGGTGTGGCGGAGTCGCTGGGTCCTTTGACTCCAAAGAGATCTTCTTCTTTGGTGAACTTCCCTTGAGTCAAGCCTTGAATCCGACGGTATTAAGGGGCAAGCCTGCCGGAGCAACCATGTAGAATCCCCCTCCACACTCCCTTGAGTCCCCCCTCACAGGATCTTCTCCCTCTCAGACTTCACCCGTTCCTCACTCCCATTCAAGCTCTCCCTTCAAGTTCCTCCCAAAAGAATAAAGCTATAATGGCTGCCAAAGACACTTACCAAGTGTTATGTCATAGCTTAAATAGAAGATCTCAAAACGAGCTCATTAACGCAAGTTGCCGACTTTATCGTCCAGGAAGATATAAATATCGTCATGTACGATCATTGCAATTTAAGCCCATTTAGCCAGGATGATTTGAGACAATTAGAAGAAATTTGTTCATATCATCCAGGACAATAATATATAATCCTGAACATCGCTCTGAAAAAGAGCTGTCCGATGTCTAACCATCCAACATATCGGCCCGGATGATCCTGCGATCGTCCTATCAAGTCATAATTGCTTTCCTTAAATGTCAGAATAATTTAAGAAAATTTCTCCTCGATCGTCCTGGATGATTTTTTATAGTCCTAGACGATCCCCTAGATGATGTCCAAAAATAAGTAATTCCTAAATAGATATGGCGGCAGATTCTTTCTATTTTGAGCCTATCATCCTGGCAGATACAAAATTATCCAGGTTGATATTTTTACATAATGACGGCTGCTTTAATGAGGATACCCTAATATGGGTTTCTTCTTTTGAACCGATCGTCCAGGCCAATATAAAATCATCCTGGACGATGTTACTAAAAATAGTAAACTTTAGCGAACAGTCAGAAATCTCCCAAGTTACAAAGCATCAGGAGCCACTCCAAATACAATAGACTCAATAAAGGAAAAAGGGTACAAATAGAATCAGACCTAGTCTACCCAATCTTGAGCTAGTTCCAAATTGCAGTCTTATCAAGTGGACCTAAAATATTAGAAGATAAGACAGTCGTTGAGAAATAAAAGTATTTGCTATCATCAAAATCATAAACCAGAAAGCATATCCGCAATAATCTCCCCCTTTTTGATGATGGCAAACATTGCTATTTGAATTTGCAAAGAAGAAAATATTTTCTCCTAATCTCCCCCTCACTAGAATAAAACTTTTAAAAATAGGGGAGATAAAAAAATTGTTTTTAATTTTTTAAAAGAGAAAAAAGATACCAATACAACAACAACAATACGTTCTTCCCTTTTGACATTATCAAAAAGAGAAGGGACACAAACAATAAGAACAAAATGATTAAAAGATAAAAATAATCCCTGATCTAGTGAACAGAACAAATATGCTTAAAATGAGAAAGATACCTCTTGATTTTATTTAAAAGCTTTGTAGAATTGTATTGACAACGCATTGCCCAGAAAAGGTTAGAAATTTAGAATTTGATAATCCAAACTATAGTCCTTTTAAAGGATTAAAAACTTTTTAATTCAATATATAATCATGAAATAAATTAGAGAAAGAAACAGTCATTTTTCAAAACTCCTTCAATAAAATATATATCTATTAGAAAATTAATGCACGAATTGTTGAATCAGGAATCATGATTTTCAAACTCAAGCATAAAAAATATCAAAGGTTTTCTTAAGCTTTTAAGAAGTATAAGAATGGTAAGCATTAAATTTGTGGGCTCATTTTATGCCTCTTGTTAATTTGAATAGCGCTTTTTGCGCATCTTTTGATTTTTGATACACTTATGTGTATATTTTTTCAATTTGGCATTTTTGCGCATCTTTTATTTTTGGCATCATTGGCCAATTTTTTTTAATATGCTACCTTTATGAAATCTTAAAAATAAAAGTAAACCCATCCTTTTGACAAAGCGAATTCTTGATTAAGAAAATTATGAGTTAGATTCAACAACTTGCAAAAGATCCCTATGCGATAAATAATATGTAGGGAGATAAAAAATTTTAGTTTCAAAGACTAATTTAAAATATGAAAAAAAAATTAAATCAAAAGTAGAATAACCTCTTTTATGAAATAGATATTGAGAGTAAAAAACTTTCCTTCCTTTAACTATTTCTAAAGAAGTCAATCACAACTTACCAAAGATTTCAAGAAAAAATAGGAAGTAGATTTTTCATTTTTAGAAAAGTGAATGTGTGTGTTGATTAGAGAAAAAAATTCATGAAAAAAGAAAAAAAAATCAAAGAATACACAAAAACAAAAACACAAAATAAAACTGAAAAATAAAATAAACAAAAACACAAAAAATAATAAAAAAATAAAACACAACACAAAAACACAAACAAGGCTTTTAACCATTATCTTTCTCTTGGTCCGATGTTCAGAAACCAGGTCTGCATAGGAGATTTTTTGCTTTTCATTTTTTCCCCAGTTTAAAATTTGCTTCGCTTTACCCTTTTCTTTTCCTGGAAGAATTCTTAAATTAGGGCACTAATTTTTTATATGTCCAGGCTTCCTATAACGAAAGCAAATAACGTCAAAAAATATTAATATCCTTACCATTTTTACCTTTATTCCTCTTTTGTTGATGTTTATGCTTTGGTGAGCTTTTTGATTTGCTTGATAAGTCATTGCATTCGTCACCAACTAAGCTATCTTTTTCCGTATCTTCAGCTTTTAGAATAATCATTTCACCTGCATCCACAAGTCTTTGACCCAAACTTTGCTCGTAGGCAATGAGTGAGCCAATCAAATTATCAATAGAATATTCATTCAAATCTTTTGATTCACAAATAGCAATTACTTTAGCATCAAACTTATCCAGTAGACAACGAAGAATTTTGTTAAATTTTTCAAAATTTAAAAATTCTTTTCCTAAAGCATGCAATGATGTTATAATTTGAATAAACCTAGTATATATGTTTAATATCGTCTCATAAGGTTTCATGGAAAATAGTTCATAATCATGCATTAACATATTTAACTTGTATTGCTTGATTTCACTAGTGACTTCGTATATGGTGTGCAGTTTATCCCAAACTTCCTTACTAATAGTACACGTGGATACTAATATAAAATCTTTAGAATTTAAAGCACATAAAAAGTAATTTAATGATTTTGCATTCAATTGAGCATTGAGTTGTTCTTCCCTATTCTATTGATTAATAGGAATATTAGTTTTAACTCAATTTATACCACGTGACGGTGATGAATAACCAATTAAAATCATATGCCACATGCGAAAATCAATTGATTGCAAGAAAGTAGTCATGCGAATTTTCCAAAAATCAAAAGTAATATTTTCAAATAAAGGTGGTCTGGTGATTGAATAACCTTCCGCAAAAATATGATTTAAAAATTAGACATGGATCAAAAATCGAAAGCTTTTACAAACTAGATTTTATTAATACTACTATGATACCACTTGAAAGTGCTCTAATACCACTTAAAAGTTTGTTAAGGATGTTTGGCCCTGTGAACTAGCCCAAGACTAATTAAAAGAGAGAGGTGAATTGGTATTTTACGAATCTTTAAACCAAAAAAAACAAATCAAAATCACCAAAAAGAAATCAACGATGCAGAAATTTAATGCAGAAGTAATAAAGGAAAGAACTCACCAGATTTATAGTGGTTCGGTAAAACCTTGACCTACGTCCACTCCTTGGAGGCACCCTCCAAGTATTACACTACAAAAGTGTCTCTCCTTTAGCCCCCACAGCTAGGCGGAGAAGCCCTTACAAAATCACTTCCATCTTCCCCGGTATGGCGGAGTCGCCGGGTCCTTTGCACCAAAGAGATCTTCTTCTTTGGTGAACTTCCCTCAAGACAAGCCTTAAATCCGATGGTATTAAGGTGCAAGCCTACCGAAGCAATCGTGTAGAATCCCCCTCCACACTCCCTTGAGTCCCCCCCTCATAAGATCTTCTCCCTCTCAGACTTCACTCGTTCCTCACTCCCTTTCAAGCTCTCTCTTCAAGTTCCCCCCAAAAGAACAAAGCTATAATGGCTGCCAAAGACACTTACCAAGTGTCATGTCATAGCTTAAATAAAAGATCTCAAAATGAGCTCATTAATGCAAGTTGCTGACTTTATCGTCCAGGACGATATAAATATCATCCTGGCCGATTAGTACAAATTAAGCTCA
>NW_021320097.1:34608-46226 GCF_001605985.2 Dendrobium catenatum
CGCTAGACCCGCGTCGCATCGCCCCGCCCTGCGTCGCACCAGCCCCCCGTCGCCCCGCCCCAGTGTCAAGCCTGTTGCCAAGGTTGAAACAAGCAGGTTTGGGTTCACCCGAACCCGACCCGAACCTGAAGCAGGTCGGGTTCGGGTCCAAGAAATTGACCCGTTTGTAAAAACGGGTCGGGTCGACCCGAACCCGAACAGTGCCGGGTCAATTTTGGGTTTGACCCGAACCCGACCCGTGACCCGAAATTGACACCCCTACCCTGGATGATGCCCAAAAATAAGTAATTCCTAAAAAGATATGGCACGAGATTCTTTCTGTTTTGAGCCTATCGTCATGGCCGATACAAAATTGTCCAGGACGATATTTTTACATAATGACGGTTGATTTAATGAGGATGCCCTAATTAGGGTTTCTGTTTTTGAACCGATCGTACAGGCCGATTAAAAATCATCCCGGATGATGATACCAAAAATAGTAAACTCTAGGGGATAGTCAAAAATCTTCCAAGTTATAAAGCATCAAGAGCCACACCAAGTACAATAGACTCAAGAAAGAAAAAAGGGTATAAACTGACTTAGACCTAGTCTACGCATTCTTGAGCTGGTTACAAATTACAGTCAGATCGTGTGGACCTAAAATGTTAGAAGATAAGGAAGTCGTAGAGAAATTAAAGTATTTGCTATCATCAAAATCATAAACCACAAAACAGATTCGTAATACGGTGAGCCAACACCGCTAAGGATTTGTAGGCCATGGAGAAGAGCTAGAAAAAAAAAGAGATGCCTGGTTAAAAAAAGGGAGCAACAAGAGGACTTCCTACGAGGTCACCCATCCCAGTACTACTCTCGCCCAAGCACGCTTAACTATGGAGTTCTGATGGGATCCGATGCACTAGTGATGGTATGGTTGCACCCATAGTAATATGGTATCAAATTATTCTTAAGATGACGCCGTGGAGAGATGTTTTTGTTGCAGCTTCATTCTGACAAATCGTAGGGGTTCAAAAATGTATTGGGCTATGGTCATCGGTGCTCTATCCTACTTAGAATAAGAATTCCGGAATGGGGTCATAAGGTCGAATCAAAATCCTGGGCAGAAAGTTATTGTTGTTCCTGTGCAGTCGCCATGTAGGACCCACCGGATGCCTTCATTGGTCCCACGTTACCGGTTTCATCGCTTGATACATGGCGAGCCGACACCGCCAAGGGTTCGTAGGCTGTGGCAAAGACCTAGATAATAAAAAGAGATAGCTGGTTAGAAAAAAGGGTGCAACACGAGGACTTCCCAGGAGGTCACCCATCCCAGTACTACTCTCGCCCAAGCACACTCAACTGCAGAGTTCTGATGGGATCCAGTGCACTTGTGTTGGTATGGTCGCACCCATAGTAATGTGGTCTCAAATTATTTTTAAGTTGACGTCGTGGAGAGATTATTCTAATGCATCTTCATTTTGATAGATCGTAGGGGATCAAAAATTCATTTTTTGGCTGCGCATACCCAGCCAATGGGCTTATGGCCATCGATGCTCCATCCGGCTTGGAATAAGCATTCTAGAATGGGGTCAAAATGCCAAATCAAAATACTGGGCAGAAAGTTATTAATGTTCTGGCGCATTCGCCGCATAGGACCTTTTAGAAGCCTTCACAGGTCCACCAAGGCGGGTTTCCTCGCTCGATGCGTGGCGAGCCAACACCGCCAAGGGTTCATATGTTGTGGTGAAGATCTAAAAAAAGGAGATGGCTGGTTAAAAAAGGTTGCAACATGAGAACATCCTAGGAGGTCACCCATCCAAGTACTACTCTTGTCCAAGCACGCTTAACTACAGAGTTCTGATGGGATCCGGTGCACTAGTGCTGGTATGGTCGCACCCGTAATAATATGGTCTGAATTTATTCTTAAGTTGACATCGTGGAGAGATGATTTTGATGCATCTTCATTCTGCATACCGTAGGGGATCAAAAATGCATTTTTTTGGCTATGCATCGCCCGCCGATAGGCCTATGGCCATCGGTGTTCCTTCCAGCTCGAAATAAGCTTTTTGAAATGGGGTCATAATGATGAATTATAATCTTAGTTTTGCGGATCTATGGTTTATGATTTTGATGATAGCAAACATTCTTATTTCTTTACGATTACCTTTTGTACTGACATTTTAGGTACACATGATCAGACAGTAATTTGAACCAGCTCATGATTGGGTAGACTAGATCTGAGTCAATTTGTACACTTTTTTCCTTTCTTGAGTCTGATGTATTTGGTTTGGCACTTGATGATTTGTAACTTGGAAGAGTTTCTATTTTTCCATAAAGATTTCTATTTTTGGTAACATCGTGTAGGACGATATTTATATCATCCTGGACATTCTGTCCAAAAATAGAAACCCTAATTAGGGCATCCTCATTAAGGCAGTCGTCACATGTTAATCGGCCTAGACGATGCCTATATCAGCAAGGACGATAGGCTCAATTCAAAAATAATTAACCGCTATAATCAGATTAGGTATTCTTTATTATAGGAAATCGGCCATGATGATATACACATCGTCCAGGACGATCTAACTCAATTATGCCTAATTTGATCTGGTATCTTTGGAAATCATTATTGGCTGATTAATGTGATCACATTGTCCGTGACGATCTTAGGATCGGCCGGGACGATGTCCTAGATGATTTACATCGGCCAGCATTGATTCTGGACGATGATCAGGATGATTGAAATCAGTTTTAAACTAATCGGTCGGGACAATTGTGATATCGGTTAGGCCGATGTAACCAATTTTCTTCTAATCGTCCCAAATCATCTCGGGCTGATGAGCTGAATTTGTACTGATCGTCCAGGAAGATATGCCTATTATCCTGGACGATAATGTCGGCAACTTGCATTAATGAGCTCATTTTGAGATCTTCTATTTAAGCTATGACATAACACTTTGTAAGAGTCTTTGGCAGCCATTGTAGCTTCGTTGTTGTTGGGGAAACTTTAATAGAGAGCTTGAAAGGGAGTGAGGAAAGGGTGGAGTTTGAGAGAGCGAGAAGATCCTGTGAGGGGGGACTCAAGGGAGTGTGGAGGGTGTTCCACATGGTTGCTCCAGCAAGCTCGCACCTGAATACCATCGGATTCAAGGCTTATCTTGAGGGAAGTTCACCAAAGAAGAAGATCTCTTTGATGTCATAGGACCCGGCGACTCTGCCGCACCGGGGAAGGTGGAAGTGATTTTGTAAGGGCTTCTCCGCCTAGTTGTGGGGGCTAAAGAAGAGACACTTTTGTAGTGCAATACTTGGAGGGTGCCTCCAAGGAGTGGACGTAGGTCAAGGTGGAAGTGATTTTGTAAGGGCTTCTCCGCCTAGCTATGGGGGCTAAAGGAGATACACTTAGTTTAGTGCAATACTTGGAGGGTGCCTCCAAGGAGTGGACAAAGGTCAAGGTTTGACCGAACCACTATAAATCCAGTGTGTTCTTTTCTTATTAATGCTTCCGCATTTAATTTTCTCACTTTGGTTTTTCTGATTTAAAGATTCTTCTTTTCCAATTCACCCTCCTCTTTATTATTCTTGGGCCAGTTCATAGGGCCTAACATCCCTAACGAACTTTCACTTGGGTGGAAAGTTATTGATGCTCCCGTGTGGTCGCCATGTAGGACCTGCCAGATTCCTTCATGGGTCCCACAATACACGGTGAGCCAACAAGCCAAGTGTTCGTAGGCCGTGGCAAAGAGCTTGAAAAAAAAGAAGATGACTGGTTGGAAAAAAGGGTGTAACACGAGAACATCCTAGGCGGTCACCCATCCTAGTACTACTCTCATCCAAGCACGCTTAATTGCAGAGTTCTTTTGGGATCTGGAGCACTAGTGCTGGTATGGTCGCTCCCGTAGTAATATGGTCTCAAATTATTCTAATGTAGACACTATTGGTCGCCTTGGCCAACGGCGTGTTAAGTTAGTTGCTATTTGCACGCTTTACATTTTGCAACTTATATAGTTTTGATGATTCCAAACATTATTGTAAAAATATGTAGTTATCTCCTAACAATTTTAGAAGATTTAAGATTTGTATTTGCTCCTATGTGTGTTATCTAAATATCAGTGAAAAATCAAACTCCAGACTGCGAAGACTTTCAAATTCAATATCTTCAGCATTGATAATACTTTGTAAAATTTGATAGCTTGTACTTTTCTTTGAATCAAAAATTGATTGAAGAGAGTGATTATTTTAATTGAAGTAAATAAAAAACATACACATACCACATAAAGGATTATTTCATATATAATTTATTACCTGGATTGTACGGGAAGATATCCATTCGTACGAAACGAGCTTCTGACAGTTATCTCCTATTGAACACATGGAAACGAATAGGAAACTGGCTGAGAATAATTTTCTAAGTCCTATTTGTTCCAGGAAAAAAATTATAATCGATCCAGGCGATCTTGGTCTCGTGTTAAAATTTCGTTGCTCCAGACGAAAATTAATTATCGTTACATGAGCTATGGTCCTCTGTTGATTTTCGTCTAGTACGAACAAATTTTCGGTCCAGACGGATTAACCGACTACTAGAACGGTTTTCTATGCAGTTTTCATAGTAACCGGCCTTATAATAAACCGTTCGTACCGGTTAGACGGAATATTATTCATACGGGTACGATCATCTGTACGAAGACATTTCGCACTTTATACAAAATGGGTCGTTTTCAAATAGTTTAAGGTAAAATCGTTCCAGGATGAATCCGACGATCGTCACGGGAGGCATCCACTGCACTACATAATTGAAAACTTACAGTTTTTTGGACGGTTTTCTTATTCTTTTGTAAATATTATAGTCCAAAATTAGACTGTCACCCAATTTTTTTGTCAATTTGATCTTCGTGCTTTTTTGACTGAGAATAGCAAAGGGAGAGTGTAAGAGTTCATTTTCAAAGTCGCAGGATTTCTGACCCACTGGAGCGTAAAGGCTTCACTTGGAGTTCAAAGGTAAGAATCTCTACTTGTTGAATTGGGTATTACTTCACATCTTTTCCTTCTATCCTTCTAGATTTCTGTGAGAAGGATCTATCAAGGATATCTGGTTCTCTTTGCCGACACTTTGCGAGAGGTGTAAATAGCCGAAGGGTTCGTTGCCTTACACTGTAGAGAGTGTGATAGCCAAAGGAGTTCTCTGCCTACCACTTGAGTAGAGTTGGAATAGTTCCGAAAGGGTTTCTCTTGGCCCACACTAGGAGTAAGTGTGAAAAGACGGTACGGTTCATCTGCCAACACTAGGATTAGTGTTAAAACAAAAAGGACGGACGGTTTCCTGCCGCACCGGCAAGGTAGTGGTGAAAAGAGTGTGGTTGTAAAGGCTTCTCCGCCTTTGCTTGTGTATCATGTAAAGGGGAGATCACTAATTGGTATTAGCATGCAATATACTCAGGAGGTATCTGCCTTCTTTGGGGAGTTGGATGTAGGTCTGGTTTTTAGGACTGAACCACATATAAATTTCGGTGTCATTTACTTTTACTGTTTTACATTTCCGCATTTAATTTTTTTGTTTTTAAAAACTCTATGGTTGAAAACTTTATCTACAAAACTTAAAAGAAACAAATTTTATTTCGGTTCAATATATTTTTAAAAGATGGGCTTTAAAATTTTTAAACTACCAATTCACCCCCTCTCTTGAGTATGCCTTGGTGATATTAACTTAGGCCTTAACATTCCTAATTCATTAGACTCAAACAAGTGGTATCAGAGCATCGTTTCAATATCATTAAGTCTCTGACATATCTTTTTGATTAATGTAGATGGCTTACATTCGCGAAAACCAAAACACCGACCTGAGGTACTTCTATCCACATTAGACCTCCACTTGGTTTGACATATTCCTTTTGTCATTTGGAAAACACGGCATGTCTACTATTCTTACAGTCATTGATTATCGCAATGTGGATTAACTAGCTTTCCCCATGGGATGGCTTACACAAAACCAACTAGATAGGTTGATGGAGTACTATGCAGTAGAAAACCACCTTTTTGCAGATTAGGACTATAGAAGAACGTGAACTTGCACAAATTAAAATGCCAAATGTCTAAATAGTTTCTTTTGTGGCTTTAAATCTGTAAGACTACATTTGTGGGTTCTACTACCTGTAAAGTTTGGAATGGACAAGTATCGGATAGACTTTGTATAACTTATGAAGGACACAATTGAGGTTAAGCAATCAGACTTTCAAATCCTTTATTACATGACTATGATTGTTTTGCCCATGAAAACCTAATTGAATCTATTCCTGACAATGTACACAATATTTCACACAAATTGTCACTTTCTTGTGCATGCACATTGTAGGAAAATTAACAATGTGAAATGCCGAGATTAATAAAATACTTCGATGTTTTACCTACTGGCTTATGATGCTTAAAATTACTTATAATTACAGAGTCTAAAGATCTTAACATTTACTCTAATTGACTTAATCTTCTTTGGTTCACTCATTGCTTATGAGCAAGCGCAAGTAAGTCAAAGAAAAGAATTGATCTGCAGCGTGAACCACGAAAGGAAGAAAAAGATATTATGCACTAAAGGTGGAAGAGTCAGAGAAGTGAACAACTCACAACCTGAGGATGAACGAATGATATTGCACTGATGACTAGACCAATTCAGAAGCTTTTTAAAGAGGAAGCAGAAGAGACGCCAGCAAAAGGAACCAGACGGTAAGTTTAACAAAGAAATGGCAAGGTTCTAATGACAGTAATTTGTTTATGAATTCAGGAAACTAGGTTCATATTCAAAGACTTAATGCCCAAAACTTTCAAAGCGCTACTCCTAGCAAGGAGAAGGTAGAGGAGACAACCAATGCTAAAGAAGGGCAAGAAAGAAATTTCAAAGAGCTTATTTATGGACGCGACTCATTTTTCTAGACTCATCTGAGACGTGATAAAAGAGAAGATAGTCACCAATCTTTGCTTTAATGCCATGATAATGTAGATCACTCAGAACAAACGAACAGGTATTCGTGACTTAAACCTATAATGATAATTATTTTGAAGCTTTACTGTACACATATATGATGTCATTATAGGAAAATTGAAAAAGATGCATTGCCTAGTGTAAGTTTTTTAAATTGGAAAGAGCTTAAGAAGGAACCATTGAACATCCTTAGAAAAAGAGGCATGCATTAATAGATGAACAAACCACATGAAACTACTTGATGGAATATGATGACTTGAAAGTTAGAATTTTGAAAATCTAAAAAATCATCCTGATTGCTGATCTGAAAGAGATTTTTAAAAATTTAAGATGAATCTGAGAGGAAAACATATCGAATCAGTTTATACAAATCGACTCTTGGAAGAAATGAATTCATTTTATGTTAAATTGATTAATAGAGCTCTTGTAGTCGATAATAGGAGTACCCCCCCAAATATTGAAGATTTTAAATCCTAAATAATATGGGAATCCCTTAGAAACAAACAATAATAGTATAAAACTTAGGAATGCTTTTTCCTAATGTAAATGTTAATAATTGTGGATTTTGGAACATATAGCTTCACACCTTGTACTTGAAGATTGAAATCTAATTTGGCAACGCTATGTGTGAGACTAAAATGCATAAACTTTAGACATATCATATATTGCATCTGATTATAAATTGCTAAAAGGTGGAACCTAAACTTTGTTTGGGTTCCCAGGTCTAACATTTGAAAATTTAATGCCAAGGGATTGCTCTCACACAAGACCTACGTGGGAGCAATTTGTACCTGGACAGCGGATGTTTAAAAGCATATGATTGGAGATACTTCTCAATCATAACGCTGGAAGCCAAGAATTGGATGGTAAGCGTTACCACTTGGAGCATAATACCACAAAGAAAGTGGTTGACAGGTATGATTGGAAATTTCAAAAAACTTGTTTCATAAGACAATTGTGTTATTGGTTGAAGGCTAAAACATTAAACTGCTTAAGTATTAGTCAGCTGTGTGCACAAGCGAAGATTATAATGTAAAATTGTGTTACCTACTAGCTTGAATATTATTAAGGCCTAAATTGGAAGAAGTTTAAATGAAAAAAATGGTTAAACAATATTTACATTGCTAGATTTGAATTCAATTTTCAACCTCCTACTACTTTTTATTTAAAAACTGTTTCTGAAGAATCATGGCTTGTCATAGGAGGACTTTGTCATTCTAGTAATGACAAAAAAACAAGGAGAATTACCCAAAAGAACCCTTAGTGAGAGGTATACCAAAACTAGACTTTTACTAAGGACCATCTTGTGATGCATGTCAATTAGAAAAAATAAGTGAAGTCCTCTTTTAAGCTCCAATTAAGAGATCTTAGGACCAGTAAACCTTTAGAAATTCTTCACATGGATCTTTTTGGACCAGTCAGCGGAACTATAAGTCTCAGCGAGGGAAGATGATACGGATTTGTTTATAGTGGAATGATTTCTTTCAAGATTTCACCCTGGAGTTAGATTCTTTTTTCATAAAAGTGAATTATTTGAGGAATTTCAAAAAATTTTTCAACTCCCCCCTGTGATTCAAAGAAAATAGGATGTGAAATTATATCTCTTACAAAGTGATCATTGTGCGGAGAATTTTAAAAAATGAAAGATTTGAAAATTTTTTTAAAGAAAAAGGGATTGATCACAATTTTTTCTTCACCTAGAACCCCTCAACAAAACGCTTGGTAGTTGAAAGGAAAAAATAGAACATTAATAGAAGCCACCCTAGCAATATTGGCAGAATACTCACTTCTTAGATATTTTTTGGCTGAAGCGGGTTAGCTTCTGTTGTTATGTTCTGAATAGGGTGAATGTTGAGATCAAATTTAAATAAAAACACACCTATGAGTTGCTAAAAGCTTTTAGAACACCTAACTTGTCACATTTGCATGTTTTTGGTTGCAAGGTTGTGTTCATACATAATAATTGGAAAATCTGCTCTTAGGAAATTTGATCCAAAATCAGTGATGAAGGAATTTTCTATGTTTTGTGATTGGATATTCAAGTGTTCGGAAAATCTCTTTATAGAGTATTTCAACAAAAGAACTTTAGTCATTGAAGAAACAACACATTTGTAATTTGATGAAATCTGGAAACTTTGGAAGCGAGCCAATTGTTGGTTGTAAGAATAGATTGAGGGAAAACTCCCAAAAGATGAGTAGATTAAAGCTTTAGAAGAAAATGTGGAAGAAAAATTTGGAAAGAGAAAACCCTTTGCTAGAAATTGAAATTTTTCTAAAAAGCACCCAAGGGAATTGATATAGATGACACCTAGTGAGAGGTAGTTCTTAGAACTAGGCATGGATTAAACAAAAAGGGGGGGGGGAAAAGGGGGCGTTCAAAAAAAAAAAAATCATATCAACCTTTATTTCAATAATAGAACCACTAATATTGATCAAGCACTTTCTGATGAATTTGGATATTGGCCTATGCAAAGAAAGTTAAATCAATTTGTTAAAGAAATAAGTTTTAGGCGAATTAACTACGGCCAAAAGTTCCAAAAGTGTTGTTGGAAACCAGTGCGGTGTTCAAAAAATAAACTCATGACATGACTCAATAAAGTCAGCATTATGAAAATAAGGCCTAGATTTAGTTTGTTAAGGGTATAAATCAAAATTGAAGGGAATTGATTTTGAGGAGACCCCTTGGCAGCCCTGGCTAGTAGATGAACGCAATTAGGGGCTTTACTTGCCTTTGCCTGTTTTAAAGGTTTCTAAATTGGTTTCAAATGATGTCAAAAAAGTGCCTTTCTTGAATGGGTTATTGGAAGAAGAAGTTTTGTTAGAACAACCTCCACGGGCGTTTGAAAATTCAAAATACTTCAAATCATATTTTTAAGTTAAAAAAAAGGCTAATCTATATGCGATTGAAACAGGCACCTAGCGGCTTTGGTTATGAGAGCGATTGAGCACCTTTCCTACTTGAAATTATTTTTTGGAAAAAGGAGAGTGTCTCTTTTTAAAGAAATTTTGGAAAAAGATTAAATTAACTCATTGTTCAAATTTTATGTGTAGATGAGTATCATCTTTGGATATTCAAATAAAAATCTTGGGATGATTTTTCTAAAAACATCATGAAGTACGTGAATTTGAAAAGAGCTCTAATGGGAGATTTTAAATTACTTTCTAGGTTTTTAGCATTAAAGAAACTTGAGGGATCTGCTCATGAGATTACGAATTTCGACGATGTGATTATTTTCTACTTGAAGCTTCTAGAAATGTAGAAGTGACCGTCTTACTGAGCGAAATATTTCTATCAAAACTTAAATATATTAAGGAAATCCTCAAGAAATATGGAAATGAACAATTGCTAAACCTGTTTAGTAC
Organism: Dendrobium catenatum; assembly: GCF_001605985.2. NCBI lineage: Eukaryota > Viridiplantae > Streptophyta > Magnoliopsida > Asparagales > Orchidaceae > Dendrobium > Dendrobium catenatum. Next base: position 44,915 of record NW_021320097.1, read on the forward strand.
AACCAATGAAGTCTCCATCAATTTCAGTTGGATAAGGACCCTTAAAGGAAAATCTGTTGATCAAAAAGAAATATAGAGGGATTATTAGGATCTTGGATTTATTTGACTGCTAGCCAACCAGATCATTATATTCAATGTTTGCTTATGTGCTAGATTTCCAATCAGATCCAAAAGAATCACATTTGACAGTAGTGAAAAGGATTTTATGATGATATCTTACTAGGGAACTCAAAAACTAGGAATTTTGTTTATCCTAAGTTTAGCTCTTCATTTAAAAAATTGTGGTTTATTTCAGATTCTGACTTTGCAGGCTGGATAGCGTGCCGCATAGGAAAAGGCACTTCCTGGAACATGTCAATTTCATTGGCGAAATTCATTAGTTTCTTTGGAATACGGGTTCCAGTAGAAAAAAAAAATCGATAAGCCCCTATCTATCTGCAGAAGCAGAATACATTGCTATTAGAAGTTATGTGCACAAGCTACTTTGGTTAAAACATAAAGGTTGATTTGAATTTTAGGATAACGTATTAGGCACTATTTCAATTTATTGTGATTAATGACTATGATATTTGCAATTTTCCAAAAAATCTATTCAAAATATATTTAGAACCAAACACATGAACATTAAGGCCATCATTTCATACAGGATCATGTATTCAAGGGAGAATTGAAACTCATCACTGTTTCAACTGGAAAAATCAACTTGCAGACATTTTTACAAAAACCTTTGAGCTTTGTTTACCTTCAGTATATTAAGAACAAGCGCTTGATGTTATTGATTTGAATTGCTTAAATAAAAATGTTTTTTGAAACAATTGATATTTATTATTTTACTTAGTTTATTTTGTTTTTTATTTGTATGAATTTGTGATTTTATGAGTGCTTTATGAAATGAGTTTAATTTAGAGTCTGTGGTTTTGTCTTATATTCTATGTTTGAATGTTTGTTTGATTTTCTTTCAATAAAATAAAAATCCACAAATTATGTGGAATTCATCCGGCGACGAATCTTTTCAGTAACTGGACAAATATGTTGCAAAATTCAGTTTTGCTAAGAATTTTAAACCGATTTTGAGAAGCAGTTTTTAATTAGTTTGTCTGTACGATTTGAATGCATATCCAGACGAAATTTTTTTTTCTCTGACAATGTCGAGATCGAATGTTTGAATGCTAGCGGCGTGATGGATAAGAAGTCTCATAATAAATTATGAAGTTCGTCTGCTACGAACTTTTTGTTCGATCCAGATACGAACAAACGTCGTTTCATTTATAGGGGATGGTTTTCAACAACAGAAAAATCTCTCTCTTTTTAT
>NW_021320098.1:0-3739 GCF_001605985.2 Dendrobium catenatum
CGAAGATAAGCAGCGGGCTCAGTAAACAGCCGAGACTCCCAGCTCCCCCAAGACCACGCATGGGCCATCCAATTTGGAGACAAAATACGCTAAGAGAACCTTCCAACCGAGCCAAAAAGCATCACCAAATATTGCCACCAGCATGACGACGGGAAATCGAGCCCCAGCCACATCATAGCCCAAAAAATCCACGTCCCCCAAAAATTAAATGAGCACCAAAAAAACCATCTAGAGAAAGCAAAGGTGCAAAACAAAATAACAAAGAGGCCTATCTACCTCTTCTGTCCCTCCCACGAAAACTACCATGAGAGGCGATAGAGACAATAGGTCTATCACGAACCAATTTAGAATCATGATCAGGGTCAGAACCACCATAGTGATTCGAAGAGGCATTCGAATCGGATTCAAATTCAGACGAACACTGCAGCCAATCAAGATGAGTCCTCACATCCAATCCCGCATTATCTCTCACATGGTAAACCAAAGCTTGTGGCTCAATCAAATTCACAGGCACATCCACAAAGGAATTAGAACAAACCACCATTCCTTCCTTAGCATTAATACCACCTGCATCCACATCCCAGCTACAAGAACTTTGGGAAGACTCCACAGCAATATTAAAAATAGGAGAAGACACAATATTAATCCCCACAACATCTCCATTAAGATTCACACAGCCATTAGCCACCACTGGCTCAGAAACACAATTCTGCTCCTCAAGAATTTTAGTCGAGACACCTAAAGGAAAATCAGCAACCTCTATCAGATTAACCCCAGAAACACCGTTCAAAATGGGATCAACTACAGGAACATTAATAAGCATATTTCCATCAACAACCACAGATGGAAAAAAGGAGTCAGCAACGGGAAAAGGATCCACAGGCGAAACAATATCCAACCCTCGCAGAATAGCAGACGACACAAAAGAATCATTTTGAGCAATAAAACCAATGTTACAATCTACACCCTGTTCCGCATGCAACACAGATAGGCCAACCTAGTCCACTATAGCAGGAGCAACAGGTTTGGGACAATCCTCAACAGGAGGTTCAACAGTTTGGGGTAAGACAGTTGAATCCAGGGCAGAAACTTTTGGCCGCCATTCACCCACAGCATGACCGATACAACGACAGGCAGCACAAAAAGTAGGAAACACATCCATCACAACTTGTTGTACATAACCAAGCTTCTCTGAACCTAACCAAATCCGATCAGGGTAGGATTTAGTGATATCTAGCTCTACTAAAACACGAGCTAAAGATGGTCTAGACCCCAAAGAAGTGGCAGTATCAATTTTTAATGGCTTGCCAAAGAGAGAAACCAAGCCATGTAGAATATGGGGTGAAAACAGATGCGGCCGCAAAAGAGGGAAAGAAACCCAGATCGGGATCACGGGCGATTCAACCCTGACATCAACAAGAGGCGACCATTTCGTAAGTTTCATATAACAATTAAAAACCAGATACGATCTATGGCAGAAGATGCGATAATAATCTAGGTCATTCTCCAGTTTGATAAGGACATGGGACGAATCCAACAAAGTAACAGAAACATCACCAATGAGCTTGAGATTGAAAAAAAAAATTTCGAATAGAATCTAGAGAAGATTGTTTAGTAGGAAAAAAGCCAACTAAAGCGAATTGAAAAGGAACAGCCAACGCCTTAATTTCTTCATCCGAAATCCAAAGGGAAGGTAAACCGCGGAATGAAGAGACCTTAAGTTCAGGAAAATCATTACCAGCAGAAGACCCCGAGTGAACTTGAAGAAAAGAACGAGACGAACTCGAAATCCCTAAAAAATCAGGGTCCGAAAGTTTCGGAGCCATCTGGCACTCGCCGGAGGAAGAAAAACACCAGCAAAATCACAAAATCAAATAACATAAAGGAGAAAGTTGAAGAAAAACTCTCATGGAAGTGAGAAGAAAGCCAGCCCCACCGGAGATCGGCAAGGCAACGCGAGGGACAAACCCTAGCATAGCGAGGCGGCTTGAGTTGTGATTTACCAAAATGCTAATAAGTCAAATAATTTTTGTTAATTAATAGAATTTTTATTTAATATCGTCTCAATCTGAATTAAATTCTATTTAAATCCTGCTCATATATTATTTGACTATATTTTGATCATGACAGCCTCAAAATGTAGTCCATGAACTTCGATATTTTGATCCGAGCAAAATATTTGTACTTTTTTTTTTGAAAAATAAAATATCAAATATATTTCTTCAATTTTGAACATTATGTAGCATAGCTTTTCTATGAACAAAAATTCTCTTAAAAGTTCTTAGGTGTCGAATTGCTTCATCTTATTTATTGTATAAATCCCATTACCATTCTTGTTATGAAAAGCATTCCTATCTTTTACATTAGTGCATCGCCAGTAGAAGCCCTTCTTTAGATCATAAAACAAAATCCAGAGACAATGGGTTGCGCTTGCTTAATATATAGGAAATTGTCTCAGCCTAGCTAGGCAGCAAGAGATTTCTAACGGCCCATGGGCTTCAGTGTAATTATCAGATAGCGGTAGAAATAAGCTTTTTTTTTTCCACACGAAAACTATAATCAGAAATTATTATGATAAAAGCAATGATCAAATTTAAGAATTTAAGCAATGATCAAAATAGTTTTTTTAAATAAAATATTTTAATTCAATAAATTTTTGAACTAAAAAATTACTTTAAACTACAGTAAAAAAGTCATCCTAAACGAAACCTTAATAATGAATTTCGAAGGTCTTAATAATCATTATCAAACGGCCACACAACAGAAGTTGTCAGCTAGTTAATAAATTGGAAAGTATATTATATATGTATAATAAATAGCACAGTTTATTCTCTAAAAAATATTTTAAATAATTTAAAATGTTTGTGTAATATATTAATATATAAATTTTATATGTTATATGCTCATATTTATGATTTTTTTGGTTGAATGTTTTACCTTGATATGTCAAAAATAAATTTAAAATAAATGAAATAGCTAGATTCATTAAAAAATTGTCATTTAAGAACATTGTAAAAGGTATTATCATGACTAACTTGCATGTATTGCATGTTAGAGAAGCACTGAGATAAGCAAGAGTCAACAACTAAAGAAAATTTTCTAATAATAGATCTTTGTTAGATAAAATTATGTTTAATGAATATATGTATATATTTAACTGAGCCTCTCTCTGAAACAATGCCCAGATCGTTACGCTATTCGTGTGAGTTGGAACTTACTGACAAAGAATTTTGGTACCTTCAGACTATTATAGTTACAATCATCGTTTACCGGAGCTTTGGTCACCACTGGCTCCCTTGTCATCAAGTTACCAACTTCCTGAACCTGGGCAGATGTCAGCCCCTAGCCTATATGTGATCTTACAACTGTGCGAAGACCTATGCTTTTGATAAATAGTTACCTGTATATGCAATAAATATGGCTCGATTAACTTGATTTCTATTCAATCTAAAAAATAATAATAATAATGATCTTCAAGCTTGACTATTAATCTTATTTTTTGTTCATGTAGTAGCTTCTCTTTGTAGTGGAAGGGGTATAGATAAATAATATTCCTTGATGATATTGCTCACACTAACTTCAAGAATTTTTTGCTTTTTGTGATAGCAATGTAAGATGTGCAATTTATGAATATTGTCATTGCATTACTCATCGTCGTCTAAAGATTCAACGACATTAGCGCCTAGTTAATATGCTAGTCTATGCTAATGCAACCTGAAAGCACTACTATATGTTCATA
>NW_021320098.1:3839-8010 GCF_001605985.2 Dendrobium catenatum
TTAATAGAACAATGAATATTTATATGATAATATGAGTTAATTAGCATCTCAAACAATACGATAAATTAAATGAAATAAACATGGAATGCTTAAGTGGTTAGTTGTTATAATCATTTCAAATTGTATTTTAGAGGTTTATGAATAAGTTTGAGATGACCTACAAATGTAGCCAACATTTGCATTCTCTTTGGCCACTTAGTAGAGTTCTGCAAAGCTATTTGCGATAGCTCACTAAGTGCATGAGAAGTACAATAATTTTGGAGAAAAATATAATAAATTAATAGTTAATTTAACTATAGAGTATGATTCTAATTGAGCTTTGGTCAATGGTAAATATTTAAATTCACTACAAGGAAAAATGTTTATTTTCGGCAGAATTTTTGGTGATTAATAGGCTGTCAAAAATTGCAGCAGAAATACCATCATATTTGGCAATTGAAATAGGAGTAAAGTTCATTGGTGGAATTTCCATTGGAATCTTCGTCAGCTTTATGTAGACCAACATTATGTTTTCAATGAAAGTTGTTCCAAAAAAAAAAATCACTATTTCAACATCTCTCCATCAAATTACGCGACTTTTCTCTATTACGTGTGAAAGCCCGCTTAAGTTCTGCTCAACTTGACAGCCATTCCCTCGCCCGCCCAACTTTCTCTTAGAGGCTGTTTATCCTCTCTACTCGCCCTTTATTGTCCATAAGTTTCCTCCATCATCTATGGTTCCTTTTATGGGCTTCTTCATTTTAACATTCTTTCATAGACATAAATTAAGAACATTGTGAACAAATTGCCTTACAACAACTTTATTCTTTTTTTTTTGTGAAAAATGTATTCCACTTAAACAACCAAAAGAAATGACATTGTGTAAGAAAATTATATTAAATCATTGTTGATATGATTTATAGAATGCTAAAAACCAAGAACTTTCCCAAATGATTTCGAGCATAAGTTGTGAATTTTGCTATTTACTTCTATTATAAAGTCAAGTCTACTTTGTTAACTATCTAGGTAGATTATTAGGTAAATAAGATTAGCTCATAGTCATCAAGACCATGCAAACTCAGGAGAGTCATTGAGAAAACCATTTCAATATCACTTGTACATCATGAAGAGCTTATATTAAACTTAAAAGATCTTACTTACAATGTTATCAATCAAAATACAACTAACGAAAGAGAGTTGCGGTTAGAAGAGGTAAATTTGGACATTAAGAGAAATTGTGAAGTGTTAGCAGTGAAGATGTGCTCTCATCAGATGAAAGTGAATCATCTAATAATTTGTTAATAGACAGCAAGCGTATTATATGCATGTAGAAGTTAATTTAATTTATATTAAATGCATCTTATCAGTAGTTACAGTTTATATTAAATGCATGAATTCTTTTGAACAACATAATAATATTTACTTAAGTTTGTTTGTATTGTTCGACGTTATTTTTACACCTTACCAGTAGTTACAGTTTATATTAGTGCATGATTTTTTAACAGCATAGTAGTAGTTACTTTAGTTTATTTGTTGTTGATCTACTTTATTTTTACATCATACTAATAGTTATAGTTTATATTAAGTGCATGATTTATTTTTAATAGCATATTAGTAGTTACTTCAGCTTATTTAAAGTTGATCTACTTTATTTTTTTTAGCTTACCAGTAGTTACAATTTAAAGTAAATGCATGATTTATTTTAAACTCATAGAAGTAGTTACTTCATTTTGTTTGTAGTTGCTCGTTTTGTAATATATAAAAATATATTATCATAGAAATCAATATTGAGTTTATATTTTATAAATAAATATAGAATTTTTATAAATATAATTATTTTAAATTTGCATTATCACATATAACACAAGCAAAAAATAAAACCCTTAATATCCAAAATATAATTTTTATTTACAATTAATCAAATGAGCCCAAAGAGAATTTAAAAGAAGTTTATTCTATTCTATGGGATAATTTGACAGAGGGAAAAATTGATCTATCTTCTAACTCAAAATATTTTTTTTGATTTGTTTTAAAATAAATAAAATATTAATGATTTACTGAATTAATTAATTATTATACTTATTTCAAAATAAAACTAATTGACAAAAATGAGTATTTAATTTAGACTAAGATGTCCCAACCAAAATTTCTCCCAATGATTTGAAAGCAACAGCAAATTGATCCTCTCTTTGAGATTTTAGTGATCACGCAATTTCAATATATTTAGCAAAAAAAGATGTGTCAGTATGATCACTTTTTTAACTCACTTTATTTTTCAGTTAGGCATGAAGGATCAAACATTAAGATTGAGAGTGACTGTATAGCTTATAGTAAGATTAGCATAACAAATAAATAAATAAATAAATAAATTTGACTTAGGATCTATTTGGAATGACTTTAGCATTTTATAAAGTTGATTGTAAAAATGTTGTAGGAAAAGTAGCTTAGCTGCTCCGATTAGAAGAAGCAGCTTTCTTCAACTAAGGCTTCGTTTGGGACGGCTTTCTTACTGCTTCTTAAAGCAGATTTTTAGTATAAAAACTTTAATTTTTATACTAAAAAGCCGCTTTAAGAAGCAGTAAGAAAGCTGTCCCAAAAGAAGCCTAAAGCAATTGAAAAATGGTAAGAAAGTAATAGCCAAACAAAAGTGTAATTTCTATATGAAAATAAAATTGTGAGAAAACTATCCCAAATATATCCTTAATGAGCATAGCCATATGTTTCAGGAAACAAGCAAAACATAGGAAGCACAATGAATGATAATGTCCATTTAAATTAATAGACAGGCCACAAAAGGCCCATTTCTACTAGCACTCGCATGACTGATTTTCAACGGCCAAGCATTGAATGGTAAGGAAATAAAACATAAAAAAGAAGCCAAATATTCAACGCTCTTAAAGCTATTATGTGAAAAATAAAAGTAAGCTAGTAATTGTTTAACTTATTCAGATGCGTATAATTACGTGCGTAATCATGCATTTGTACGTGCGAGCTCGTATTATAATTAAGACTATGATCGTGCAATTACATGTGCGAGACATTTGGCCAGGAGAACGAGTCCTCTCAACATCGTGCAATCCCTTGGGTTTATCTTTTTAGATCAGAGAACCTAAACGGAAAAGCTCTCATATTTTTTTTAAAATAAATTTCTTCTTGTATGTTCTTCTCTCATAAAAAAGATGTACAGATACTGCAGGCAGTTTTTTTAATGGATGACTGCTAGTTTATTTTACCAATGAGGTATAATAACTAACAAAAAATGAGGGCGGAAATAAGCCAAATTTAATGGCCACTTGAATTTCATCTAATTTAATTACAATGAACACATACATATCCACATCAACTCTGGCAGTGAGGTATTTTCTTTTTAATTTAACAGTGCTGTGATATTGGAAACTGAGAGACTTTGTGGGTTTCAGCAAACATTACTTATTTAGCATTTTGTGTTTTCTGTTGAGTTTCCATTGTTGTTAGTATGATTTAATGTGATTGTAAACCTTTGTTTTTTTCTCATCAAATCAGGCTTCTGGTGAAATAAATTTTATAAATGGCTGATTACAACTGCAGTTTTTTTTTTTTTTCGCCATTAAATCCAGCCATCATTGAAGAGAATTTGAAGGATTATTGATCAAGAAATGTTAAATGTGACCAATTCAATACTTATTGGACTTTACAACACCTTTTGATAATTTTAATATGATATAAACCAATTGAGTGTTGACATTTTGCTTAATTCAGCATATTTAGGCTTCATTTGGGACGCCTTTCTTACTGCTTCTTAAATAAACTTTCTAGCAGAAAAAAATTTTGTACTAAAAAGATGCTTTAAGAAGCTATAAGAAAGTCACTCCAAACGAAGCCTTAGGATTTGTTTAGGACAACTTACATATTATTTTACTTTTCAAGTCATAATAATAATTTCATTTTGATATTGTTTTCATGTTATTTTTTCATGGTTTCTTTTTTAGAAATTTACGATATAGGAAGCTGCTTTTTAACAACTAATTAGGGTCTATTTGGGGAACAATTATTACGTCCTCCGACCGGACGTAGAGGAACGTCCGGTCGGAGGCAAATTCCCACCAAAAAACGAGTTGTACCGAGCAAATACCGAGCAATACCAAACAATAACGAAGAATACCATCATTTGAAGACCCAATACCGAGTTATACCGGGCTTTACCGAGCAAATA
>NW_021320098.1:8101-49649 GCF_001605985.2 Dendrobium catenatum
TATATATATATATATATATATATATATTAAAACCCACAAAAGGGGCCTACGCGTTAATTAAAAAAAACGGTTACAAGGTCCTTAAAAGGATCCTCCAGCTCGCTACTGCTCCAAAGAGCTACAAGAAAAGAAGCAAAAAAACCTAAGAGCCGGTGGATCCTCGTCCTAAGATTACAAAAATAATGCAAGTAAATGCAAGGTCTGCAAAGAGGCAGCACCCAAAAAAGGAAGCTCAAAAGTAAAACGTGCAGCTCAAACTTCCTGCAAAAAAGAAAAACCCAAAAGATAACAAAATGTAAAAAACTGAAAGAGCAAACATGGTGATCTTTTAAGCTCCAAAATGTAATAGGCAGCAGGACCCTCATCAAAATTGCAGTCTTCCATGACTGAAAATACTTAATCCCTTCTTCATCAGCAAAATAATGATATTGTCTAGCAAACTGCAGAAGACAAAGCCTCCAAAACCACACCATTCTGTTAAAAAACCAAAAAATCTTATAACAACCAGAAAGAACTAAAATTCCAAACCAACACCCAAAGATCTCAATCAACTTATTGCACCCAACAAAAATAATGATAAAAATATCCATGAAACATAAAAACAACCAATAGACCCTAAACCTGCTAACAGCCCAACAACAACAGCAGCTCATCGAGAACACTAGCCACCTGGAGCAACCGAAACAAACACCGTCCAGCATAAAACCACCCCCTCCATCAATCACACAACCAGCAAAAGGACAAACACCCAGAAACCACGCCAAAAAGAAACTCAGCCCAGCAAAAGAAAACAAAGACCAGCAAGAGATACAACCACCAACACACCACCACCTAAATGTGCCTGATATAAGGCAAGCCAGCACGGTCCAAAGTATCCAACCCTTTAACAACTTTAGGAATATCATTGTTATTAAACTCACAGTAATCCAACATATTGCAACCTAATTTAGCCAAAGCATCAGCACAACCGTTCCCTTCATGAAAAATATGAGTAATCTTGAAATTAATGTCAGAAAGATCCTGCTTGAGTTGCCTAATAATATAAAAATTCTCAGCATTAAACAATTTATTTCTGTTAATATAATGTAAAAGGATCATAGTATCAACCTCAATCCACACTCTTTTAAAGCCCAGTTTAATGCAATTGCTGATACCATAGCTAAGGTCCTAAATCTCAGCCACAAAAGCCGAATGACTAGAGACAGGACCCGCAAAAGAAAGAATCACCAAACCCAAGTGATTCCTAATAATACCACCACACCCAGCCCACTTCCCATTGTAGGAACCGTCCGTATTTAGCTTAATCCAATCAGGAATAGGTTTAATCCATTTAACAATACAAGCCCTATTCTCCTTGACAACCAGACTATTAGAAATGCCAAAATAAGAAAGAACATGACTGCAGCCATTATAGTTCTCAATCCTAATGATCTCAGAAACATAGAATAACTTAATTTTATCACAAATAGAACTGATAATACGGGGAGCATACATCTTGATGCCATCATGCTTAGCTTCATTCCTACTATGCCAAAGGAACCAAACAATAGTCGTAGTAAGACAATTCCTAATATGACATTTAGTCTTAACAAAAAAACATTTCATAATTTCAATAATACTCTTAAAACTGTGATGAAAATTAAACTGAAAAAGCTTTTCAAAATGCAACCACACCTTAACCGCAATAGGTCCATTAGCCAACACATGACTTAATGTTTCAATATGATGACAGCATAAACATTTAGAAACAATTTGAAAACCTTTCTTCCTAAGATTGGAATCCACCGGAACCAAATTAAACATCACTCTCCACGTAAAGATAGAGAAATTAGAAGGAATAGAATTATGCCAAATAACAGAAAAAATGGATTTCTAGGCTTATTCTTTTTAATGCAAAACCAAGTTTCTTTTAAAGCAAAAAGACCATTATGAGAATTGGTAAAAAGGATACAATCATCTTTCTCCGTTTGAAGAGGAATTTTCATAATGATATTAATAAGAAAATCAGGAACATGCTCCTTCAATAAATCAAAGCTCCAACCCCCATTACAGAAAAAAATCCTTAACAAGCAGAGAAGAAATAGATCTAGTATTAAGCATCATGTCAATGGAGTACTTACCCAACCATTGATCTTGCCAAAAAAACACCTCACCCTTGCCCACACCCCATTGGATCAAATTTTCCATATCACCTTGAATGCTACATAATCTCTTCCATATGGAAGAAGCACCCCTTTTCGGAAAATAGGTGGTGGGATGCAAATCCCCACAATATTTGGTGTGTAAAAAATTAGTCCATAAGCTCTTATTAGATCTAAAGTTAAACCAAAGTTTAAAGGAGAATGCTTTACTCATATCCACCAAGGTCTTACAACCCAACCCCCCTTCCTCGAAAGAACCACAACATTTTTTCCAAGAAGCCCAGTGAATAGCACCTTTACCTTGTCTAGAACCCCAAAAGAACTTATTCAGATGCTTGTCAAACTTGTCACAAATAGAAATAGGAGGATTCAAAGTATGAAAGAGATAAATAGGCAAAGCTGCAAGAACACTTTTAATTAACACAAGTCTTCCCCCATAAGAAAAAAAGTTGAAAGCCTAGTTATTTAACTTAATACCCAACTTATCAATAATACCATAAAAAAGATTAGACTTTTTCTTACCCTTGTAAAGAGGGGTCCCCAAATAAGTAATAGGTAAAGTAAGATGAGAAATTCCAAAAGCCTCATTAATTATAATAATGCGTTGCTCTCTGATCAGATTACTAGTAATAAAGCCACTTTTTCTCTTATTAATAGTTAAGCCACTTAACAACTGAAACTTATCCAAATATTTAAAAAGCATTTTCAACATTCTAAAAGAACCATTAGTAAAAATAATAATATCATCCGCAAAACTCAAATGAGAGATCGATCGGGAAACCCCCCATAAGTAGCATAATTAATCGTGGGGTGAAGCACATACAACTTCTCCAAAGCTCTAGAAAAATACTGCATAACAATAATAAACAAGGAAGGAGAAAGAGGGTCACCCTGCCTCACACCGTGAGTAGACTTGAAGAAACCGTGGGAGCTCCCATTAATCACCATAGAGAAATAACAGTTATTAATGCTATGCTTAACCAAATTGATGAAAGCCTCGTTAAAACCAAACAATTTAAGCACATTGAACAGGAAAACCCAATTAAGATTATCATATGCTTTAGTAATATCAACTTTAATAATCATGTTACCACCCGAAATAGGTTTGTGAAAATCATGTACAAGCTCTTGGGAAAGCAAAATATTATCAAAGAAAGAACGACCTTTAACAAATCCCATTTGATCAGGAGAAATAATTTTATGCAAAAGTAAAGACAATATGCCCATAATGATTTTAACATTAAGCTTATTAAAAAAAGAACATAAACTAATAGGCCTAAAGTCATCCCAATAATTAATGCCATCTTTTTTGGGAATCAAAATAATAGAAGTAGCCGTAAAGAACTTAGGGTAGGGTTACCCCTAAAAAAGTCCAAAACAGCATCAATCAAATCGAACTTAATAATTGGCCAAGTATTTTGAAAAAAATTGGTATTAAAACCATCAACACCGGCCACAGAATCAGAATTCATCTTATTAATCGTATCCCAAATTTCTTGTTCAGTAGGTAAAGAAGTTAACATGTTGTTGTCATCACAATCAATAAAATAAGGAATAAGATAAGTATCCAAGTTAAGCTGATAATTGAAATCTTTATTAAAATGCTTAGAGAAATACTCAATGCCATAATCAAAAATAAACTCAGGAGAATTTAAAATCTCACCATCAGGTTTAGTAATTTTATGAATATGACTAGAAACCTTCTTGTGATTAGCAATAGCATGAAAGTATTTGGTGTTTCTATCACCTTCAGAAACGAATTTAGAGGCTGCTTTTTGTTTCCAATAAACCTCCTCCTTCTCTTGAAGTTTAAAGAGAGCCAATTTAGCCTCATTAAGCTTCACAAGATTCTCATTATATTGGACATTAATATAATCCATCTCAAAAGCATTTAACTCCTTTTCAGCTTCAAGAATGTTATCAAAAAGATTTTTGAATACCACCTTGTTCCACCATCTAAGCATTTGTTTCAGCCTTTTCAATTTCATACAAAGTCGATGCATACCAGCAATATCATCATTAGGATGCAACAGATTAGCCCACTTGGACTCCACAATCTTAAGAAAATCATTATGCAATAACCACATATTCTGGAAACGAAAATTACTATAAGAATTACTACTAACAAGATTAATATTCAAAAAGATAGGAGAGTGGTCAGATAAAGTTTTAGAAAGATACTCAATGTGCGTATTAGAAAATTTGTTAAGCCATTCATCATTGAAAAGCATTCTATCAAGACGTTGACACATAGTATCTGTATTCCAAGTAAACGAATTACCAGTAAAACCAATATCATGTAAGTTACAGTCTAAAAACATATTATTAAAGTCTCCCATAGCTTGTAAATTAGGATTGCCACCACCACGGATAGCCCACAGTTTATCAATAGAACTAGCAAAATTCCTCAAATTATCCCATAAAGAAATTCTACCAAGCAGAGTACAAGCTGCATACACAAAAGAACCTAAACAAATAAGATTTTGATATTCAATAAGAGTATGAACCACTTGAGGATTGTCTTGAACAATATCGATTTTAATATAACTATACCAGAACATCCAAATTTTATTATTATAGTTACCAAAAGCCTTATTAAACCCAAGGAACTTACGAGTAGCATCCAGCTTACAAGCATCAATCAAAGGTTTTAAAAGAATCAAAATAGAGACATTATGAATCCTACACAGATTCCTCACTCTATTTCTAGAAGCAGAACCCCCCACCCCCCTAATATTCCAAATAAGCGTACTAAACATTAGAAAACTTTTTAGACAAATTAGGAGAACCCACCACTCTAGAAGCAGCAACCGTAATAGCTTATAGTTAAAATATTCATTATAACTATTAAAGAAGTTATTTTCTCCATAATAACATATACAATACTTTGCTACCACTCCAAATAAACCATTATAAATATTTCTGAATTTATGTAATTTCACAAGTTTTGATTAAATTGGTTCATATAATCATAATTGTTGATAGTACATGAAACCCTTGGTATACCGAAAAACTTTCTAGAAGAATTATATCTGCCGGTAGTAGCGGCAATGTAACCGACGGCTATTCTGTTAGTAACTTAGCAGCAGGTTTTCTGGCAAAAAAATCATAGGTTTTTGCAGTAGGTTTGCTAAAAATTCCATCATTTTTTCTAAAACCAGTAGTAACTGCCGGCAGAAATGCACAAGAAATTACCAAAGGCGCATCTGGCAGAAAATCCGCAGTCTTACTTAGACTCGAAAAAATATTTTCAGCAGAAATGTTGGAGTAAATATTTTTTTACAAAAAATCCATCGAAAAATGCCCTATTTTTATTCCGCGGTCATCTTCCTTCTCATTTCACTCCTGCTCATTCTGCTTCTCTCCCGGTCATATATGTCGCCTCTTGGCTAACGATGCCTTAGTCTCCTTTCGTGTACACCACTCCGTCATCGTCATTCGCTGCCTCAATCACCACAACACCCATAAGTTGATATGCATTAGCCTGTTTCTTTTGGCTTTGATCATGAATGTTCTCGGTAGAGATTTCCAATATATTGTACCATGGTGTTTGCATTTTATTGATAATATTCTTCTTATTAATAAGACTAGAGAGGGAGTTGATGTTGAATAGATATGAATACTATTAGTAGAGTTCAACTTGGATGGTTAAAGTGGAGGAATACATTGGGCTTATTGCATGATAGAAAATTCCCCTCAAACATAGGGGAAAATTCTATAATATGTGGTGAAACCTGTTGTCCTTTATGTTGTAAAATGTTGGTAATTAAAAGTGAAGCATAACATTAAGTTAAGTATTTGTAGAGATGAGAATGCACAATAGTTGCTTTACTCTTGGAGGGACAAGATACAAAATGAGCATATACGTGAAAAGTTTGGAGAAGCATATACCCATAGTTAGGAAAGTAGATGTATTAGTTTTGGTTTATGTTAAGAAAGGTCGAGGTAGACCTAAAAATGTTTGGAAATATCTCCAGTGTTTCCACACAGGTAACCCCCCTCCCCCTGAAGACCTATGCACACCTTTTTTTTGTGTTAGGATTGAAAACTACAGCCGCGATGATCACCCAACATCGACTGTGCATGTCTTTCTTGACATTACAGGCAGGCTAAGACTCCTTAAATTTCTTTTAAATTGGGGAAACATCGGGAGGCTACCAAATTTTTCATTGACAAGAGACCTGTGTGAAATAACACCATCAAATTTACAAATCAATTTAAATTCAATCTATTTTTCTTCAATAAATGTTACTATAATCTCTAATATTTTCATATTTTATGTAGGCAAAAATTTTAATATAATGGATATTAAAAATAAAAAATTGTTGGATGTATAACCAATTGACGCAAGGAGAAAAGATCTTAACATATGAGTTTATTAATAGGGTGAAGTTTTTCATATAGACAGCCTGATAACTACCTAGCTTCATGTTAGATTGAAAGTTTCGATGCCTGTATTCTTAACATAAAAATCAAGTGCTCCTCACACTAGAGTACGTGAATAATAATTATATAAAATTTCTAGGTGTTTTATTAGTGGTTGTAATATATTAGTATCAGTATAAGTCCAAATGATAGTGAAATAAAAATTTTCAAATTGTTCCAAAATATATTATATATTTCGACTATTTATTTATACCAATTTGCCTTTATAGGTGGTTTCTGATGCAGGTTTTAAATGTAAGCTAAATTTCTGCTAGAAAATTGTGAGAAAGGCATATTTTCTGGTGGAATTACTTGTTTTCCAGCAGATTTGAGCCGCTGATAAAGTGAATTTTTCTGTAGTGTGTGGCAATTGTGGCTTCAACAATTGGGAAATTTTATTTAATTAAGATTAATCACATTTATTTCAATAGCTTAGATATTTAAGCCAACATAAAATTATTTAGGAATTCTTTTAATAACGTTAAATTTTATTTAAGCCAACAAAAAATTTTATTTAAATTTTTTGTACTAGAAAGCTGCTTCAAGAAGCAACAAAAAAGCCGTCCCAAACGACCTAAGAGATTGACACTTCAAAGGTGAATTAAGAGATATATGCTTCGGTGCACAGCTCAAAATTTAAAATAATCTTTAAAGTAATTTAATTCATGACATGTAATTATATAAATAACGTGTCATTTATTTAATATTCTTAACGTTTTTTTTTTTATTATACTTTGAATTGAGTATTATAATTTATTGAACATGTGATATGAAAATATATACAAGTGTGTAACATCGTGAACTTTAGTAATAAATGTTGAGGAAATTGTCTAGCCATCAAATAGAGTAGATTAATATCATTTGTGGGCTATTTTTTTTCTAAGGGTTTTAATTGTACAATATGCCTTCTGTAGTGGTTTTGACTATTTGTGTTTTCGATTAAGGCATAATTTGAAATAAAATTTTCTTTTAATGTTTTGTAAATCTACTGTAAATAAAGTAATTATTTAAAAATATTGTAAAAAATAGCTTTTTCATAAATAATTTTTTTAAGGCAAAAAAAAAAGTAATGACTAAATAGATATTGTGCAGTAAAAAAATAAATAAGTAAGAAAGTTGTCTCAAGAAGCCTAAGAATAAAGGATTTTTTTTATTTTTTGAGAAATTTGAAACTCCTTTTAATTTATTTTTGGTGTATTTCTAAATTACCTGCTTCAATTTAGAAATATAATAGGGGGTTATTCGATTGTCTAAAAAAAGAACCTAATATAAAAGAAATACAGCTAAAAATAATTCGTTGTATTTGAAATATATTGTAGTTATTTAAAAGAGTGTAAAATAAATGGCTATAATTTTTTTTATTTGACTTAAAGTAAAATGAATGCAGTGTATAGTCCAAAGATAGAGTGACCAATGGTGGTGGTAATCGGTGTATGCCCGCAGTAGTTGTCGGTGGTCGCGGCAGTTGACGATGGTGTTATATGACTAGCTATACATGCTAAAAGTATGTATCAAACTAAAAGAGAGAACATCTGTGAGGTTTTATATGAAACAAAGGTAGTTCTTGCATTATCACAATTGGTGAAGCCTAAAATTGTTTGTCTGAACAAAAATAAATAGCCTTTAAAGAGGGTAAAGACTGCGGTTGAACATATGTGTAGTCGATATAAAGTTGTAGGCATGATCGAGTTACTTGTAAGGCTGAGCGCCCACCACCTTTAAAATAGTTTTTCAAGTTTCCGTCATCTTAATAACTATTTTTTTGCTTGAATCAATTGTAATTCTTAAACCAATATTACTAAATGGTTATGCAATGGCATAATGCTTTTTAGTTTATTTGTTATCGATATTAATTATTATACTCTATTGTAGCTAAATTTTTAGTGTTATATCTACCGTGATCGATCTTTATTGTATTTGCCCTATTTGAACCTATTTGAATCAAATTCAATCATTATTCCACCATTGTTAGATTAAATTTATTGTATTATACCTGTGTAATATCTCTCTAAAATCATTGCATTATATCAAAGCTTGAATGAACTTGTACTTGCAATTTTTTAATTTTTTTTTTAATTTTTCTAATGATATCTAATGCAAATCTTCTTCAAGCCATGTTCAAACTTTGATCGAAAAAATTATGGATAAAAATGATTACTTTTTTATTAGGTCAAATAATTTTTGTTTTTTTTAAACCAAAATCATATTAAACCAAAAAAAAGGAAATACAAGAGGCTGAAAGCCAAAAAAGAGAAGAAAAAATAATTTGAAGATAAGCAGCGGGCTCAGTAAACAGCCTAGACTCCCAGCTCCCCCGAGACCACGCATGGGCCATCCAATTTGGAGACGAAATACGCTAAGAGAACCTTCCAACCGAGCCAAAAAGCATCACCAAATATTGCCACCAGCATGACGACGGGAGATCGAGCCCGAGCCACATCATAGCCCAAAAAATCCATGTCCCTCAAAAATTAAATGAGCATCAAAAAAACCATCTAGAGAAAGAAAAGGTGCAAAACAAAATAACAAAGAGGCCTATCTACCTCTTCTGCCCCTCCCACGAAACCTACCACGAGAGGCGATAGAGACAATAGGTCTATCACGAACCAATTTAGAAGAACCACCATAGTGATCCGAAGAGGCATCCGAATCGGATTCAAATTCAGACGAGCACTGCAGCCAATCAAGATGAGTCCTCACATCCAATCCCGCATTATCTCCCACATGGTAAACCAAAGCTTGTGGCTCAATAAAATTCACAGGCACATCCACAAAGGAATTAGAACAAACCACCATTCCTTCCTTAGCATTAATACCACCTGCATCCACATCCCGGCTACCAGAACTTTGGGAAGACTCCACAACAATATTGAAAATAGGAGAAGACACAGTATTAACCCCCACAACATCTCCATTAAGATTCACACAGCCATTAGCCACCACTGGCTCAGAAACACAATTTTGCTCCTCAAGAATTTTAGTCGAGACACCTAAAGGAAAATCAGCAACCTCAACCAGATTAACCCCAGAAACACCGTTCAAAATGGGATCAACTACATGAACATTATTAAGCATATTTCCATCAACAACCACAGATGGCACAAAGGAGTCAGCAATGGGGAAAGGATCCACAGGAGAAACAATATACAACCCTCGCAGAATAGCAGACGACACAAAAGAATCATTTTGCGCAATAAAACCAATGTTACAATCTACACCCTCTTCCGCAGGCAACACAGATAGGCCAACCTAGTACACTATAGCAGGAGCAACAGGTTTGGGACAATCCTCAACAGTAGGTTCAACAGTTTGGGGTAAGATAGTTGTATCCAGGGCAGAAACTTTAGGCCACCATTCACCCACAGCATGAACGATACAACGACAGGCAGCATAAAAAGCAGGAAACACATCCATCACAACTTGCTGTACATAACCAAGCTTCTTTGAGCCTAACCAAATCCGATCAGGGTAGGATTTAGTGATATCTAGCTCTACTAAAACACGAGCTAAAGACGGTCTAGACCCTAAAGAAGTGGGAGTATCAAATTTTAATGGCTTGCCAAAAAGAGAAACCAAGCCATGTAGAATACGGGGAGAAAACAGATGCGGCCGCAAAAGAGGGAAAGAAACCCAGATCGGGATCACCGGCGATTCAACCTCGACATCAACAAGAGGCCACCATTTCATAAGTTTCATATAACAATTAAAAATCATATATGATCTATGACAGAAGATGCGATAATAATATAGGTCATTCTCCAGTTTGATAAGGACATGGGATGAATCCAACAAAGTAACAGAAACATCACCAATGAGCTTGAGATTGAAAAAAAAAATTCGAATAGAATCTAGAGACGATCGTTTAGTAGGAAAAAAGTCAACTAAAGAGAATTGAAAAGGAACAACCAACGCCTTAATTTCTTTATCCGAAATCCAAAGGGAAGGTAAACCGCGGAATGAAGAGACCTTAAGTTCAGGAAAATTATTACCAGCAGAAGATCCCGAGAGAACTTGAAGAAAAGAACGAGACGAACTCGAAATCCATTAAAAAATCAGGGTCCGAAAGTTTCGGAGCCATCCGGCACTCGCCGGAGGAAGAAAAACACCAGCAAAATCACAAAATCAAATAACAGAAAGGAGAAAGTTGAAGAAAAACTCCCGTGGAAGTGAGAAGAAAGCCAGCCCCACCGGAGATCTGCAAGGCACCGCGAGGGACAAACTCTAGCAGAGCGAGGTGAAAGTTCGTTAGGGATGTTAAGCCTTATGAACTTAGTCCCAAGCTAACCAAGAGGGGGGGTGAATTGGTATTTTAAAAATTTCTTTTCACAAAAAATGAAAAACACATAAACCAAATCTCACCACAAAAAATAAATGTGGAAATAAGAGTGCGGAAGCAAGAAAACAAGAACACAGAAATTTATAGTGGTTCGGTCAACTCGACCTACGTCCACTCCTTGGAGGCACCCTCCAAGTATTGAACTACAAAACGTGACTCTCCTTTAGCCCCCACGGCTAAAAGGAGAAGCCTTCACAAGAACCTCCTTTTTGCCACCCCGGTAAGGCAGAGAACCTATCCCCTTTTGCTTCCTCCTGAAGCTGGTAGAGAACCACAACCAAAGGCTAACTCCTTACCTCTACCGACCCTTCCACGGACGAGAAACTCCAGACGAAGAAAAATAGAGCAATCCTTGAAGCCAACCTTGTGAATCCCACCTCAACAAGTCCCCCTCACAAGAATCCATCGCCTCTTTTCTCTTTCTTCAAGGTCTTCTCAGGTCAAGGCATCAGCCAAAGTTTTTAAAAACGTTGAGCAAGAGCTCTTAAATAGAAGAGCTTCAAAGGAAGCTTCATTAATGCAAAGTTGCCGACATTATCGGTTCAGGCCGATATAGAGCATACGGCCCTGGCCGAGTCAAGTACAAAACTCAGAAGATCGGCCAGAGCATCGCCCTCGGATACACTCCTGGACGATTGAAATTAGGCTTGATCGTCCGGCCGATCTTCCGAAATAGTCCTGGCCGATCAGTTCAAATCAGCAGCAAACGTCCGTGAAGCTGATCGCACATGTTTTTTGGCTTGCCAGCATGCCTATTTATCGGTCCTGAAAAACATAAGGTTCTTTGACTTACGTTGAATGCTATTGTCTCTAGGCCGATCCCTGCGAATGAGAACATTAATAGTCGCCAGGAGAATGGATTCGTGTAATTAAGGCTACTCAATCCTCTGGAAGTGTACTCCTCTCATTTGAATTCCTGGATCAATTGACTTAAGGCATACATTCCAGGAACTATATTCCTCGTCCATGTTAGCCGGCATCCTTGGACGTTGCCTGGCCTGATAATGTTAAATAATACACTATCAATACTTTAATAGGTCTATGGCGGACTACTCTCTGGGGACATCAAGTAAGGGTTGTATCTGTGCTTATGTCCACGACTATGAACAGTCATTAATCGCTACCGGGTTGCCGGTTAATAATTAAGAATTCCTTGAGTTAGGACTCAGTTTCTGTTTATAGCGACTGATCTTTACAGGTACGATGTAAATTATCGTCCTGGCCGAGATTACTGTGAGCGAAAACACAGAAATTCCAAGTCTCTCAAGTTGTGTGGTGTGCTGTGTGTAGGGTTACTTAGCATTAGACTCTTTAACCATTACCAGATTGAGACCTCAAAATGGTGAAACAAATACGAGCTAACCCAACCCTAACATTACGCAAATCCTTCGAAACTGCGCTTTTTCTTGATCGTCCGAATCGCCAACTTCGATTCTTGAGAAAGTTTCTAGAAGCAACAGTAGTCGCTTTAATGAGAGGAAGTAGTTATGAACAATCATCAAATATAAGTCATGAACACAAATAGAATTTGCAAACAGCGAGGGCGGCTTGAGTTGTGATTTACCAAAATGCTAATAAGTCATATAATTTTTGTTAGTTAATAGAAATTTTTATTTAATATCGTCTCAATCTGAATTTAAATTCTATTCAAATCCTGCTCATATATTATTTGACTATATTTTGATCATGACAGCCTCAAAATGTAGTCCTTGAACTACGTTATTTTGATCCGAGCAAAATATTTGTACTATTTTTTTGAAAAATAAAATATCAAATATATTTCTCCAATTTTGAACATTATGTAGCATAGCTTTTCTATGAAAAAAAATTTCTCTTAAAGTTCTTAGGTGTCGAATTGCTTTCATCTTATTTTTGTATAAATCCATTAACCATTCTTGTTATGAAAAGCTTCCTATCTTTTACATTAGTGCATCGCCAGTAGAAGCCCTTCTTTAGATCATAAAACAAGATCCAGACAGAGACAATGGTGGTGCGCTTGCTTAATATAAGAATTGTCTCAGCCTAGCTAGGCAGCAATGAGATTCTAACGGCCCATGGGCTTCAGTGTAATTATCAGATAGCGGTAGAAATAAGCTTTTTTTTTCCACACGAAAAACTATAATCAGAAATTATTATGAAAAAGCAATGATCAAATTTAAGAATTTAAGCAATTGATCCAAATAGTTTTTTTTTAAATAAAATATTTTAATTCAATAAATTTTGAACTAAAAATTACTTTAAACTACAGTAAAAAAAGTCATCCTAACGAAACCTTAATAATGAATTTCGAAGGTCTTAATAATCATTATCAAACGGCCACACAACAGAAGTTGTAGCTAGTTAATAAATTGGAAAGTATATTTATATATGTATAATAAATAGCACAAGTTTATTCTCTAAAAATATTTTAAATAATTTAAAATGTTTGTTGGTATATATTAAATATATAATTTTATATGTTATATTGCTCATTATTTATGATTTTTTTGTGAATGTATTTTACCTTGATATGTCAAAAATAAATTTAAAAATAAATGAAATAGCTAGATTCATTAAAAAAATTGTCATTTAAGAACATTGTAAAAGGTATTATCATGACTAACTTGCATGTATTGCATGTTAGAGAAGCACTGAGATAAGCAAGAGTCAACAAACTAAAGAAAATTTTCTAATAATAGATCTTTTTAGATAAAATTATGTTAATGAATATATGTATATATTTAACTGGAGCCTCTCTCGAAACAATGCCCAGATCGTTACGCTATTCGTGTGAGTTGGAACTTACTGACAAAGAATTTTGGTGCCTTCAGATTATTATAGTTACAAATCATCGTTTACCGGAGCTTTGGTCACCACTGCTCCCTTGTCATCAAGTTACCAACTTCCTGAACCTGGGCAGATGTCAGCCCCTAGCCTATATGTGATCTTACAACTGTGCGAAGACCTATGCTTTTGATAAATAGTTACCTGTATATGCAATAAATATGGCTCGATTAACTTGATTTCTATTCAATCTTAAAAATAATAATATAATAATGATCTTCAAGCTTGACTATTAATCTTATTTTTTGTTCATGTCGTAGCTTCTTCTGTTGTAGTGGAAGGGGTATAGATAATAATATTCCTTGATGATATTGCTCACACTAACTTCAAGAATTTTTTGCTTTTTGTGATAGCAATGTTAGATGTGCAATTATGAATATTGTCATTGCATTACTCATCGTCTTCTAAAGATTCAACGATAATAACACTTAATTATTATGCTAGTCTATGCTAATGCAACCTGAAAGCACTACTATTCATGTTATTCGAGTTAACCATCACTCAATTTGTTTTGTTCCATTACTACATTTGTCATATGTGAGACATCTAATCAGTAAATATAGATATAACTCATTCAAGTTTTGTGTTATTATCTTAAAATTATTTAAGATTTAATTTAAAATATGAAAATTATTGTTTTTATTATTATGAATATATACCATCCACGATATGTACTCACCTAATAACAATATACTATGAACTTGAACCATTAAAAAATGCAAGCAATATTTGAAATTTATTGTTCCTTTGTAACAATTTTAAGGGTACAATAATACAACTTAGGTTTATGAGATATAGTGAGATATGGGGAGACTTAGTGATATAATATAATATAATATTTATATAAAAAATTATATAGTTCCTAAGGCCACAGTACTCCCATGGACCCACTGCTGTAGCATTGTATGTAAAATAACACTCTTTGTAAAATAACACTCTTCAATAAACACTGTAAAACAAAAAGATTTTAAATGGCTGCTCCAATAGAATATTAAGAGAATAAATAATTTTTGGAAATATGAATCAACTCACTTGCATGGCATGTTCATAGACAGTCACAAGTTGGGCAAGCATCTTTTACAGATTGAAGAGAGTGTTTGAGATTATTTAAGTAAAACTTGGGGCACCCTAAATTATTACAAGTAGTAGAGATCAGAACAAGCATAATAGAGCTTTTGACTGTAGGGGCAAGCTCCCTGCATTATTGTCAACTCAGTCTCTTACATATAGCATGACAAGATTTGATATAATCTACTGCCTTACTGTAGTATTATATATATTTTTATTTACTGTGTTAAGTTGACATATTATTTTGTAGAAAGAAGCACTTCGTACAGAACTCATCGCCTTGGAGTTCCATATTACCCTATTAGCACAATGAAGATATTAGTGGGTTGATAAGAAATCAAGAAATGAATATGTGAGAGTATTAGAAATTTGCATATATATATATATTATATATATATATATATATATATATATATATATTATATATATATATATATTATATATTATATATATATATATAATTCAGGAGGATTATGTATGGCATCGTGAAGCTCAAACACATGCTTCTACTTGTGAGGGATCTGTATGGGATCAACATAACACTCAAACTATAGTTTATGGACACAGACAGTGCTAGGCATGTTGAAGAGGAGATTGTACGGATTAGGATTAATTATTCTGTGGGGACATCAGACGGCATTTGGAGATGCATGAGAGTGCACCAAGTCACTTTTTTTCTCTCATTTGTCTCCGGACGGTCCGGTGACCACACAAAATAATTTCTCACATATTAGACTCACAAGCCTATGCATATGAAATTTAGTCCTCTATCTCAATAGCCTTTGCAGATGACAATATCGAGCAGTTAGTCAGTCAAAAAGTGGCAGCTCTAATAGAATAATTAGAACGTATGAAGTAAATATGAGCTAATACGCAATTGTAACAATCTTAGATGCAAGCTGAGCTACAAGCATTCATAAATCAATTCATGGAGCAACATCATTTGTAGCTGGCTCAGGAGGTTGAATAAAAAGTGAGGGGATGGATGATGATTGGTTTTAGATTTTTTATGTAATCCCTTTAATATAAATTTTCATGTGTTCTTAGGAGTACAAATTCATAACATATGAATACAATGTTAGAATTAAAAAGAAACATGGGAAGAATCAAATGCCTGAAACTCCTAGTTCTACTAGGGCTAAAACTAATCAAAAAAATTCTAATGTTTAAAGCCCTGATCTGGAATGTGAGGGGGATTGGGGGGATGGATTCCAAAACTCGTGTTAGTAATTTGTGCCGTATCCACAACATTAATCTTTTGGAGCTTCTTAAACCTTTTTGTTTCTTCTGATAAGCTGGCTTCTGTTACTACTCGAGTGGGTTTTAATTCTAGTTTTGCTAACTGTTCAAATAAAATTTGGATTATGTGGAAAAATGTTTTTAATGTTACGGTTATTTATGATTTTGATCAAGTGGTTCATTCTAACATTTCTTATGATAAGTTTATTTCAATGCTTCGTTTGTTTATGCTTTATGTACTAGAGTTGGTAGAATTCCTCTTTGGGATTGTTTAACTAATTTTGTTATCACTGTTAATGGCCCGTGGTGTGTGGGAGGTGATTTCAATATCATCTCTAATGCTAGTGAGAGGATATATTGGGGGTAATCCTCCTAATGTGAATGTTATGGATGATTTTAAATCAAATGATTTATAACTATAATTTAATGGATATTAGTTTTTCTGGTAGTGCTTTTACTTGGTATAGATCCTCCATGTGGTAAAGACAGGATGGAATTCTTTTTAACAATGATTGGGTTAACAATTATCATATGACTCATGTTCAACATTTGAGTAGAACGTTATCTGATCATGCTCTAATTCTTATGAAAATTTATGAGAACAATATGAAACCCTCTTTGGCTTTTAGATTTCAAAATATGTGGATTACTCATGCGGATTTTCTAAACGTGGTTGCTAATAATTGGAATGCTACTGTTTTTCCTGAAAATAATATTGGTGGTATGACTAGGCTCTGGGCCAAGTTAAGTAGACTTAAACAAACTCTTAGATACTGTAACAAACATGTTTTTAAAAATATTTTTGATAATATAAAAGAAGCTGAAGGTAAGGTCTTAGAAATGGAAAATTTATTGCTTGATAATCATTCTGATGATAATATTTCTAATCTTGACAATGTCAAGCTTCATCTTTTTCATTTACAAAATCAGGAGGAAACTTTTTGGAAACAGAAAACTTCTATTGCTTGGGATACTGAAGGGGATAGGAACACCTCTTTTTTTCATGCTTTGATTAACAAGAAAAGAATGAGGAATCATATTCATAAAATTGTTGATCCTCAAGGCATGGTCTATGACTCGAATCAGTTGGTTGTTAACTCGAGTGTTGATTATTTTAAAGGTGTTTTCAATTCTTCTAAGTTAAATTTTTCTATTGACAATGCTAGCATTATTCCTAAGTTGGTTGTTGAGGCTGATAATGAAATGCTTATTCACCCTCCTACGGAGGCCGAAATTTGGAATGTTATCAAAGACATGAATGGGGACTCTGTCGCTGGTCCGGATGGTTTTACTACAAATTTTTTTGTTAAAACTTGGGATATTATCAAAATTGATATTATTGATGTTGTGCATGATTTTTTTAAAGGTAACCCCTATCCTAAGTTCTTTTTGTCCACTAATATTGTGCTTATTCCAAAAAAAGATAACTCTAGGATCTCGAATGATTTTAGACCTATTAGTTTGTGCACTTTCTTTAACAAATTAGTGGCTAAAATTATTACTTCTAGACTTTCCTCTATCTTGCCAAAAGTTATTTCTTTAAATCAAACTGGTTTTGTTAAAGGTCGTAGTATTTTTGATAATATTCTCTTGGCTCAAGAGATGACTCATGATCTGAATACTAAAGTTACTGGTGGTAACATCATTTTCAAACTTGATATCACTAAAGCTTATGATAATTTGAAGTGGGATTTTCTTTACAAAGTTTTACACTTGATGGGGTTTAATGACTATTTTCTGATGCTTATCAAGAATAATATTGAAAACTGTTTTTTCTCTCTTATCATCAATGGGAATACTCACGATTTTTTCCCTTCTAAGCATGGGTTGAGGCAAGGTGATCCTCTATCCCCTTCTCTCTTTATTTTAGCTATGGAATATCTGTCTAGAGAGATCGAGAATCTTTATAGAAGGCACTTGATGCTTAATTTTCATACTATGGGTGTGCCTCTAATTAATCACTTTAGTTTTGCTGACGACTTTATTATTTTTTCTAACTCTTCGATTAAAAATGTTAAATGTCTTGCCAAATTTTTATCTTCTATTCAGCTTATTAGTGGTCTTTTTATTAATAGGGATAAGAGCAATTTTATTACTGGTTTTTCTATGAGTAACACTAGAATTAATGGCATTAAAAGGGTCTGTGGTTTTAACCAGTCTTCTCTTCCTATAAAATATCTTGGCACGCCTCTCTTTAGAGGAAGAAAAAAGAATTTTCTATTTGATAACATTTTTACTATTTTCCAAAAAAACTTTCTTAATTGGTCCTCTAACTTTATCTCTTATGGTGGTAGATTAACCTTGATTAAAAGTGTTTTGAACTCTATTCCTATTGTTTTGTTTCACACTTTGCAACCTCCTGCCAATGTATGTTTGAGAATGGAGAAAATGATTAATAAATTTTTTTGGGGGGCCACTAATAATAAATCGTGTATTAATTAGGCTTCCTGGAAAAATCTGTGTGGTGTATATAATGAAGGGTCGTTGGGGTGTAAGTCTATTTCTGACTCTGCTCATGTTTTCTCTCATAAACTTTGGTTTGCTTTTAGATCTAATAACAGTTTATGGGCTAATTTTATGAATGCGAAATATTATAAGAATTTCAATCCACTGGTTTGCCATTTTAAAAGTTCTAACTCTCGAGTTTGGAAAAGACTCTGTAAAATTAAGTGGGAGGCTGAGAACTATATTCAATGTGGTATTGGCACTGGAGAGGTTGCTTTTTGGCAAGACAATTGGTTGGGTACTGGTTCTATTGATAATTACCTTAACACTCATACCATTGTTAATACGAGAGTTAATGAATTTTTTTATAATGGGGGATGGAACATTCCTAAGTTGCAGAAGGTTATTCCTTTTGATATTATTGAAAAGATTATTCAAATCCCCTTACAATTGCATGTTAAGGATAAAATTATGTTTATGTTATCTTCCTCTGGTAAGTATTTTCTTAAAAAAATTTGGGATGAGATTTGAATTAAATGTGATGCTGATAAAACCTTTAAATCTCTTTGGCATAATACTATACCTTTATCTTATTCCCTACTTGCTTGGAGGTGCCTTAAAGGTTTTGTTCCTATTGATAATATTCTGTGGAAGAAGGGTTTTATTATTGTTTCCAAATGTCAATGTTGAGAGAAGCTTACATCATGTTTTCGTGAATGGGTCTATTGCTAGTAAAGTTTGGTCTTACTTCTTTAATGTGGCTGATATGAGTGTTTTTAATGCTAACTTAGATTTGGATGGGATCCCAAAACTTTGGTTTACTGATGGCAAAGGTCATATCAATAATATTCTTCCTATTGTGATCATTTGGTATCTCTGGAATAGTAGAAATGAGGCTAAACACTTGGGTATTAAGATGAATGCTTATGACATTATATCCAAAGTGAGGTTTAAAATTCTACAGCTGAAAGCTGTAAATCTCATTTCTATTAAGCACTTTACTAACAACCATTCTTTGGCTGATCACTTTGGGGTTCATAATGAGGGCATTAGAATTAATAGGGATTCTATTGTGAAGTGGTCTAAACCTTATGATCCTTATGTCAAGCTAAATACAGACGGGTCTGTTCATGCTACTAAAGCTGGGATGGATGGTATTATCAGGAATTCTCAAGGTAATCCTATTGCTGTTTTCTCGGGTCCTCTGTCTGCTTGTTCTGTTTTAACCTCTGAGCTGATTGGTTTGTACCATGGTTTACAAATTTGTTTGAGGTTGGGGTTACAGAATGTTAACATAGAGGTTGATTCTACTCTTGTTATTCATATTTTTTCTAAGAATGATGTTTGTTTCCCTCAGGATTTTTACACTATCAGAAAAATTAGAATTGCTCTCTCCTTACTTAATTTTACTATCTCCCATATTTATCGTGAAGGTAATGCATGTGCAGATTGGCTTGCTAACTTCGGTGCTAAGAGTGAGAATTTTCTGGAACATTCGGTGTATGAGATTCCAGTTCCTCTTAAAGGCATGATTATTCTTGATAAAACTGGTTTACCTTACATTCGCCATAAGTAGCTTGATGTTTTGTTTGTCTGTTCTGGATTTGTCTGGGTTGGTTGGTGGTGGATTTGCTGGTTGTTTGCTCTTTCTGCTTGCTGGGGTGTTTTTTGCTATCCTGGTTTCTGCTGGGGTCATGTTTTTCTTCGAGAGTTTTTTGGGTATCTGGTTCTATTGTTATTTTATCTGGGGGAGCTGGGTGTGCAATGAGGTTATGGGGTTTTTTAATTGCTGTAATCTGGAGTGGGTTTTGTCTCTGTTATGCTGGAATTCGCTGAGCTTCTTGTGGTTTCTGTTTAGCAGTTACTATTTTCATGATAATCTGGCTATGTGCCGGAAGTTTTTATGTTTTCTTTCTGCTATGGAGACTGGTAGTGTGGTTATCTGGTATTACAATTGGACTTATGCTGATGTTTTAAATGGGAATGGCTGGAGGGAATGTTGGTATAGATGGAGTATTGGGGATAAGCTTGTTCATCTGGACGGTAGGCAGAAGGGTTTTTACGTTAAGAGTAAGAATTGGGCTTTTATGGAGATCAACGGGTTTTTTAATTCTCTTAACTTTTATATTACTAATATCTTTTTTGGAGTGCTTATTGCAGGAACAATTTTAATTCTATCTTAGGGAGCTTCAATGATGCAAGGTGCTCTTAGTGTTTACTTTGTCTTTTATATCTTTGGATATCTGTTGTTTTGTTTGCAGGAAGGTTGAGCTGAACAGGACATTGATGTTCTTCCTTTTTTGGGTGTTGCCTACTCACAGCCCTAGGTTTTTTTTTACACGTTTCTTGTACTCGTAGGATTTGGAACCTCTGGCTCTTAGGATTTTTTTGTCTCTTTTTTGCCTGTAGCTCTTTTGAGCAGTAGCGAGCTGGAGGGTCCTTTTTAAGGATCTTGTAACCGTTTTTTGGAATTAACGCGTAGGCCCCTACTGTGGGTTTTAACAAAAAAAAAGGTTAGAATTAATTTAGTTTATTGAAATTTTTTTTCAAATTAATTTGGTTTACTATTTATTTCATTTATAATGATATGCTATTTGGTTATCATATGTTGTCTGGTTTGTGTTAGTTATAATAGAAATTGCATGAAAGGATTTTAATTTTCTTTTTCACTGCAAGTTCCTGATGAATATTCTTGATGGCAAATTCACTGAAAATGGATAATATAGGTTTCTGGTGGAAGAATGGCAGAAAAAATTTCCAAAACATTGTCGAGGTTTTCTACCTGTAGATAAATTGCTGGACTATTGCTGGCTATGTCTGCTATAATTTTTAGCAGATATGGCCACCGGAAAACCGCTGGTCTTGCAATCATTTTATCAGCCATAAAATCTACCATCTTTTGGCAGCTGACAGCCGCTAAAAATGCCATTGGCGAGCACAATTTTATAATGTTTACTTTTCAATAGTAAGCAATTGTAGAGCTCTAAAAATTTGTAATTTAGAGCACCTATTAGCTGGTAAATCTTCTATATCTTTCCATTTATTTTTCCATTTAAATATTTATCTATAAAGGTGAGTTCCAAATGATTACTTTCTTGAGTTTATCTAATTATATGCAGGTCATTTTGGTCGGTTGGTTGAGAGCTTTGGTTACCAACCAATAGGTCTTGGTTCGAATCTAGCGTATGTGATGTGTGTGTGAGTTGGATTTAATTGACCTAAATGTTCCCAAGAAAATGTTTATCTTATTATTATTATTATTTTTATATCCTTAGCTTTTACTGATGAAATCATCCCTTTCGGGTTGTAAGTTCGCCAATTTTTGAAGTAGGGTAATGGCGTCCCTTATTAAAAAAAAAAAAAAACAATTGGTGTTTCCAATTAGTTTCTATGTAAATGATGAAGATGTCTCTAAAATTAATTTTTTTGAGTCTTAGGATAAGGTTAAAGAAATAGCTGAGGAGACAACATTATATTTAAGTTTCGTTTGGGATGGCTTTAAGAAGCACTAAGAAAGCCGTCGCAAGCAAAGCCTTAATTGTATCTTTGGTGAGAAATATTGTACTTCACAATAAAATAAAATTAAAAACAAAAATAAAAATAAATATATTGTACTTCACAATCTCCTTCTAATAAATTGTTTCAAGAAAAGCACAAGTCTTGCAATGGAGATTTCTATTGCTGAAAAGTGATGACAAGATCTTGAAGTTGCCCTCAAAAGAAATATAAAGCTTGAAATTTAAGCCAGGCTGCTACAGGAGCAAGAGAAAATTTTGAAGATAATTGATGAGTTTTGCAACACATTAGCCTTAACAACCAATTGTAAGCAAATCATGTAAGGAAACAACTTAGACAAATTTGTGACTAAGAAAGTCTACTTTTCTGCTATTGAGCTAAATTCTTTTTTTATAATGACTTGGCCATTATCATATATAACTTTCTTATTGAAGCTGACAAATACCAAGAAGCCATTTGACTAATATATTTTTTTTAGTTTAAAAATATTGATAACGAAATTTAATGGATATTAATGTTTCAAAATAGTTTTCATGTCTTAATCTTTCTTTCCATTAATATATCACCAGCTAAGTCATTGTATTTAATGGGCTTCACTTTACATCAGATTTTTGTTTCATGGGAAGCCATTTAGACTCACTCGTTAGACTCTCACTACTTATGTTCAAGAGAATATATTGAAGTAGAAAGATATATAATGCTTGAATTTTGCTAAAATCTTAATATGAACAACCAGGGAAGTTCAAGAGTGAATTTGATATTGATT
Organism: Dendrobium catenatum; assembly: GCF_001605985.2. NCBI lineage: Eukaryota > Viridiplantae > Streptophyta > Magnoliopsida > Asparagales > Orchidaceae > Dendrobium > Dendrobium catenatum. The sequence goes on from NW_021320098.1 coordinate 30,861, forward strand.
TCTTAATAAATAAGTTTCAAATGTGCTAGTAAAAGTAAGAATTCGGTTGGAAGATAGCATCTTCAGATAAATTATTTAATTTTGTTTGAGAATTTAACTTCTTAAAATATTAGATATTATAAGCTCGCTGAAATCGGAGTTCGGGTGCTCCCAAAATTAATTTTTGAAGTTTCCAACTAGCTTTTGCCTCGAGATTCGTACCCGATCAAGCTAATTTTTGGAGTACGTATCAACTCTAATTGCAAAAATTAATTCTCTATCACAGAAATTTTTGAAACCGGCCAATAAACAGTAAGAAAGTAATAGCAAAATAAAATTGTGATTACTGTTTGAAAAATAAAGCAACTAAAAAGCTATCTCAAACTTACCTTTAATCTACCTTTTTACTTATTAATTTGAATGAAATTGTAAGAGAAATTTTCTTATGTTAATTTAAGCCAATCATTAAAGTTTAATAACCCCAATTCAGTTGGAGCTATAGGTATAAAAAGAATGTTAAAAGGCAGTTCACAGACACAAGTAATTGCACCAAATTTTCTAATTATCTTGAATGGCCTACATGCTCTCATTATAATTTTTTAAAATTTTGTTAAAGGTAGCCTCTCAGCTCGATGCATACCAATACATAATCTCCCGTTTTGTATTCCTTAAAAGTCGTATTTTTTTTTTTTTTGTTCTTCAACATACTTAGGCCTCATTTGGGGCAGCTTTCTTATTGCTTCTTAAAGCAGTAGAAATTTCTTTTAAGAAGCAGTAAGAAAACCATCCCAAACGAAGCCTTAATATGTTGTAGTTCCAACTTTTTTTTTTTTATACCGTAATGAAGGCTATGAAAATCTCAAGCAAATGTGTATGCTGAGTTAGAAAAAGCAAGAATGAATATGTTAGGTAGGTCAAGTGCCTTTTTAGGATTATAATCATAGACTTTTTCAATTGGTGATTTATTTGTTGTCCTAGAAATAATACTATTATATGCAAATTTTGTTGTAAGTAGGAGTACATCATAATTTTCTAAACTTTTTTCAACTAAAAATCTCAATAGGTTTCTTAAAATCCTACTAACAACCTCAGTTTGTCCATCTATCTGAGGGTGGATGTAAAGGAGAATTTTAATATAATACCCAATAAGTAAAGTATATACTGATTTGTTGCAAGGCCAATTTTAAGGACCGAACCAGCCATTTGATTGGACCACTTGCACCAACTAATTCGGGTTGATTTTCAAAACCTTGGTCACATACAAGAACAAAGACAGCCCAGTTGGGCTAAGCCAATTCTAGTTGGTTTATACTTCTTAGGTTCATCACAATCCTAATTTTAATTATGTAGTTGTTCAAAGACTTATTACAACGTAGATAATTTTATCTTGAAATATACACATCACTATATACTTATTTAAGCTCTAATTTGGCTAAAATAAGTAAAATTGGGCATCAATTTGATTCTTTTTAACAAATGTGAGATGCATATTTTATGCTTAAATTTGTATTTCATCAAATAACATTTCATTGATCCCAATAAGTGTGGAAAGAAAGCCAGGACTCATTTGTGAATTCAAGTGTCGAAGATTCTTGAGATTCTTTAATTATTGCCTTGCTAGCAAAGCCACAAAATAAAAACAAAATGATTGATTTGATTGAAGATCCTGCTGTCACAAACAATTCACAAAAACAGCGACAACTGATGAAAACAATCAAGGGAGGATTGCTTGCAAAATATTTCCACTCTGGTTCTGATGAATTTCTTAGATTGCTACCTATGGGCTATTGACGCCAAAGAAGAAAAAATTTCTACTTGTGTGCTGTTTAATCCCCAAGATTTGCTATGTAAAGCGATATGTTAATGAAGTAATCAGAGATTGCTTGTTCTCCCTAATTAGGTAAACCAGCATTGCAATTTATATAATGGTGATTTGGCCTCCCATAAGGGTAGTGTAATTGTTGAAAAAATAATAAGATCATGAATGTTCATGTCGGTCGGCTAAGGTTGTCGAGCGTTGATGGTCATTGATAGGGGATAGTGCCTATCTTGAGAAGATTGTCGGCATCTATAGATGTTAGTGTAGAGAGGCAAAGGTCTGGTACGATAGATTTCAATGTCAATAGGTATAATGAGATGATGGTTGAGAGATGCCAATTGGGTTTAGGGAATTAAGCAATGACAATGAAACAATAGAAGTTAGAAGATTGTAGCTAGTCCTCAAATGCAAGGAGATGAAAGTTGAGCGATAATGGTTACAAGAGGTGATTATTGGAATCAATCTTCCTGAATAGTTCTATGATTCTTCAAATCTATAGCCCTCTCTAATTTATAGTCCTTTTCTTGTATAGAATGATGATTTTTCCCAAAATTCGCATGCTCGATCAAAAGGGCCTTTTTGAACTCCTTGATTGTACAACATTCTTTAAGCATCTTAATGGCTTCAAAATATTTAACTTAAGCGACCTTGAGCTCAATGAACTGTCTCATTGAGATGCTCTTTTCATGTATAATCACGCAAGATTCATGATCATTTGTTTCCCCAATTGATGTTGTGGCTTTCTCAATGATACTTTCAAGTGATTGATTTAAGTTCATTTACACTCTGATGAATGCACGTTTCTTGTCGTTGAGGGGTTCGTCTCAAAAAATAATTTATTTTGACTCAAAATTTCTAAAATCATATATATTTTAAATCATCCAATGGTTAATTTTCAAAGTCTTTGATTTAAATATTTGAGATATGATTCATACTTGATTAGAAGAATTTTTTAATGATGCATCATATATAAACACATATATTGAAAATTAGCAATTCATATTTATGTATGTCAACACACATAAATTATGCATGCATAAAAACCAAGGTTTAAAAATCGAATCGGACTAGCCAATTCATCAATGAATCGATCTTAAGATCAGTCCAGTTCATTCTGAAAATCATTTATATATCAAATTGGGCTGAAATGGCTAGAACCACCAGTTCAGTTCCTTTGAACTAGCCGATTCAATTTTTGAATTATTTAAATAACTAAATAAATTTATTTAATCTTATTATAAGAGTAAAATATTAATTAATATTTGTTATTTAACATATTAATTTAAATTTAAAAAGCTTAATCATTTAATAAAAAAGTTTCTAACTAAGCATTTCACATTTCTCCGTCACTCAATATAAGTTTTTTTTCTCATATAAATTCAAAAAGCAATATAAACATTATCAAGCGAAAGTTCTCAAGCCGATGTGAGACTAAATAAGTTTAAGTTATTTATTCTTAAGTTTGCAACATACATTATAAATTTTAAAAAAGATTTTTTAAATAAATATTTTATGATGTAAATAGCATTTATTTTTAATTAATAATGTAAATAAATTATATACTTACATTTATTATTTATGTACTATAAAATATAATTAATTAATTAAGTAATAGTAATAAATGATCTAACTTTAATAATATATAAATGTAAAATTTTAATATAAATTTAATATATAATTTATAGGTATAAATTATATTTAAATATATAACATAAATTATAACAATTTATATTAAATTTATAAATTTACATGTAAGATAATTTTTTGTTAAATTTGAATTAAATTTAAATATTGAATATGTTTAAATTTAAAATTATATAAGATATTATTAATGTGTGAATTCAATTTATTTTTAATCAATATTTTTTACATGATTATTCTACCATTTAAATTTTATTTAAGTAATTTTCATATTTATTGTATCATCCGGTTCAACCATGATTTGTCTTCTATCAAACCATCGAATCCTGAATCTTTTTTTCTTTCAGTTCTACGTAGGGTCCAATTTTCACAACCTCGATATAAACAAAAAATACATGAATATTTTGAGTACTTGATTTGAATGAAAGTAATTTAAAACAAATTATCTTAAAGAGATAGATATAATCAATACTAAGCTTTAATATAATGCATACCCAGCAAATGATCTTGCTGGCCCATCCACTATATTTGCTGTATGGAACGAAATTTTAGTAAATTAAAACTTTGTAAGACCGAGAGGAACTATGAGGCTGCCACAACCTAAGCATATTTTTAAGGAATAAGTTGGGCTGTACTCATAGATTTGCTTTCACCGAGAAGGCTTACAATCATAAATTATTAAAATTAGAGCTTATGCTTGATTTAAAAATATGTAAGGCTGTTTGATACTATTTATGCCAAAGAAGGAGAGAGAGGGAGGAGATAAAAGGTTTTTCGGAGCTTTTTTGTCCATCGATTTTATTCAGAGATTTCTTCTATTCGTTGAATGTAAACCAAATATCTTTTTAGTTTTTAATGATTTTGAATTTAACTAATTTCTTCTCTCCTAAATCAACAATAAATATATTTTATCAAGTTTTTATCATATCATATTTTTTTATGTATAATAGATATAAATAGTATGAATATTTTTACAATAATATCGCTAAATTTCACCAATTAGAATTAAAGTTATGATTTTTTTTTTTCAATTATAGATATTATATAGATTTTTTTTTTTGTATTGAACAAAATTGGTTATTTCATTACATTTTGATTGTGAACTCGTGTAAGCAAGAAAGGCTGACTGTTAACACTATAAAATTTTTTTAGCTGTCATTGCACAAGAAGGTGGGCCGACATTCTTTTTTTAAGATGATTTATTGTGTTATCCTGATTTTAGCTTGTAAGATGACTATATTACATTAACGGGCAAACGTTGGCCCCTCTTAATGATTTTTGAAAGCCACATGTAATATTAATGATAAAACATGAATGATAATGATATAATGTTATAAAGAATGAACCGATGAAAGGAAACAAATACTAGATTAAAGCTTGATGTCATATAAAACGGCAGCCTTCCGATGACCCAGTTAGGAAAGTAGAGGAATTAGATTTTACTTATGTTAAGAAAGGCAGAGGCAGATTTAAAAAGACTTGGTTAGAAAATATTAGGAATGACCTTTCTTCATTAGATTTAAATGAGAATTTGACTTTTAATAGGACATAATGGAGAAAAAGGATTCATGTAGCTGACCCCACCTAGTGGGATAAAGACTTATTGTTGTTGTTGTTGTATCCCACCTTACTAAACCATATCCTGATACATGTATATATTGATAAGGGTGATTGATAAAGTTGTAATGTGTGTATATATATAACATACGAATGGATATAAATATTAATTACATAAAATTGATAGGATCCATGTAAAAAGATAAGACTGATAATATTGACAAATATGTGCTTGTGATTCTTGTATTCGACATTTGAATGATTATAGTAACACTATTTTATTGATTTACTAATTCTTATGCTTGTTATTGATTTATTAGATTCATTGTAATAATTTTCCTACTTTTATTATTAATTATCTTGAGCTTTTCAAATGATAATTGATCATTGATGAGATTGATTTTATTCACTGAATTGTGTATACGTATTGATTATTCTAGTCTTATGTTGAAAGCTTTGGTGAGATTGAGTTAATGTTGTATTCTTTAGCTAATTAGTTGCATTTTAATTATTCCAAGTCAGGGAAGGGATCAGGACAAGGCATAGTAAGATTGGTAGAGATTCGTGACTCCTTGGCTAAATTGGGTTGTAACTTATTTGATTTTACTGAATTCTATAAACATACTCACCCTAAAGATATTAAAGGTTTGCTAGATTAGATCGGCTGGGTCTCCCTTATATTTATTTTCATTTGTTTGGCTCTTCATGTTGTTTTTGCTCTTTATTGGTAGTTTATGAGATCAGATTTTTTGGTGCTCTTTTTGTTCTCTTTTGGGTTCCAGGTTTGTTATTTTTCTGCTTTGGGTGCTCATAGCTTTTAGGCCTTTGCTGTTACGACTATATCTTAGTTTCTTTTTTTGTGGTTATGTTTTTATTGTGGTTGGTGGAGTAATAACAATGATTGGAACTCTAATCTTATTGATTTAACCCCTTATTGCTGCTCTCTTGTCCCTGGTTGTGGCTTTTTTTACTTCTTACCTGAGTCATGTGGGTTTTTTTTGTTTGTTTTACCACTTTTAGGCTGGGTTGGTGCTCTTATGTTTTGACGAGTATTCATAATTGGGTTTTGAGCTGGGACTATTGGGATAGTACTATCAATTATGGTAGAGTTTCAGTTGTTATGTATCATACGTTAACAAATTTACATGTATATTCGAATGCTGATTTCCTATGTTGTTGTTTCCTGGCAGTTCTAAGGATTAGATGTGAGTGGCACTTGGGGTTATATCATTATGGTATTGATACTACACACCTGAGCTATACCCCTACTATTGACTTCAATCTTTTGGCTGACCCATCTTTCTAATGCTATGAACACTGGTTTGATGATTATCATAAACGGTATCAGCTGTGGATGTATTCTGTGGGATCTTTGGCCTTAGCTTGCTAACATTGTGGGCCATTACTGCTCTTATCTTGCGGGTTTTGTTAATTTCTACTTGATTCTCGTGGAGTATTTTATTTGTTATTCCAGTTTTAGGCTGGGGTGCTATTCTTCTGTTGGCAAGTCATTGGTTGTTTGTTGCCCTATGGTTCAGATTTTAAACCTGTATTACAACTGGAATTGATGGATTGTGGCTAGCTATGATGGTGGTGTTTTGGATTTCATTTCTATTGTCTGCACTTATCTCCATGAACTTCTGTTTGTTGTCTTATTGGGTTGCTATTGTTTGGCCAGCACTAGTATTACCTTTGTGTGGAATTTGTGGTTACATCAGGATGGTGATTTTACTTCTACGGCTAATTTGGATCCACTTGGTCAGGCAAATCAATATGGTTTTTTTATTGATTGGAACATTATCCTTTGTAGCTTCACTCTCACTGATCTATGGAATTTGTCTGTTAAGCAGTTTGGGTGGACCATCATATATCATAATCTGAAGTCTTTTTTTGGGGTTGTCTTCCCTGTTATTAGTAGATTAAAGTTGATTTTTTCTTATTTCAATGGGGTTTATAAAGGTTATTGCAATATCATTGTCAATTCCATATATATGAATATGCATAACTTTTTCTTAGTCTAGAGTTTGATCTATGGGTTTATCTATGCTAATTTATTAATTATTATATCCTTGCCTTTTATATTTTTGTTTAGTATTCTTATAGGCCTGTTTTGCAAGTTTTTGGAGACTCACTATCATTTTGTATAGGACCCGATTCAGGTTGGGAAAGCGGTGTTGAATGAGATCTATCGTTTCCTTTCCTTTTTTGTTTATAGAATGTTATTAGAGTGCTTTGTAATTGTGTTTAGTATGGACATTTGGCTCTTAGTTTTCTTTACGACTTTTTTTTAGCTCTTTGGAGCGTTTGCGAGCTGGAGGTCTCTCTAAGGACCTTATACTCCTTTTTTATTATTAACACGTAGGGCCGTTGGTGGATTTTAACCAAAAAAACTGTGGTTTAAATAAAAAGCAATTTTTTGAAGCTAAATATGGACCTTGGATCCATGTAAAATTTTAGGATAACAAGAGAAGCTTTTTCAGAATATGGATCTAAATAAAAAGTGTCAAATTTGAATCATCTGGAGGTTCCTGCTCAAGCTGAACATGAAAATATTCAATTGCCATCCAGACTAAGATAGCTTGTGATTCCCTGCCAAATAACAATCAGGTTAATTGCTTGAACTTGCTAAATACTATCAAATTTAGTGTGCTTATGGAGTCTACTGGTTATAAAGATGGACAAAATGTTGATAAGAAAGAGTCTAAAAATATGGATGTACAGGTTACTAATGTCCCTTCTGAGGTTACAAATGCTAATTGCAGCAAGAATTTAATAGGTGACCGGACCTTACAACTTAATGGTAGGGTGGATAGTGAAGCAAAGGAAGCATTTAAAAGGATGGATACATATATGTCGAATTCTGCTGGAATTCATAATTCTCATATGGTAGTGAAAATCAAGCCTGTTAATAATGAATAATCTCTTATCGGAGATACTCCATTTGTTGGTGGTAATGGTGGGCTTTCATTAGAAGAACTGGATGGAATTAGTTATGTGCATATAGCAAGGAATGTTGTTACTTCTCCTACAAGTGTTGTTAATGATGTTAGTTATTTGAGTAATAAATAGAACCTGGCTAAAAAACTTAAATCATTAGGGCCTATTGAGGATGTTCCTAGAAAGAGCAAAGGAGAAGGAGGGTGGCATGGTGGTGGAGACGTTCCTCCACTATAGGAAATTCAACTATTATCAGCGGCTACGACCAGAAGTCTTATAGCCGCCAAAAATACAAGCGGTTTAGGTGACAGTTTGACTGTTGGTATTAACCGACGATCTTTAATAAACCGTGCATGGAATTAGCGGCATTTTAATAACTGTGGGGTGTTATGCCGGTTTAATTTAATACTGGTGCCTGAACTGTGGCTTAGGCCGCCGGAAGTTCAATAAAGTTGTCGGTAATTATTAATGGTTTACTAACGATTGCCGGTGATTATCCGTCGATAATCTGGTGGTTTAGCCACGGTGATTAACCGGCGGTCATGACATTTGGTAAGCCGCCAGTGATTAACCCACAGTTTACCGACGGTCGCCAGCGATTAATTGTCAATGATCCGGCAGTTTAGCTTCCAATAAAATTGATGGTTTTGACAGCCAGTATGCCGCCGATAACTAACTGACGATCATCGGCGTTAGCACCATCTGAAATTACCGGCTGTCTCCACTGCCAAAAAGCCGCCAGAAATTGGCCGCCAAAACTAATTTCCTATGCAGTTTATTCCGACGGTTTTAAAACTGCTGAAAAGACGCCATTTTTTTAAACCGTCAGAAATATATCACTAACCACCGAAAAAACTGCCGGTAATGCCTGAATTTCCTGTAGTACCCATTGGTATTTTGTTGTCTTCCTTCTTGTTTTGGAATTGTAGAGGAGCCAAAAAAAAGAGAGGATTCTCTTCATCTTAGGGAGATTGCGAGAGATAATGATGTATTTTTTATTGGGTTGGTAGAGACAAAGTCATATTGTATTGGTAGAAAGGAAGTTAATAGGTTCATTGGGGAGGATTGGCTTTTTATTTTCATCATCCTTCTAATGGTATTTCTAGGGGTATTCTTGTTCTTTGGAAAAGGTCGGAAGGTAGTTTTGATGTTGTGTTAGATTCATCCCAGGTGGTGTTTGGGTGTTTCCAAATTCAAAATAAAGGATGTTGGAATGTTGCAACGGCGTATAGGAGTAAGGATGTGTGGGTTAGAAGAGGTTTATGGGAGAGACTTGAGAAGGAATTGGTGTGTGCTATTCCTTCTATTTTGGGAGGGGATTTTAAAAATTTGTTGTCTAAGGAAGACAAAAGAGGGGAGAAAAGATTTATCTTCTCCGAAGGTCTTCAAGAGATGAAGTCCTTTTTAGCTAACAATGATTTTCAAGATGCAGGTATTATTAGACCAAGGTATACTTTGTGTAATAATAAGGATGGTAATGTAAGGATTTGGGAAAGATTAGATAGATGCTTAATTAATTTAGCAGCTCTTCAGTATGTCCCTTATGTATTGGTGAGGCATCTTGCGAGAGTGGCTTCGGATCACTCTCATGTTCTTTACAAAATTAATGATAAGTCAAGACTTAACCATAAATTTATCATATTTTAAGTTGTTTGGAGTTCTTACTCAGTAGCTTGGAATGTGGTGCTTAAAGCCCGGAGAAGAAATGATTTTGGTAATGATGTTGAAATATTGCAAAGGAAGTTGAATAGAGCTTTTAAATCTTTGTATTATTGGAATAAAAACAAGATGGACTTATCAGTTTTCAAGGAGGCGCTGAAGAAGGAAATCTTGGATTTGCAACTTAAAGAATCAAAAGGGGATCTTAATCAACAAGACATGATACTGTTAAGAAGTAAAGTGTGTGAGTTGAATGTCAGTTTGGCTCGGTTAAACACCTAGTGGAATCAGAGGGCAAAAATAAGTTGGGCCCAAGAAGGTGATACAAATTCAATGTTCTTCCATGACTATGCTTGAGCTATAAGAAATAGGGAATGTATTAATCATATAAAATATGGAAGTGAGAGCTTTGTGGAAGATCAAGATAAAATTGAAGCAGCATTTCTTGATTTCTATTGTAAAAAAATTGGAAGGCAAGAGACTGCAACCTCTCAAAGTGGCCTGAAGTATTTAATCATCAAAGAATAGACAATGCTAATTGGGAGCTGCTGAATGCAGATTTTAATCAAGAAGAAATGTTGGAAGCTATTAAGAACTTGGGGAACAACAAGTCTCAGGGTTTGGATGGTATTACTGCCTCATTCATTAAATTTTTTTGGAGAATTATTAAAGATGATATATGGAGAGTAGTGGATGGGTTCTTTACAAAAGTAGAAATATATCTTGAATGGAAGGTTATGTTGATTGTTTTAATTCCAAAAGTGAAGAACCATATAGAGCCTTCATAATTCAGACCCATTAGCTTGTGCCAAACGATTTATAAGGTGGTGGCTAGAATGATAATGAACTGGGTGAAATGCTGTTATCCTAAGATAATTACTGAAGATAAAATTGCTTTTGTACCTGGAAGATCTATGTTGGATCATTATTTATTGGCTCAAAAAATCTTCAATAAGTTCATATTTTCTAATTCCAAGAAAGGACACTTGGTGGTTAAAGTTGATATGGAACAAACATATGATAGTATGGGTTGGCCAACTTTAGCTAAGTCTTTAGGTTGGTTTGGTTTTCCTCCAAAACTCATTAACCATATTATAGAATGTGTTCAAAATGTGAGATTCTCTATCCTTATTAATGGTAGAAGGTCGGGTTGGATTGAAGCTAAAAGTGGGTTTAGGCGAGGATGCTCGTTATCCCCTTATTTGTACATAATGTGCTCCGATATTCTTTCTAACTTTATTTATCAAATGGGTTCTAAATTGGGAATTAAGGTATCTCCAAAGTCTGAAAAAATTACACATTTACTATATGCTGATGAAGAATTATTATTCTCAATTGCTTCTACTAGAGCAGCACATGGTATGAAGAACATTTTGAGGGATTTCTGCGGGTGGACCGGCCATAAGAAGAATAATATGAAATCTCAAATTTTATTTGGAAATTCAGTAGAAAAGAGGACCAAGAAGAAAATTGCTAAGAAATTGGGGTTTAGTATTGTGAAAGAAATGAAATACTTTTGTGTGAAGATGGTAATGAGAAGGCTTGTAAGCTTTGATTTCTAAAACATTTTAGACCATGCATTGGAGAGGTTTAATTGTTTGGTAAATAGGCTTCTTTCTTTGTGTCATAAGTTCTTCTAATACAGAGTACTTTTATTTCTCTACCCATTTATTTATCAACACATTATTTGATTCCAAAGGACTATTAAATGAGTTGGATAGGTTATGTAGAGACTTTTTGTGGAAAAAAGACAAAGGAAGGAGAGGTCTACATTATGTATCATGGGAAGAACTTTGTAAACCCAAGTTGCTTGGAGGATTGGGTCTTCATTTGTCGGTTGATAAAGTTGGACCTTTGAGTTCTAAAATTACTTGGAGATTCTTTTAGATCGCCTCATTCTTTATGTAATTGATCAATCATTTCAAAATATGAGAGTGATGTGTGGAATGCTAAGGTTAAGTGAGGTAATTCTTCATCTTGGAAAATTATGTTGAATGGAGCCAAGTATTTGAATAATATTGTTAGATGGAAGTTTGCGAATGACAAGAAAGTGAGTATCATGAATGATACATGGATCTTTTATAAGCCTCTCAACAAGTGGCCTACTTATGTTAATTGTAATGAATTAGATTGTATATTGGTTCAAAATCTTATTTCAAAAGAAGGCAGCTGGAAGTGTGCGGAGTTGCAAAATGCATTTGATGAGGATATGATTTTGGTTATCAAATAGATTTTGTTATTTCCATATTTGAAGAAAGATTGCATCGAGCTTATTAAGCATCATTTGGACAGATCTATTACTTCCTTAGCATTTAAAGCTTGGATAGAATATGAAGGGAATAAGAGGACGGCAGAACAGACCAATACTAAAATGTTGAATTGGATCAGGAAATTAAAGCTTACTCTTAAGGTTGAATTATTCTAGTGGAGGTTATGTAAGAAAGCTCTTCCTACTTTCTGCAGCATAGAAATTTATTATAGTCAAATAGTTATGCTAGAGGATGTAATAAGGTGGAGAACCAAGAGCATGTTGATGTTCACTATAAACACTTGCTTTAGATTTTGTATAAGCTTCGTGAATGGGGTTTTCATGTTCCTATCTTCAAATCCTTTTCAAATTGTTAAGTTGAGCTGAAAAGGATGTCCACATTTAATTTGAACATAGACAAATTATATTGTACAACATTCTTTAATACTTGGAAATGCCAAAATCAAATAAAGCTTGGATTGGCTACATCATCTTTATTTTTTTTTTGCTGCAAATGCTTTATTGTCCATTATGCAGCCATCTAAGTATCTGATGCTAGAATACTGAGATGTTGATCTCCGATGAGAGTTTATCAATGTTTGGCATCCTTCACCCCTAGATTAGATCAATATTAATATGGATGCATTTCTTATGGAATCCTACAGTGCAGGTATTAGAGTTATTATTAGAGATCACAAGGGACATTTTCTTTGGGCGTTTGGCAAGTAGGTGAAGCAATGGGATGTATCTTGTGTTCAGAAACATGCAATTTCATTAATAAGAGAGCATATGCAAAGTTGGATGCTACAATACAAGGGGGTAATAATTGAAGGAGACAATTCTAATGTGGTTAGGTGGCTTCAAGATTCTTTGAAGAAGGTGAAATGGAAGCAAGATGGGGAGTGGAATAAAGAGCTTATCTTCCTTAATGATTTAATATTGTTATCTTTCATCTTATTTCAAGAAATTGTAATAAAGTGGCCGATTGTTGTGCCACTTTAGCTTTAACTAGTAGCTTTGTTTTTATTGTTTTTCTTTAGAATGAATTCCTTCTTCTTTGTTTGATTTAGTAAAGGGGTGTGATAACTATCTTTAGTTGTTTGTAGTTCTCTCATTATTAATGCAATTTGTAACTTAAAAAAAAAAAAGTTTTATATGCCCTTGGCTCTATTTTTGGTTGCCCAATTAAAACATAGCTTTTGTATCTATTGGGCTTCTTGGAAAAATGTTTGTGGGATTTTTAATGAAGGGTAGTTAGGCTGCAAAAATATTAGTGATACTGTGTAGGATTTTTCTCATAAATTATGGTTTTCTATTAGATCTAAAATCAATTTGTGGGCTCAATTTATGAATGTTAAATATTGTAAAGAGCTTCATCCTCTTTCTTGTAGTTACAAAAGGTCTAATTCATTGGTTTGGAAAAGGTTGTGCAACATTAAATGGGAAGCTGAACAATTTATTCAATGGGGGTTGGGCAAAGGTGATATTTTTTCTGACAAGATAATTGGTTAGGGAATGGTTCTATTGACAGGCTTCTGAATACTCATACTTTGCATAATACTAAGGTTCATAGTTTCATTGAAAATAGGAGATGGAATGCTAATAAACTTAGGGAGACCATCCCTTTTGATTTAATTAGTACTATCCTGAACATACCTTTACATTACATTGCATTGATCAAATTTTATTTAATATTTCTCCATCTGGTAATTTCAAGCTTAAAAATGTTTGGAATACTATTCAGAATTAAGTATGACAAATAACTTATTTATTCTATTATTTGGCACAACAACATTCCCATATCTTATTATATTCTTACTTGGAGATGTATTAATGGCTTCCTTCCTATTGACACTTTACTTAGGAAAAAGGTTTTTAGCTTTCCGTCTAAATGTCAATGTTGTTTTAATATTGAGAATATTAATCATGTGTTCGTTAATGGGAGCATTGCTGAGAAAGTTTGGAGCTATTTTCTTAATATTGCTAATAAAGATAGTCTTAAACTTTATAGTAATATTTTATCTATATTAGAGATTTGGGTGACTAATACTAAAGGCAATTTGGGTGACTAATACTAAAGGCCACATCTACAATTTATTGCCGATCCTTATTATGTGATTCCTTTGGAAGGCTAGAAACGACGCCAAGCATAATGAGATTAGAATGGATGCCAATCATATTATTGCTAATGTGAAAAACAAAATTTTGCAACTTTATTCGGCTAATCTTATTTTGGTTAAGAATTTTAAGAATTATGTTGATTTGGCTTTGAAGTTTGGCATATCCATTAATACTGAGCCTTTGGTTAAAACTGAGAGAATCGTGAGGTGGTTAAAACTGACTTCTCCTTTTTTTAAACTTAATACTGATGGTTTAGTTGGGATCTTTTTTGCGAGTTTGGGTGGCATTATTCGTAATCAGTTTGGTGATGTTATTGTTACTTATATTGGTCCTTTAAATCCTTGTGAGGTGATTACTGTTGAACTTATGGGGCTGACTCATGGCCTTGACATTTGCAATAGGAGGGATATTACTATTGTGTCTATTGAGGTGGATGCTTTTCTTTTAATTTAGATAATTCATAATGAGGTTACGAGCCATCCCCATATTTTCTATATTACTAGAAGAATTAAACGGTTGCTTTCTGCCCTTAATTATACTATTGCTCATGCATTTCAGGAAGGCAATGCTTGTGCGGATTGGTTGGCCAAATTTGGGTGTCAACTTGAGGCGAATCAGGATTTTGGTGAGTCCAATTTTCCTTTTCTCTTAAGAGGTTTGGTAAAGCTGGACAAACTTGGATTACCTTATATTCGGCTTGGATGATGGTTGCTCTGTTGTTATTTTTTGTTTTTTGGTTTGATAACATCTCGGTTTCCCTATTTTTGTTGTATGACATTAGTGAAAGCTGTAATTCCACCCAATACGCTGGTAATTGTTATCCTGATCTTTATGGTTGTGTTGTTGGGGAAAATCTGGTGTTTTTCATTCCTGATGGATTGGCTGGCTCTATTTACTTTCATTTTAGTTTTATTTAGCTGGTTGGTGTTTGGGTGTTTCTCGGCTGCCTGTTATATTTTTTGGGTTGATTTGTGGTGGCCTAGATGTTGCATAATGTTTTTGATCATCTATTTTAATTGGTTGGTCTGGTTACTTGCTTCTTCTTGCTGGTTGGGCTCTAATTGCTTATTCTTACTGGATTGGAATCATTTCTGGTGGTGGCTCAAGTATTGGGTTTTAATTTTCTATGGTTGGCTTCCTGGGGCTTACTGGGTTTTACCCTTTATGAGTGGTCTGGCTAACCATTCGGATAGTTTCCTGGTTGGTTCCTCTATCTTTCCTGTGCGTGATTCATGTAGAAAGGCTAATACTTTACTTGGCTATTTCCAGTTTATCAGTCGGGTTTTTAAGATACTTGCTGTTACTTGTTTTGAGAGCATAGTTCTGGCTATTTATGCTAGGGGCATTTCTGTTTATAGCTACTTCAGTTTATTATCTTACCTGATTATATCGTTCATATCTGTGCTTATTTTTTCTACTAATATTGGTACTTACTTTCTCCTTTTGGTATTTTTCTTTTGGATTGTTTTTTTGTTTTTTTGCAGGATTACTCTGGTTTGGAGGTTGTTTTTAGGTAGAATGATTATGCTAATTGAATATATTTGGATCTTTCTTTTTTGGGCGCTGTCTTCGTGCCGCCTTAGATTGTATCTAGGCAATTTGTATTTTGGATTAGTAGGGGACAATCGGCTCTTAGGTTTTCTTTCTTTAATTTTTTTTTGTAGCTCTTTGAGCATTATTGAGCTGATAGTCCCCTTAAGGACTATGTATTTTTGGTTTTATATTAAAGCATAGGCCCCTCCGTGGGTTTCCCCTATAAAAATTAATCAATAAATAAAAGAAAGCCAAAGTGATGGAAGAAGCTAACCAAAGAAATATAAGAGATATAACAAATAAGAAGAGCTTGAACTAAACTAAATGATTAAGTTGGCAATCACAAAATGGTAATTATGCTTCAAAATATACTGTTAACTAAGGGAGGCTTTACCTGTGAAAGCATAAATTAATGGCATGATGAAATGTTTTGGACAAAGAGAAGCTTAGAAAGTAATAAGAATCTCATAGAATTTACTATATAGGAATTTTTTTCCATTCAAATGCTGACATTTATAAAAGTAAAATTTTTTAAGTTGAATGAAGGATGAATGCATAAGGTTTCCATGGAATATTAATGGTAGAGATTTTGATTTAAAATATGAAAAAACTTTTTTATTATTCTCTCATTACATTAAAATCTCTTTAAATTTATTCCATTAAATTCATTAAAATATTCTAAACATAAGGATTAGAAATACAATGATTTTATTATAAGGCAAATAAAATCGTCCTCATCCAACATATAGCAAATAATCTCATTATTTACCATTTTAAAATTGATATCATTAAAGTGTTGACTGTCAGTAAAGTATGTCTCCATAATTTCTAAAATATAATCTCTTATAAACGAAGAGATAAGCTTCTGACCATTACGTGGTCCAATTGACTACTTTTTGCTTTTCTTCTTTTTATATTTTATAGGAGGTTCATTCATATTCTTTTTAGCTGATTGAAACATTTATGATTGGCCAAATTTTTGGAACAAGCACGGTTGATGTCGTATTTAGTGGAAAAAGCTTAATCGGAAAATAATTTAAAAAAGAGCAAATACGCGTTACCTTTTGGCCCACTCAGTAAATGCGTGACTTAAGAACGCGCATTCAAAGAATGCGCGGAACTGTTCAGCGCATTCAAGAATGCGCTGAACAGGTCAGCGCATTCTTTGAATTTTCGGCTCTCGCGTTGTTTCGTGCTATTGGCTGCTTCTACCATGGTAAAATGTGCATTCATGTAATCATTGAGGTGTTTTAAGTTATTTTACTGACTTTTAGGCCAGTTCCGCGCACCAGCCTTGGAGCCGGACGTGGTTCCGGTGTCGGAGGCTTGCGATGATTGATAGTTCTGATAAGAACTCCGACCTCCCCTGTGAGGCGCAATGGTCGGCGTTGGCGCGTCCATTGTCGCCGTTGATGCAACGCTTGACGGCCACCATTGCGCCTGTTTCTGGAATGATGCCTTTGTAGACTGTGCCGAACGCACCGTGGCCGATGATTCAGCAGGAGTTGAAGCCGCGGGTAGCAGTGACGAGCTCCCGATAGCTGAATTCACGAGGGGATTTCACTATCTCTGCTGCCGCAACCAATGCATCCCATTTTTTGACTGATTTGGTTCTTCGAGTGAATGCCCAGATGCCTAGTGTGGCGCAGGCGGCGATGAAGAAAGCACCGGCGTTAGCGACGGCGAACACGGCGGCGGGACCCTGGCGGCATAGGCTGTTGTGGAAGCAGGACGAAGAGGATTGGGGTTTAATGCTTCCGTTGCTGTTGCTCGGTCCCTCGGCTATAGAAAGGGCCGGAGCCACGGTGGCCGGAGGAGGCGGTGCGAAATTTTTGGTAAAAACAGGGGATGACTGTCGAGGCGGCGAAGCAGAGGAAGGAGGGGAGGAGAAACACCACCATTCAATGCTGTGGATCTCTGTGCTCCCCTGAGTCGAGCCGGAGAATCCCACGAACATAACTCATTGACAAACTACGCGAGATTGACTGAAAAATCCAGAACTGGATTCAACGGTTTAATGGTGGAGTAAGAAACGAATACTTGGAGAACCCCTGCATGATCGTATTCAATCCACGCATTTATGAGCTTGCCGCTCTTCAAGTTAATAACGGCGGAATCGAGATAGGCGACCTGAGCGGACACCATGCTGTCGAGATCCACTCCGACATGGTTATCGTTGATGTCCTCGAACTCCATATCCATTAGTGTGTCGAATTCGACGGCGGGACCAGCAGTGGAAGGGCTAATGAGGCCGAGAAACCCACCGGAGTCGCCAATAGCGTAGTCGTCGGCGGTGAGAAGAAAGGTGAGGCCGCCGCCGATAGAAGAGGGGTTCAGATTGACGACGGAGAAGAAGAAGAAGGTGGAGGAATGGGAGCACGGCTCAATGTACAAAATAAAATCGCATTAAATGAGGGCCTAAAAGTCAGTAAAATAACTTAAAACAAGGCGAGAGCCGGAAATACAAAGAATGCGCTGTGAGACCTCGTTCCCTTACTGTTCCTCTCAGGTTTGGATTTTTCCTCTCAGGATCGTCCAGGACGATTGGAAATCGTCCAGGCCGATCGGCACTGTAGAAAATATCGGCCTGAGAATAGTTATGGGAATCGTCCAGGACTATTTTTCTGGTCTGATCGTCCCGGGACGATGTGGCGATCGGCCGGGCCGATCAGACAAATGATATATGAGATTGAGATCGTTTTGATGAGAGAGAAAATTTTTTTTAAAACAAAATATCTGTTTTGAGGAGAGAGAAAGAGAAAGGGAAAAGAGGAAAACTTGGTTTTGGAGGCCGTGGAGCGCTTTTCGTCCGACGCTGCTGTTGGGAAAAGTGTAGATCTCGTGGTAAGGACTCCGAACCCTATTTCTGTTTTCAAAGATATTGAGTTTTGACCGAGATATGAATTGTTTTGTGTTTTCGTAATCGACTTTTCGACGTGATTTGGATTTGGCACAACTTTCACCGCACAACTTTTGATATGTTATAGATATGATTATTACACACGATTTGACTGTATTCTACGAAGATTTTACTGGTCGGAATTGATTCTACGTGATTTTTATCGAATAGAAAATAATCGGGACTTGATTTGATTTGATTTCTATAGACTAATAGTCTTGTATTGATGTCATCGATATTCTTCTGTAATTTGGTGAGATTTGGAATTTGTGTCTTTTTGCAGGATTTTTGTGTAAATTTGACCGACTGCCGTTACTCTGCCCGATTTTCGTACGATTTCTGATTTTCCCGAGATTGATAGATTGAATTGATATGCTATTGATTATTGATATGATT